>NW_024070194.1:21540803-21909563 GCF_014754425.2 Oryx dammah | reverse complement strand
TGGTGATGACAGTGATGGTGGTGATGATGGTGATAATAGTGATGGTGATGATGGTGATGATAGTGATGGTGGTGATGGTGGTGACGATGGTGATGATGGTGATGATAGTGATGGTGGTGATGGTGGTGACGATGGTGATGATGGTGATGATAGTGATGGTGGTGATGGTGGTGGTGGTGGTGATGATAGTGATGATAGTGATGGTGGTGATGATGGTGTCATGATAATGATGTTGGTGATGATAGTGATGATAGTGATGGTGGTGATGATGGTGGTGATGATGGCAGCTACAGGGATTTTCCAGCTATGGATTTTCCTTCTTGGTTCTCTCATGTAACACACTTATCTTGGAATGAACTTTCCTTCCCTGGATCCTGAAGGACTGGATGTAGTGGAGAATGAGGCAAGGGAAGTATACAGGAAAAGGCACTGTCCTGACCTTCCATGTGATCTCAGGCTGCCCCCTGTCCCTCCTCAGCCTTGTTCCATGGTCAAGTGGGAAAAGGTCTGAGGGTTTGTCTGGTGCTGATGCTGTGTGAGCCCATGAAACAGGTTGTTTCCTGGCTGATCCCAAATAGCCTCAAGAGTCCTCAAATCAAAGGCCAGAGGGCAGGGTGTTTACACCAGACATGGCTCAGTGAATGTGAGGCCTTGTCCTTAGGACCTAAGCTGGAGTCTGGTATTTCCGGACAGAATGAGGCCCCCGTTCAGACCACAAGCCTGTTAGGTCAGAGTTTGGAACAAATGTGGCCAGAGCTGTCCCTTCCCTTGCTTCCCACAGAGAAAGTGGCCAGGATGCCGGGAACAGCAGCAACCATCCTGTGACCCTGAGATGATGGGCATGAAGGCATGCTGAGGATGGTAGAATGGGGAGGTAGAAGGAACCTCAGCCCCTCTTGGCCTTGTTGAGCAGTTTAATGACTTCCTGGGGAATGGAAGAACAACTTGATTATGATAAACATGAAGATGGTATACAAATGAACAAACTTTTAGGATTAGAAAAGAATCTAAAATCCACACCAAGGTATACAAGGCCCTGCTTGTTAGGCCCTAGTCCACTTACAGTGTCATCCCTGACCTTTGTCCCTCCACTCTGGCTTTTCTTCATATCCTTGAATGAGCCTTTTCCAACATCAGGACCTCAGTTCCTGCTCTTCTATATCCTGGAACCCTCTCGCCACTGCCCTTGATCTGGCTGTCCCTCCTTTCTCTTCAGATATAAGTTGACATATCAGCTCCACAGGGTGGCCTCCACCTAACATAGGCTCCTCAACTGCCCTGCCTCATGGCCTCCAACTGGATTACTCGTGGCATGTCTCATAGAGTTGAGTGTCTGTCTCCTTGTTTATTTATCTTCCCCACAGGACCGTATGCACCAGCTGGCCAGGTGTTTTTGTTCCCCCTATATCCTTGTACCCAACATTGTCTCAGACACCAAGACAACCTCAACACTTGTCTGTTAGATGAATGAATGAATAATGCATTATTTTTCATTCATCCATTATTCATTCACCCAAAACAAAAGATTGGTAAGAAAAACAGGGAAGCACGTTGTCAAAGGAAATAGACAAGAGTGGTTCTATCCACAGAGTCTGGACTCTGGAGCATGATGGCCTGAGTTCCAATCCTGCTCTGCCACTTAATAGCTTAGTTTCTTAACCTCTCTGTGCCTCTTTTTCTTCATCTTTAAAATGGACGTAATAACAGAACCTAATATGTATATATACATTTACTGTGTATATATTTGTGTATTCATACATGGCATGTGCCAACAATGCCATGTGCCATGTATGAATACACACATATATCCATAGTAAAACTATAAAGACACTCATGATTCCAAGTTCAGGCTAATGGCTTCCTTTGAGACAAGAGAATAAGAGGTACAATCAAGCAGGGATATACATGGGGCTCTGGTTATATCTAGGAGAAGGCAATGGCACCCCACTCCAGTACTTTTACCTGGAAAATCCCAGGGATGGAGGAGCCTGGTAGGCTGCAGTCCATGGGGTCGCTGAGTCAGACATGACTGAGCAACTTCACTTTCACTTTTCACTTGCATGCATTGGAGAAGGAAATGGCAACCCATTCCAGTGTTCTTGCCTGGAGAGTCTCAGGGATGGGGGAGCCTCGTGGGCTGCCGTCTATGGGGTCGCACAGAGTTGGACATGACTGAAGCGACTTAGCAGCAGCAGCTGGTTATATCTAATTTTTTACTAAAAAAGTTGAAAGTAACCGTGGTATTTTATTTCTTGTCACTCATGCCTTTTTCGGGCATCTCCTCTGTGTACCCTGCTCTGCTATGTGAATTCAGTAGCTCCGTCTAGTTTCCTGTCCCCCTCTCTGGCATGGTGGTGAGGAATGGGTCAGAATTTGGAGGCAGGCAGGCTTGGGTGTGAATCCCGAGGCTGCCGTTTCCTCAGTGAGCAAGGCTGTCCCCATCTTAGGGCTCCGGGCATAATCACAACACTTTGGGGGCTACTTTGAGGAGTCAGTGAGAGGAAAGCTTTTTGAACTGGGAAGGACTTACAAATGTGATCTAATTCCACTGCTTGGTAATGTGGATTCAGAGGTGGCTCTGTGGATGCTTCTAGGACCACAGCAGTTAACACAAGCAGGTGAGGTTGGCAGGTTGTCGTGGACCATGTAGCATAGTGGGGACTGTGATCTGGAGAGGATGTGCCCTGTCTATGGTGATGAGTGCTGGGGGAGAGAGACATCTGGGCTCAGTATGGCCAGATCTGAGATCTGCTGATTGTTCAAAGGAAGCCAGCAACCTGGATTTTTGTAGGAACATTTCTGTAGTTTTCACTCTCCAGGCCTGTAGTTTTCATAGGCCTCACCAAGTACATGGTGGGCAGCAGCAGCCCAAAGCCACCTCCTCGAGACTCCCGAAGGGCACACAGCTGTTCACTCCTCAGCTGCGCCTCCCCGGGCCCCATATCCTGCCCCAGACCCCCCGCAGTGCTGAGGTCCTCAGTCCTAACTTCTGTCCCACCCCCACCTCCAGCGAAGGGGAGTGGGATTTCTACTGGTGTGATGTCAGCTGGCTTCGGGAGAACTTTGACCATACCTACATGGGCGAGCACGTGCGGATCAGTCACTTCCGGAACCACTACGAGGTGAGCCGAGTGGGCTTGGAGACTGGGCATGGCAGTGAGCAGCGGCTGGCTGGGGACACAGGGACGAGCATGGAGAAGTATAAGGGAATTGGGGCTACATGCCTGGTGTTGGGTATGTGCACTAGATCCATGATGAGCTAGTGTGAGGCAGCAGGGATCTCAGACCTGAGGAACAGACTGCCCTGGGGAGGGGTTTGAAGTCATGGGCTAGCTGGCCTCCGGTGCAAAGGAGGAGCAAGCAGGATGCTTGAGGGATTGTGTGATTTCAGGATGAGGCAAGTTGAGTTGTTTGGAGGCTAGAGATGGGAAGGAAGAATTGGGAGGAACAAGACCACAAAGATAGGACGGGCGGGAGCAGGGGAACAAAGGTGGGAGATTTGAAAAGGTTAGTTTAGCTTAGCAGTTAGAACAAGAACTTTGGAGTCAGGCGCAGGTCAAACCCTGCCTGTGCTGCCTGTTATCTGGATAGCTCTGGGCAACTGACAGCCTTTCTGAGCCTCAGTTTCCCTGACTGCTTAGTCAGGATCATTATAGACTGGCAGACTCTCAGTCAAAGTCGCTCTTATTGTTCTTGCCTTGCAGAGAATGGGTCTGCTGAGGGCCGCAGTTGGTGGGATGCTGGGGTTGGGAGGTGGACAGGGCAGTGAGCACGAGCGCCAGTGACCTGCTTGCCAATCTTGCTGCCCAGCTCACCCGCAAGAACTACATGGTGAAGAACCTGAAGCGGTTCCGGAAACAACTGGAGCGTGAGGCAGGAAAGCTGGAGGCAGCCAAGTGCGACTTCTTCCCCAAAACCTTTGAGATGCCCTGCGAGTATCACCTGTTTGTGGAGGAGTTTCGCAAAAACCCAGGCATCACCTGGATCATGAAGCCTGTGAGTGCCCAGTGCTGAGGCCTGGGGGTCGGGGCATCCTAGGCACTCGAGCTGGGCTCCTTCGTTGGCACAAGTCTGGACAGGACTCTGCCTGGGAATTCAGCCTTAGATGCACCATCTGATTTTCCCTAAAGGGCTGACTGCATCTCCTCTCTGCAGTCTGTGGACTCAGCACCTGTGACTGCTGGTACACAGTAAATGTATAGTAGATGCTCAACAAATGTTCACTAGATAAACAAGTGAGCCTTAGGACCCCAAGGCAGGGAACCCAGAGAAATCGCGTTCTGATTTGAATGAAAACAACGGCCAGGCCATGAGAAGGGCTTTGCTTGCATTGTCCGGGTTTTCATAATGGCCCTTGGGAGGAGATGTTATCTGCCCTGTTTTAAAGATGAGGAGCCTGAGACCTGTTTATTCAGGCAACCCACACATGCTCTTTGAGCAGCTGCCATGTGCCAGGCACAGAACTGGATGGTGGGGAGAGAGCTCTCAGGTAGAGGACACATGTGTGGCAAGTGCTGATGAGGATGGTGCCAGCAGAGGAAACAGCAGGAGGACTTCCTCCAGCCCTTCCGCAGGCTTCTCTGAAGAAGTGACAGATTGGGCTCTGGGGCCAAACCCTTTAGTTCAAATATTAGCTGTGCCACCTGTTAGCTGTGTGACCTCAGGCAGATTACTTAACTTCTCGTGTCCCGGTTTCCCCATCTGGAAAGTGAGAATCACTATAGCACCTATCCATTGCATAATGTTATTGTGTGACTAAATGGGTTAACAAAAGTACAGCATATCTTAGGTCCTCACTGAATGATAGTTGTTGTTGTTGTAAGAATTAGTATTCAAAAGCAAAAGGAAACAAATTGAAAGGAAAAGAACTGAGCTTTGATCTGAAGCATACAGAGGAGTCAGCCTGGAGAAGGGCGGTGGTAGGAGCAGTGCAAGAGGAGGGAACTGCAAGCACAAAGGCCTTGCATCTGGAGGGAGTCCTTGGGAGGATCAAGAAATTGAGAGGAGGGCAAGGGCGCCAGAGCTCCTGTCAACCCTTCAGCCCTTCCTCATGCCAGGGCTGGACTCTCAAAACGATGCCACCATAGCCTTGAAAGGCATTATCAGAGCCCCCCAATATTTTCTGGATTTGGGAACATGCTGGGCCCCAGGAAAGGAGCTGGGGGTAGGGCAGGGAGGGGGCAGTCCTTCTTGTGGCTGAGGACAGGCTAGTGTTGGCTGATACAGATTTAGCTAATATCACAGGTACGCGGCACTAGTGGTAAAGAACCCGCGTGCCAGTGCAGGAGACACAGGTTGCATTGGAGGAGGGCATGGCAACCCACTCCGGTACTCTCGCCTGGAGAATCCCATGGACAGAGGAGCCTGAAGGCCTACAGTCCATGGGGTCACAAAGAGCCGGACACGACTGAAGCGACACAGGTACACACACGTGAATGGAGGGGGAAACTGACAAAAAACAATGGATGCTCCCAAAGGGAACTGAGCCAGGATTTACTCGGGCCTCTTGATATGTGGCTGGAAGGCTCATCCCCCTCCCTGGGAGAAGGGAAGGCCAGCGAGAAGGGCTTGGAAGGGTGTTAAGCAGAGGAACACTGCAACCCACTGGGGCAGATCCCAGTTCCCAATATTATCTTCTCAGACACATGGTAATTTGTGCTAATTGGGAACAAGAGACTGCACATTAAGTTGATTCCTTTCCCAGCCCCCGGCCTTTGTTAGCAGCAGACACAACGACAGCTGTAATTAAGAGGAGGAATCTTGGCTCATGTTTGTGTGTGCGTGCATGTGTGTGTGTGTGTGTGTGTGTCTCCTCTCTCCTGAATCGCTGAGGCTCCCTGTCTAGGGTGTGGGGCGTGGAGAGTGGGTGCTTCTAGTCAGAAGCCTGGGTTCTAATTCTGAGCCACCACTTACGAGCTGTGTGACCCTGAGCAGATGACCCAACCCCTCTCAGTCCATTTCCTCACCTGTAAAATGGCCTTAATGGACACACCTGCCTTACAGGGTTATGAGATAATTCATTGAAGTTACATGGGTTGTAAACATGAATTGTATAAGCTGTATAAAATGCTTCGCACTTAGGTACCCAATAATTGACCATTTTTACTGCTATTTCACAGAGTCCAGGCAACACCATATCTTCCCCCTGCCCCTGGGGAGCACTGGGTCCATGCTTCCCAAATTTGGATGTGCTCACAAATCCCTGGGGATCTGGTTAAAGTGCAGAGCGCCTCTCAGCAGGTCTGGATGAGACTTCAGAATCTGCATTGTTAACCACTCATGGTGATGCCACTGGGGCCGGTTCACAGACAACACTTGGAGTAATGAGACTGTAGAGAAGTAATTCTCACACGTGAGGATCCTCTGGAGAGTTGATTGAAGCACCCACTCTATTGGATTCAGTTAGGCCTGGTGTGGGGCCTGAGAATCTGCATTCCTAACAAATTCCCAAATGGGACAGTTAGGACTCGCCAAGGAAATAGAACTATTAGGGTGTGTGTGTGTGTGTGTGTGTGTGTGTGTGTGTGTGTGTAAGGAATTAGTTCATGCGATATTGTGGGGGCTGGTAAGTCTAAACTGTGGCGACAGAAAGCTCAGGCAGGATTTCTCTGTTACAGTCTTGCAGCAAAATTGTTCTTTTTCTAGAACCCTCGGGTTTTACTCTTAAGTTCTCATCTGAATGAGTGAAGCTCAGCCACATAATCCAGAATGATGTTCTGTACTTAAAGTCTACTGATTGTAGATATTAATCACATCTAAAAAATGTCTTCTTAGCAGCATCTAGACAAACGTTTGACCGAACAACTGGGCAGCATTGCCCAGCCAAGTTGACACATGAAATTAACCATCACACTGAGTTACAAGGGTGCTACTGGTCTGAGTGCCACACTCTGAGAACCAGTGGGCCGGATCATTAGTTCTGGGATACTGTTGTTGGGATCCCTTTGGTGTGGAGAAATGTTAAAAAATAGGACATTGCCCTAAATTTGGAAATTAGAGGGAGAAAGCCCCTTGAATCCCTCTATTCTCACAAGGCCTGCCTTTGTGACCCAGCCAGCTGTCATCCACTCATATACCAGATCTTTCACATCGTTGCTGTGGCCAGGCCAGCTGGGGCAGCAACCAGCCTGCCTTTCCCTCCAATGTCTCCTGTGCGTGGTTCCCTGGGGCGGGCGAGCCTTCGTCTTCCTCTTCAGTGGGGGCAGCGCAGGCTTGGAGGGAGAAGGTTGAACTGAGTCAAAAGGGAGCAGACAGTGTTACCCCCTTCATGTCACCCTACTACATCCACCTGCCAATGCAGGAGACACAAGAGATGTGAGTTTGATCCCTGGGGTGGGAAGATCCCCTGGAGGAGGGCATGGCAACCCACTCCAGTATTCTTACCTGGAGAATCCCATGGACAGAGGAGGCTGGTGGGCTACAGTCCATGGAGTCGCAAAGAATTGGACATGGCTTAGTGCACACATACAGGGATCTGTCTTCCCATCCCATCAGTCTAGTGTATAAATCACCTCAATCCAAACTTTTTTCCACCTAGGCGTTCTCTCTCTCCCACCAGCCCAGGTCCTCTGGATTAACAAGGAAATGAACAGGACCCAGCTCATGGGAACCATGCTTGCTCCTTCAGCCTCCCTTGTGTGGCTGAGAGGGCAGATACTAGCACTCAGGACCCTGTCTGTCAGTGTGTCCACAGAGAGACTTAGTGGTCTGACACTTCACTAAGGGCTGTGAGCATCTGGGGCGACCACTGGGCTATTCTGGGCTTTGGGGGCCTCTGTCCAAACTACAGGATGGTAAAAATCGAGTTTCAACATTTTCTTATGTGGGTTTACCCCAGCCAGCGCTTCTCACACTTTTTCACTGAACTCTCCCAAGAGTTGGGTTGTTTGGGATGGCAGGTAACAGAAAACACCAACTCACACCAACACCAGAAGCTCAGACAAGGAGGCAAGGGTTCTGAACTGTTCTCACGCCTTGTGTCTCTTTGGCATCTGGTGAAATGTGTGGACCCCATCACAGAACAGGGTTTTTAGAAGCCTGGCATAGAATGTGTCTGACTGTAAAAGAAAGCAACTATGTTGTAAAACAGTTACCAACTGTGTTAGTCTGGGTCCTCTGAGAAATAGATGCCAAGACAAGATTCAACAGGCCAGAGTGTGGCCTGTGGGACAAGGGGGAGGGAGCCAGGAGAGGCTGGGGTGCTGATACACCACCATGTCTGACCCCAGTGAGGGAGAGAGTGAAGGAAGGGTGGCCTGAGGGGAGCTCAGCAAGGCCTCAAGCCCAATTTGTTGTCAGAAGTCCCCTGTGTCCCAGGAGTGGGCCAGCCTTCGTGTCCCTGCATCCTCATCGTTGGCCTGGCCAGCAGGGCTGGGCTTCACCACAGCACTGCAGTCAGAGTCCTGTGGGCACTTCTCACCAGGCAGCCACAAACTATTAACACATTCCTTATGCTGCAGGAGTTTATGTGCTGTCCATTAACAATTAAAGAGAGTCTAGCAGCAGGCCCAATCGTTACCATAATTTCAAGGTTGTAACGAGTATAAACAGTATTTGGAGACAGTTGTAATGTGATATGAAAATAACTGTGATTTCTTTTGAGACCCAAGTCACAGGCCTGGCTAACACTGTTAGGGTTTCATGCCTGCATTTATAACGGAAGGAAACATGAAAATCTGGTCATGGGTTAATGAAAATAAAGATGAAACCTTTTCCTCATTCAAATTTACAGACCCCAGGGAATTTCCTTTGATGATGGAAGGTCAAATCCAGGGGTGGTTCATTAGGCTGTTCTACATTATCATCTACTCCCAGTTCAGTGGGCTGACTGCTCCTCTCAGTCACAACAAGGCTGCTGCAGCCCTAACTCACCCCCTCACATCACCACCTGCCATGGGAATAAGGGAATACCCTGGTTTTGTGGCCTTTAGAGGAAGACACAAATTCCCAGAAGTCACCATGGCAGACTTCCCCTGGCATCCTGCCAGCTCACATCTGAACCAATCACGTGGCAGGGGCGTGGAACCACTGAGAGCTCAGACCTTCCCCAGAGGGCGGGGCCACAGGGAAGAGGAGACCCAAATGGGGTTCCATTGGCAAGGAAAGAGAATGGTTGCTGGGGAGACCACCAACCACATCTGCAACACCCATTGAATATGACCCATGATGAATGGCCCCCAGGGGCATGGCAGGGGGAGGGAAGGGGTGAAGGGCTATGAGTGGCTGCAGGTGATACAAAATCAAACTGGGTTCATTTTAATAATCCACTTGTATTGTTTTCCAGTCAATAACATGAAAGTGAAAGTGAAAGTCATTCAGTCATGTCCAACTCTTTGTGACCCCATGGACTGTAGAGTTCATGGGATTCTCCAGGCCAGAATACTGGAGTGGGTAGCCTTTCCCTTCTCCAGGGGATCTTCCCAACCCAGGGATTGAACCCAGGTCTCCCACATTGCAGGTGCAATCAATAACATATCTTTAAATAAAAATACTATAAAAATATTTTCTTCCCGATTCATCAGGTAACACTGATGCTCCCGGAAGTGACACCATATTTATCACCTAATTCTGCATACTCCCTCACATTTCGCAGGAGCTGAGTGAGCCCTAGGCTTGTGAAACACAGATTTAACCACCCTGGATTTGTCACCTACAAGCTAGGCAACTTTGAGCAGAGGGCTTGGCCTCTCTGTTCCTTGGTTTCCTTGGCTGCAAAATGGGGATATTGCCTACATACAAGTGTTTTGAAACCCTTTAATGAGGACATGAGTGTGAAATCTGTGTGCCTGGTTCATCGCTGAGAAATATTAGCTGCTAACATTATCATTGTTAGGAACTGTTCCCCTAAATTTCGGTTTCCGTTGCTTCATTCCAAAACTCAGAGGCTTGAAACAACCGTCATCTCTGATGTAGCTCACGAGTCTCCAAGCTGGGCTTATGGCTGCTCCAGCATTTATCAAGGCAGCTTTACCGAGGGCTGGAGAATTTACTGCCAAGCTGGCTCACTAGCTCGGCTAACAAGTTGGTACTGGCTGCTGGCCGGGAGCTCAGCCAGGGCTGAGGGCTGGAAGACTCAGTTGCCCTTCACATGGGCCTCTCCATGTGCCCTGAGCTTCCTCACAGCATGGTGGCTGGTTTCCCAGGGTGACCATCCTCCAAGAGAAAGCGTGTGGAAGCTGTGCTGCGTTTTATGACCCAGTATTGGAACTCACACAGGATTGCTTCTGCTGTACACAAAAATAGCTGAAACAGTCCTATAGGCTCACAGAGATTCAAGGAGAAGGGACAGCTATTTCTGCTCTTGACGGAAGGTTGAGGGGAATAAGGTTGTGGAAGACATATGGGACTGGGACTATCATGATTGCTTTTGAAGATGACAGTCCGCAGGCTAGATATTAGATGATTTCCAGTCTCAACCACCCTGATAAATCACCATGCAGGAAGTTTACTCTCCACTCTTTAGGATTCTTCCCTTAGGAGGACATCTTCTGGAATAGGCATGTCAGTGACAGCTCTGTCCATCTCACATTGTATAAAGAGCTTCTCTTTAAACAGTTGGGCCATGCTCCAAGAAGATGAGAGCGAAATGAGAATTTGCACAGGCTGGGTGCATTTATGTTGGAGGAAAACGACTCTGGGTCACCTGCTCAGTGGCTGCAAATAATTAAAAAGGGCTGTTATGGGGTCTAGGAGTCAGATTTGTTCTAGGAGGCCCTTGAGGCCGGTACCAGGCAGACAGATTTTAGCCCAACACAAATTAAGCTGTGAAAGTCCATGAGGTCTAGTTTATGGCTATAGCATAAAGCCAAGCACACCCAGTCCGAACCTTTTGGATGACTGCCTAATAGAGCTATCCTGCCATGGAATGGGCTATCTAGGGGTGGGGGAGGGTAGTGAGCTCCCTGGCTTTGTGAGTGTGCAAGGTCAGGCCAGTGACCTGTAGAGGGATGTCACAGAGGGGGCAATGTCTTTGGTGCCTCCTGCTCTGCATGATATTAAAGCTGTCCCAACCCTGAGACTCTGAAGCTTTGAATTATCTATGCTGGGATTCAGTAAAGGCAGACTGACTTCAGTATTAGCTGAAGCAAAATCTAATTAGGAAGGCAAATTGATTTCCAAAAAAAGAATTGGATGATATGTTCCCAGGACTGTTAGAAATGGCTTTTTAATTGTCTGCTCCTTTGTATTATTCATGCAATTGTGTGCCTTTGTGAACCAAGTCTCTCACTTTCCTCCCTACTTCCCTCCCTCCCTCCCGCCAGGCTTAACACCTTCTCTGTCCCAACCCCTGCAAGGCTGTGCTGGGCCAATCCTTGGGGACAGCTGGGAGGCCCACAAGGGAGCTGGAGACAGAGAAGTGCTGGGGAAGGGCCCCAGGTCCAGGGGCCCGCAGGGAACCACATGGAGCTAAGAGCCAATCTTTCTGCCCTCACCCCCCACCTCAGGTAGCCCGGTCACAGGGGAAGGGCATCTTCCTCTTCCGGAGGCTGAAGGACATCATGGACTGGAAGAAGGTGAGCTTGCCTCTCCCCCTTCCACCCGACACCCTCCTTTGCCCCCTTGCAGGGATCAGGGGCCCCTCCTCCTCACCCTCAATGCTCAGAGGGCTGGCAAAGGAGCTCTGCCCACAGGCCTGTCCATGGGTGCAGGGTCTCTGGAGCCAAATTGCCTGGGTTCAAATCCTGACCTTACCACTTGCTAACTGTGTGAGCTTGGGCAAGTTATCTCACTTCTTGGTGCCCCCAATATATCAGAATAGTAATAGTACCCGCTGAAGATACGATGAGTTAGTGTGTCTAAGAGAACAGTACGCTCTTTTCCTGGGCCTCTGACTCATCTGGCTGGGGGAGTTTGGCTAATTCTTCCTCTGGCTCCTGGACTAAACCTGAAGCAGCCCTCTCCCTGCCCCCCAGCCCAAGCCTATCTTGGTGCAGGAATCTGTATAATAGAAAGGCTGGCCCCAACCCTGTCTCCACTGTTCAGCAGCTCTGTGGTCTTGGGGAAAGTGCTGAACCCCTCTGAACCTGAAAGATGGTAATGGTGCAGGCTGGGTGACAGGAGCAGGCGGTCACAACCCACATCTACCGTGCCGGCAGGCTCGCAGCAGGGGCACAATAAATGAATTGCCTCTCCTCACTGTGTGTCCCTGTTCCTCTCATGAAACTGTCAGGGCACCGCTGGGAAGAAGCTCACCAGCCTGGAGGCCCAGCCCGCCCGAAACACTGTCAACCCCTCTGGCAGCCATGTGAGTATAGGTGGGGGTGGCCCAGAACCCCAGAAAGAGAAGAACTGGCTGCTCTGATGGAGAAGCAAATCTTTGGTGGGGGGGGGTTGATGGTAGGTGTAGACAATTCTGCCCTTGGGCCCAGATGACCTTACCAAGCATGTGACATTTGCCCTGGGGCCTCGGTTTTTTCACAAGGTTATTACCATGATGGGGAGACGATGGATGGGAAAGGGCTTTGTAGATGGTGAGGTGAAAAGTCCTGAATTGGGTTGGCTGCAAAGAATCAGCAGGAAGAGAAGGGAGAGGAATGTCCTTGGAGGCCCGGGTGGTACTCCAGCAGCACCATCAATGGGACTTTCTCCAGGGGGAGGTAATGGTGCACGCTCATGCTCTCTGATGTCCTGACCACTAGTGACATGTTAATATCCAGACAATGGAAATGAGGCTAGGGCAACTTGAAAGGCTGGACTTTTAACTTATTTCCTCTTTGACTATGGTAAAATATACATAAAATTTTTCAGTTTAACCTTATTTAAGTGTGCAATTCAATGACATTAAGTACATTCATAGTTTTGTGCAAACTGTGTTCCATTTCTGGAACTTTTTCATCTTCCCCAGCTGAAACTTGTACCCATTAAACACTAACTCCCTTCTGCCCCACCGCCCCCAACCCCTGAGAGCCACCTTCTTACTTTCTATCTCTAAGAATTTCACTACTCTCACCTCGTATAAGTGGACTCAGACAAGATTTGTCCTTTTAGATGGGCTTATTTCACTTAGCATGATGCCTCCAAGTTTCATCCATGCTGTCACATGTAATATCATTTCCTTTTAATCAATTTAAATATAAATGTACACAGCCACATGTGACTGGTAGCTGCCTTATTGGACAGCACAGATTTGGATGTTAAATGCCCAGGCTCTGGGCCCAGCCTGTGTGAGACCACTTCCCAGCTGTACCACCCATCAGCTGTGTGACCTTGGGCAAGTCACTCCCCTTCTCTGTGCTTCAGTTTCTCATCTGTAAAATGGTGATAACATTAGTACTTTCCTGACAGAGTTGATTTAAGGATCAGACCATATACCCAAAGTAGAGTGCCTAACATAATGCCTCTTACACAGGAAATGCTCCCCCCCAAAAATGTTAATAACAATTATTGTTACAACTAGGACACAAGAAGTTCTGATGACCAGAAAGATGAAATTCCCGTGGAGAACTATGTAGCTCAGCGTTACATCGAAAATCCCTACTTGATAGGAGGTGAGATGGCCGTCTCTGCTCCCTGCCCTTCTACAGGATGGTTGGTCGCTTAGTCAGTCAACAAGCCTGGATCAGCAGCAAGTCATGGGCTCAGCCTGATGCCAGGCATGATGGGATGCAAAGATGGAGCCCCGTCCTGCAGGGTCTTGACCAAGAGTGGCCAGTGCTCTGAAGGGGCCCCATGGAATAGCATTAATATCACTTGCCTCCTCTCACTTCCTCAGGCATTGTCCTTCCTTGGGGATTTCTGTGGGTCTCTCCTCCGCCCCTCCCTCCCCCAGTGACCCCCATCCTCTTCTTGACTTTAATCACCACCCAGATCCCGTGACTCCCAGATTATCGTCTCTGGCTAAGACCTTGCGCCACACCACAGACCCTGATGTCCCACAGTCTGTGACATCCCCTTGCAAGCATCTCTCTGCAGCTTGAACCCAACAAGACTAAAATCCAGCCTTGTCCTCCCCTTACCATCTGGCTCACCCCTCACCCTCTCTACCTGGGGACAGAACTGTCCTCCCCCGACCAAGCCAGAAGGTGGAGACTATTCTGGAAACATCCCTCTCTTCTCCCACATCTGGTTCTTTATCAAGCCTCCACGCAGCTCTTGAACCTGGCTGGCCAAGTCCATACCCAGTTCTGGCCACTGACCTCTCCTTCCTCACTGATGCCCACGGCTCTGTTCCACACACAGTCACCAGAGGGGTCAGACACCCCTCAGTGGCTTCCCATGGTTGCTGGAACAAGACCCCAAAACTGCACATGACCTGGCCCCTGCTGACCTCACTGACCTCATCTCCTTGCACTCTGCCCTTGGACCAAGCCCCCTTTGTCCCCTCTGAAACTCTGTTCAGGCAGCGCCTCCCCCTGAAGGCCCCGCCCACTCTGGGCTAGGCAGGCACGTGGCACCTCCTGTGGTGTTATGGGGATTCACATCGGCCTGTCCGCTGCCATCTCCCCCAGACCTAGCTCAGTGCTGGATACACCATCGGTATTTGTTATGCCAATTCATTCTCCCCTTGCTTGACAGGCCGCAAGTTTGACCTGCGTGTCTACGTGCTGGTGATGTCGGTGAGTGACCAAGACAGGTGCTCTCCTCCAGGGGTGGGGGCGGGGCAGCTGGCCCAGGGGACAGGGCAGCCATTCTGGGGGCATCCATGTGAGCTGCCTGGGAGACCCCAGAGGATCCAACGGATCCAAGCTTCGCCATCTCAGAGGCCCCAGTATCTGGATCATCTCTGCCTTCCTTCTCTGTTCATTCAGTCATCTGTGGTAACCACAGCCAACATTTACTGAGCACCTAAGTACCAGGCTCAGTATTTAGCAGATTTTCTTTCTTTCAGTCCTTCTAATTAACCAGGGAGGTAGGTTCTTTTGTTTGCTTCATTTTACAGATAAGGAGATAGATCAGACAGGTTGAGCAACTTGCTTGAGGTTACACAGCTGTGAGTGGCAGAACAGGGATTCGGATCCTGACAATCGATTCTCTTAACCAAACAGCTGCTGTACTCCCTCCAGCCATACACTCAACAAACACTTAAACCTTTATGGTACAATATGCTGGGCACAGGATATCGGAGTGTCTAAGACAGGCTCAGCCTGGACCTGCCCTCCTGGAGCTCACCGTCTGGCGGGTGTCACATGTGGTGGTGGAGCAGAGGAAAGGCCCATTAATTTTGTTCCCTTCTGCATCTCTCCATACTCACTCCTACCCCCAGGAAGGCGGGGATCGAATCAGAGAAGGCCGATGTTTGAGCAGATTCTTGCAGGATGGGCAGAGCATTTCAGGTGGAGGAAACAGCAGATGCAAAAGCCAGGAGGTGTGAAAGTGCTGGAACTGATCCTCCTTCCCTTTTCTCTCTCTCCATTCCCACCTCCCCCATAGTACATCCCACTGCGGGCCTGGCTGTACCGGGATGGCTTCGCCCGATTCTCCAACACCCGCTTCACACTGAACAGCATTGATGACCAGTGTATCCTAGGATTCCCAGACCCGCCCCCAGCATCCTCCAGGCACTCTGCCCTTCCCGTCCTCTGGCTGGTCCTGAGTTAACTCATTCATTCCATAGATGTCAAACTCCAATCAGGGCATAGGAGATACGCAGTGAACAAAACAGCCCTGGTCCCTTCCCTCAGGGAACTTACAGTCTTGAGGGGGTGGGGGATCCCCCAGTGACCTGAGGGAAACAGTCCTGCTATGCTCATAGAAACTCACCTCAAGCATCCTTGCTTGGTCGTCATTTCACATTGATTTGATTCATAGGATTGGACTTGTTGAGCCCCTTTGGGAATGTTCACATCCCTTTATGTGCCTAGTCACTAACTCACTCATTCACTTGAATACGGTGCCTTTTCCACCAAATTGGCAGATATGAAAATTTTGATAACACAATGTATTGGCAAGGCTAGGGGAGTATATGCATTGCTGGTGACGTGTCAACTGTACAACTGCTTAGGCTGCAATCTGGCAAATCTCTATCGAAAAACAAATGCACAGACCCAGCAATTCCCTTCTGGGAATTTATCCTCCAGGTACACTCACAATATAGGATAGGAAAAGAGAGATTTAAACATTATCTACTGCATAGCCTTGTTGTGAGAGCAAAAAATAATAATAGGAAATAACTGAATGAATGGCTCATTTGTACAACAGAATACTATCCAGCTGGTAAAAAGGAACCAGGGGAGGTGCCTTATGTACTGATGAAATAATCTCCAAGATGTATTGTTCATTGGAAAAAAAACTAAGTGTAGAACTCTGTGGAAAGGATGTTCCCATTCATGTTAAAACGTATATCTCTGTATATGTATTTATTTATCTGTGCATAGACATCTCTGGAAGGATAGACAAGAAACTAGAAACAGAATTTGACTTGGAGGAGAAATGAATGGGAGGGGACAGGGTTGGGGTTAGGGGAAGGAAATATTCCTTATATACATTTTTATACTTTTGACTTTTGAACTATGTGAATGTATTATCTGGTCAAAATAAAAAGAGCAAACATTGTTTTTAGACATGAGCATCAGAGGATAAGGGGTAAATGATCTAGAAATAAATATTTAGGAGATAAACCAGCAGGACTAGATTACTTTCATATGGGAGAGGTGGAAGTAGCGAGTGATGCTGCCAAGCTTCTGGCTTGGGCAATCCAGCTAATGCTTTTAGCCAACTCACATTGCTCTGCCTTAATCTCATCATTCAATTAAGTATCTGTCCAAGGTAATGCATTTGCATTCCCTGAATGTCAGAAGGGCTTAGGCCTTCCTGAGTATTTTCTACAATTTGTTTCTTTCTGTTTAGCCAACTTCAGCATTTCCAGTATGTCTTATTTTGTGATTCTAACAAGAATTTGTCATATGCAACTCATTGAATTTATTTTAGTTTCTTTTTTTGCCACCTCATTTCTTATTAAGGTTAGATGAGGGACTTCCCTGGGTCGTCCAGTGGTTAAGACTCCATGCTTCCATTGTGGAGGGCGAGGGTTTGATTCCAGGGAACTAAGATCGCACATGCCATGTGGCCAAAGAAAAATAACCTAAAAATGAATAAAGTTAAACGATACATGTAAAGCATTTAGACAGTGCCTAACCCAGAGTGACTACTCAGTACACATTATAGGTCCTCCTGCCCTCATTTTAAAATGTTTGTTTATCTCTAGGCACCATAGAGCCTTATTAAATTGAGGACTCTCCCACGGCTAGTTTCTGTTTAACAAGCCTTTGCTGTTTTCACAGTGAGTGAATACACATAATTTTCATCCCTTCGTTTAATTGTTTTTAATTTTTAAATACTGAAATATTTAAATTATATAGAAAACTGCAGGAAAGGCTGTAACAGAAATCTATGCATCTACCATCCAGATTTAGCAGTTATTAATATTTTGCCTTATTTGCTTCAGATATTACACACCAACTTTTAAAATAATAAAGCAACTTTGGATTGCAAAATAATAATATTAATATATAAAATTATTTAGCTGACTAAATAAATATACATATTACATATATAACTTAACACACAATTATTCAAATACATAAATCAGATACACATACTCAGAATGAAAAAGTATTCACCTCAACACTAATAGTAAACAAGCAGAAACAGCTTAATCCACCATAGAGGGATGGTGAAATGAATGATAAAGCATTTCCATGATCCTGTGTAACTGTTGAATACAGTGAGATGATTGAAATGTTATGGAAATGTAACTACAGGAATTCCCTAGTGGTCCAGTGTTTAAGACTCAGTGCTTTCACTGCTGATGACCGGAGTTTGATCCCTGGTAGGGGAACTAATATCCCACAAGCATCCCACAAGCCATGCACTGCGGCCAGGTGAAAAAAAAGGTGTCTATGATAGAATGTGAGGTGGAAACAACATGTGCGTGTAGAGCTGGGCTGTGTTTACAATCCCATTTTTTGCTTTTACGTTTCCGTTTAGAAGAAAATATGAAAGGAGGTTCACGAATATATTAACTTTAAAAAATTTAGAAGATTAAAATCAGGTCTGCTGCTGCTGCTAAGTCGCTTCAGTCGTGTCCAACTCTGTGTGACCCCATAGACGGCAGCCCACCAGGCTCCCCCGTCCCTGGGATTCAGGTCAAGAAACATTTATTTTTAACTTTAACATTTCTCTATATTATGAACTATTCTTGCAACTGATATGCATTACTTTAATAGCCTTCATAATAAAAGTATAGCTTTTTGAAGACAAATCAGAAAATCCAGGAGAAATGTACAAAAGGAGGAGGGAGGAAGAGAAGCCTTTTCTAGTCACACTAGAAATAACCTTTTTGATGTATCTCCTCTGAAATTTTTGTTGTTGCTTACCCTTTTATATATGACTGATCCTGCTAGGGGAAGTGCACTGACTGAAACCGCCCACCCTGGCTAGGCGCTATAGTAACCATTTGCATTTTACCACTGGAGGTCCTGGTAAGGAACACAGAACTTATAAGCCACCCTCAACCGGAAGAGTTCAGGAAAGGTCAAAAGGAGACCCCACATGTCCAACCACCTCCCCGAATCCTCACTGGCATCCATCTTAGCTGAACACAGTGTTCACCACAAGGAAGGACTCTGAGTCAGAATGATTGGCTAAAGACAACCCATCACCATAAAACCCGAGACTGGGAGCCACGTGGCAGAGCAGTTCTCCTGCCTTACCCTACTGCTCTCTGCCCCGGTGCCTTTTCCCAATAAAATCTCTTGCCTTGTCAGCACGTGTCTCCTCGGACGATTCATTTCTGATTGTGAAACAAGAGCTCAGTGTCGGGCCCTGGAAGGGGTCCCCCTTCCTGCAACAATCCCACTAGATAAGTATAACCTTTTTTTCATTGAACATTATTTAAGCATTTTTCTTATAGACATTTTTTATTAGTTACAAAGTATTCCACTGAGTAGACTAACTGGTTTACTAATCTTATTGTACTTGCTGCAGACATTTGGGAAGTAGTCAGTTTCTTACCGGAGAAGGCAATGGCAACCCACTCCAGTACTCTTGCCTGGAAAATCCCATGGACGGAGGAGCCTGGAGGGCTGCAGTCCATGGGGTCGCTAGAAGTCGGACATGACTGAGTGGCTTCACTTTCACTTTTCACTTTCATGCATTGGAGAAGGAAATGGCAACCCACTCTAGTGTTCTTGCCTGGAGAGTCCCAGGGACAGGGGAGCCTGGTGGGCTGCCATCCATGGGGTTGCACAGAGTCCGACACGACTGAAGCAACTTAGCAGCAGCAGCAGCAGTTTTTTCCTATAATGACAGACAATGCTGTAAAGAAACATTTTTTTTCATAAATCTTTTACTATATTAAAATTTTTTCCTTTATATGGCCTCACAGAGGTGTAACTACTGGGTCAAGGGAATCAGCCAGATTGTTTTCCAGATTTCCTCATATTTTTACCCTCCCATTGACAGGGCCCATTTAGCCCCAGCTCCCCAGCACTGGGGACAATTAAACTGATTACAAAACACATTTCCTAAACAATTGTCACATCTAAGTGAAGCGTATATGGGCATTCATTATACCATTCTTGCGAGTATTCTGTAGGTTTTGAGTTTTTCTTTCCAAATAAAAACGTTTTTTAAAAAATATAACTGATTTGCTGGGGAAGCAGATTTTTGTATTAGAATTTGCATCTCTTCCGATTTGCATTTCCCTCCATTTACATTCCTTTAAAATTGTGTATCGTTTACTATGAGAAACTTTGGGCACTTTCCCAGATGGCCTTTTACCAGTTTTATTTTTTTGTTTGTTTGTTTTAAAATCCTTTATCTATTTATCTATGAGGGTCATAAAATTTTATTGTTAACAATTTATGTGTGATTTTCACACAGAAAAACATTAGCCTGTCATCTTTGTGACAAATCTTTTCTCTAGTCGTGCTTGCCTGTGATTTTTGCCTTTTCAGTCTGATTGACTTCCTTTTCACATAGTTGACTATATTCACTGATTTCCTCTGTGATTTCTATTGTTGTTGCTAAGCTAAGAAAAGATTTTCCCCTTGAAAGATTTCACAGCTACTCACTCAGCTCTGCTTCTTTATGGATTGCTTCAGTTGTTTGCTTGCTCTTCACCATATAGCTCATTGGTTCATTAGAACCTGGTTTCAGGTCCATCGTGGAGAGAGGAGGCTGGGAAATCAGCTGACGCATACTCCTCCTGTAGCCTCTGCTCCAAGAAACTAGGAAAGCCCCTAATTTCTCCTTCCTGAGGGTAGGAGCAGTGTGCCGAGAAATGTGAGTGCTTCTTCCAACGAAAGAGAGCAATTTCCCCTCCCTTAAAACCAGTAACTCACTTTGTCTGAACATCCTCTTTTTCCACTTTTTAAATAATAACTTTATTGCGGTATGTTCACATACCACACAGTTCACCCAGTTAAATCATACAACTCAGTACTTCTTAGCATCTTCATACAAGCATCACCACTGTCAGTTTTAGAACAGTTTCACCATCCCCCAAATCAGCTTTTCTAGGGCTTCCCTGATAGCTCAGCTGGTAAAGAATCTGCCTGCAATGCAGGAGACCCTGGTTTGATTCCTGGGTTGGGAAGATCCCCTAGAGAAGGGATAGGCTACCCACTCCAGTATTCTTGGGCTTCCCTTGTGGCTCAGTTGGTAAAGAATCTGCCTGCAATGCGGGAGGCCTGGGTTCGATCCCTGGGTTGGGGCAATCCCCTGGAGAAGGGGAAGGCTACCCACTCCATTATTCTGTCCTATACAGTCCATGGATCCCAAAGAGTTGGACACGACTGAGTGACTTTCACTCACTCCAAAAGAAACCCAGTACTCATTATCTGTCATTTCCCACTTCCCTACAACCCCTCTTCCCAGCCGTATGCAACCACTTTCATCTCTACGCATTTGTCTTTTTCAGACCTTTCATGTAAACAGATTCATAAAATACGTGGCCTTTTGTATCTTACTTTTTTTTGGCTGTGTTGCATGACTTGTGAGATCCTACTTCCCTGACTAGGGATCGAACCGAGCCCCAGGCAGTGGAAGCACGGAGTCCTAACTGCTGGACCTCAACGGAAGTCCTCTTAACTTCTTGTATTAAGCTTAATGTTTTCAATGTTCATCATGTTGTACCATGTATCAGTAGTTTTTTTGGTCTTTTTTGTCTCCACATTTTGGCTATTATTAATAATACTTCTGTGAACATTTCTGCACAAGTTTTTGTTTAGACATATGTTTTTATTTCTCTTGGGTATATACTAGGTGTTGAGTTGCTAGTCACATGGTAATTCTGTATTTAACCCTTTGAACAACTATTAGACTGTTTTCCAAAGCATTGCACAATTTTAACATTCCCACCAACATGGTAGGAGGGTTCCAATTGCTCCACATCCTCGTCAACACTTGTTATTATCTGTCCTTTTAAATCACAACCACTCTAGTGGATGTGAAGTGGTTTTGATGTGCATTTCTTTGATGACTACTAATTGTTATTCATGAGCTTCTGGGCCATTTGCAAATCTTTGCAGAAATTTCTGCTCAGAGTCTTTGCGCAGTTTCTCATTGGATTGTCTCTGTTATTGTTGAGCTGTAAGTTTCTAGATGTATTTTCAATACTGCTCCCTTATCAGATACATGATTTACAAATATTTTCCCCCATTCTGTGGGTTGTCATTTTTCTTTTAAGGACTATTTTTTAGAGCAGTTTTAGGTTCACAGCAAAATTGAGAGGAAGGTAGAGATTCCCCATAGACCACCTGCCCCAACCTGTGCACAGCCTCCCCCATTATCAACACCATTCACCAGAGTGCTACATTTGCTACAATTGATGACCCTGTGTTGACACGTCACAATGACCCCATATCCATGGTTTATATTAAAGTTGTACATTCTGTGGGTTTGGACAAATGTATAATGGCGTGTGTCCATCATTACTGTATCATACAGAGTATTTTCACTGCCCTAAAAATCCTCTGTGCACTTCCTTTTTATTTTCTTTATAGTGTCCTTTGAAACATAAAATTTTCTAATTTTGATAAAGTCCAATTTATCTACTTTTTGTCATCTGTGTTTTTGCTGTCCCATCTAAGAAGCTCTGCCTAACCCCAAGTCACAGTCACTTAAATTTTATTCTAAGAGTTTTATAATTTTGGCTCTTATATTTAGGTCTGTGGTCTGTTTGGAGTTAATTTTTGCCTATGGTATGGTAACTTCATTCTTTCACACACTGATATCCAGGCATACTCACCCCATTTGTTGGAAAGATGATGGTTGAAGTGAAGTGAAGTGAAAGTTGCTCAGTCGTGTCTGAATCTTTGCAACCCCATGGACTGTATGGGACTATACAGTCCATGGAATCTTCCAGGCCAGAATACTGAAGTGGGTAGCCTTTCCCTTCTCCAGGGGATTGTCCCAACCCAGGGATCGAACCCAGGTCTCCCACATTGCAGGCAGATTCTTTACCAGCTGAGCCACAAGGGAAGCCCAAGAATACTGCAGTGGGTAGCCTATCCCTTCTCCAGGGGATCTTACCAACCCAGGAATCGAACTGGAGTCTTCTGCAATGCAGGAGGATTCTCTACCAACTGAGCTACTAGGGAAGCCCAAGATGATGCTTGCCCTCACTTAATTGCCTTGGCGCCCTTTTCGAAAATCAATTGACCAAAAATGTAAGAGTTCTCTTCTTATTTAATGGTTTGTTATGTGCTTATTCTTTTGAAATTAAGGCAGAAAAACTCTCAGACAAGTGTGACCAAAAAGTCTTTGAAGAGTTATAAAGAAGGTGCTAGAGAGGATACCCACCTCCTCTGGAGAGGCTGCAATCCTGCCAGATGTGCCACAAACGTGGAGAAACATACATGTTAGGGGAGTCAGACTTGGATCAGTGACCTGGAGGCTCTACCTCCCCACCTGTGAATGGTCCAATGTTATCGACCAAGGTTGTCAGCCACCTCAATCAATAGAAATTGATCAGAGGCAAGAAATACAGGAAGGTTTTATTGGGGTCCCTGCTGCAGCAGAAGGGAACAAGAACAAATAACAGGTTCGCTTGCTAGCTGGGCTCACCGAGGTGTGAGGAGTTGGTCATTTCTATGGGGTGAGGGCAGGGGTGTGTCCAGGGGTCAAGCTGGGAGCTGGCGTGGGTGGTGCCCACCCTTTTGGTGGTGCTGTGTGCAGCACTCTGCTTTTGCTCCCCACCCTTCAGAAGTGGAAGTAGGGCTCTTTGGTCTCTTTGTATCTTGTCCATAATTTCCCCCAGTTGCACATGCACACAGTTCTTTTTAGTCCCTTATAGTTTCTTTGTATTTTTGCTTGAGGAGGAGATGTTTGTCCAGGTGCAAGCACTGCAGCAAAGGGTCCTGGTCCTAGGACCCTGCCTGTTTTGCCAAGTCCAGGAGAAAGTTATGTTTTGCCTCTTCATGAGGTTTTGGGTTCCATCCTACTTAGTTATGTGGGGGAGGGTGGAGTATGCTGAGTGGCTGTCTCTCTGAGCCTTTCTGTGACATGGGAGTGATTTGAGGAAAAGAGATGATGTGTGTGAATATGCTCTATAAGCTTTGAAATGTTGCTGATGTTACCGGTGGTGATGATACCAAAAGGCAGACTCTCAGGTTTGGGACTTCAAAGGTGGCCATCTTGACCCCATCCCAAAGCTAGGTATTCCTAAAAAGTAGCCACCCAGTCTGAGCCTCTCTAGTGACAGAGAGTTCAGAACGTCCTGAGAAGGCTGTTATGTATTTGGTGTCTCTACTTAGAAAGGGTTCTCTCCTCTAGAGTGGGATTAAACCTAATTAAACCTAAGTAATCTAATAATATCAGCCATGCCAGCACTGTACACAGCATCTCATCTGATCTTTCAGATAACCCTGGGAGGTCAACATACTACTAGGCACCGGCATTTAATAAGGGGGGAAACAGGCTCAGAGAGGTTAAGTGGCTTGCTCAGGAGCCCACAACCAGTAAAGATAGATGCAGGCACGATTTGGACCTGAGTCCATCCGACTTCAAAACCCACACACCTGAGCTCTGGGCTGTTTGGTAGCCTTCCCTCAGAGATTCCCAAGCGAGGGTCTCAGTTTGGTCCCTGGGGGCTACCCTTCTTATCCACACTGGCCCTTGACCACTGACCTCTGCCAGACATTCACCTCACCAATGTCGCTGTGCAAAAGACGTCTCCCGACTACCACCCGAAGAAGGTGAGGAAGCTGGGCTTCTGCCCTCGGATGTGGCCTCTGGGACTGGGGTGGGATGGTGAGGAGGGAGAGCCCAGGAGAGTTCTCCAGAGAGGTCAGTTCACTGCCTGCTTTCAGGGCCCAGGGTAAGGGTATACATGGAGGCCCACAGATCACGTGTTTAAATGTTTAAGAGTTACAAATCAAAGCAGTACACCCTTTAACGATATGTGTTGTGTCGTCCTACCTTGACAGATATATTATCTATCTATCTACTACCTACCTACCTAATAACCTGTCAGAAGACCAGGTTCATATTTAGCATACTCAGACTTCTCAGAGTTAAAAGCCGTAACAGACGAGTACAGGAAGAGCTGGTCCCCAGCTCTCCACCACCCTGTGGGGGCCTCCTGCAAACACGCACACACCCAAAACAGCAAGCTGTGGGTGACTCCCTGGGTCTTGGGGGTACCCACATGGTCAGTGCAATCTGTCCTCAAAGGGCAGGCCCAGGGAAGAGGCCGGTGCACGGCATTTGGGCAGAGACTTTTGGGGTGGCGGATAGCAGGCGGTGCACTAGAAAGAGAGGCCCAGGCTCTGGGTGGGCCACACCTCCTTGGGAGTCCAGATTCTCTGCCCTGTAAGGGTTCTGCTCATCACAGGACTCAGGGCTGGCTCCCCTTGTCCAAGACTAAGGTCTGTGCTAATGGCGAATGGCTGTCTAGGCTGGCCAGGTCTGGGCTGATTAAAGTTTCCTCTCTCAACCTGGTGGTGGGGCCCAGGGCTGCAAGTGGATGCTGCAACGCTTCCGGCAGTACCTGGCGTCCAAGCATGGGCCCGAGGCAGTAGAGACGCTTTTCAGCGACATGGACAACATCTTCATCAGAAGCCTGCAGAGCGTGCAGAAGGTGATTATCAGCGACAAGCACTGCTTTGAGCTGTACGGCTATGACATCCTCATAGATCAGGACCTCAAGCCGTAAGTGAATGGGCTGGTGGCCGGGAGAGTGTGGGGGTTGCGGGGGACAGGGGATGTTTTACACACTCTGCACCTAGACTGCCTGGCTTTAAGCTCAGCTCTGCAACTTCCTAGCTGGGCATGCTTCCCTTCTCTGAGCCTTGGCTTGCCTGTCTGTAAAATGGTCACTGTGCAGAGAGGAATGTTATGAGGAAGAAATGAGCCGCATGCTCGACACTGTGGCCTTTCCCAAGCATCTGCTGAGTCAGCAATCCTCCCCTCCCATCAGGCAAGAAACTTCCCCTCTGTGAATCCTGGTGCTTTGAGGATGCAAAGTGCTGGGCAAGGGAGTATTGTTACCATGTCAATTCCCAGAATTTTGTGCCTTCCTACAGTGCTCACGAGGAGGCTGAACACACCTGAGCTGTCAGGGAACACACTGATGGCCTTTGGGTGATACAACAGGGCACAGAAGCCCAGTGGGGTTGTCCAGGCAGCTTGAGGTCATGCAGTAAGTCCAGGGCTGAGCTGGGCCCAGAGTCCATGTTCCTGGACTGAGCAGCTTCCACCAGCACTATGGCTCCTGGACCCAGCCCTCTCCCCAGGGTCACTGTATCACTCTTGGGGGCCTTTCTGAGCCAGGAGTAGGAGCCCTAGAGCAAGACCTAAGTAAGACCCAAGTTCAAGAGAAACCAGGGCCAGGCACCAGTAGGTCTCTCTCCTTTGCCCTCTGGGATACAAGCTGTGCTACAGGGATTACTGTGGACACCGATGGGGGAAATGAGCTTAGGAGGAGGCAGTAGATAGGAAAAGGGGCCCCCAGTCTCTCACTGACCTGCTGGGTGAGCCCTCCTCCCTCTGTGCCCAGATTCCTGTCTGTCAACAAACAGGGCTGCAGAAAACCAGAGGTCACAGGCTGGAAGCCCTTGGGCTGCTTTTGGCCTGCAGACACTTTGAGTTTGACCTTCAGAATGTTTTTTTTCATTGGGTTGATTTTCATCGAGCATCTCCCATAACTGGAAGATGTTTGCACAAACATCAGGATGTTTTGGAAGACTCAGAGGGTCTTAGAATTCTGGGTTCATATGCGCACAGGGCAACACTCTGCTTGAGCTGCCAGAACCACCCCTGCAGAGGTGGAAAGCTCTTTCCAGCCCACCACAGGCCTACCCCTCCCTGCCACTCCCGACCCTCCTGATTTGGCAGGCTGGTTACCATCTTTTAAAAACCATCTTTTATTTAATACTTTTATTGATTTATTTGGCTGCATCTGCACTTCATTGCAGCATTTGGGCTAGTTGCCCCCATGCATGTGGGATCTTAATTGGCCAGTAACATTTTAATATATTTTTCAACATCAAGTTTTTACAGATAATACACATTTTTAAACTTTTAGTACTAGACAAAAAAATTCCCAAATTGGAAAAGTCCAAATTTCAGTGTTTGAAAAAAGGTATTAAGAATGCATGTGGGATCTTAATTCCCCTGCTAGGGATTGAACCCATGTCCCTTGCATTAGAAGGTGGATTCTTAACCACTGGACCACGAGGGAAGTCCCCTGGTTACCATTTATAGACAAATGTTCACTAGGAAAGTTTCTCTCAAACTCCAGCTCTTTTGAAAGAAGCCAAAGGAGTAATGGTCACGAGGTCACAAAATTGTTCTTACCCCCACCAGCTTGCTTCATTTAAGTTACCCCCTGGACCCTGTGGGGGTTTCAAGTATGTGACAGTTTTCAAAAGTTTTAGTCCCTGAAACCTTTCTTCAGATCGAAACGTAGAGACAGCAGCACTGGTTGAATTGAGGGTGGGGCCCAGGCACCTCATCTAGTCTCTCATGAAATTCCAGGGACCAGGCAGCCTTAAGATTTTCCATTTCCTTCCCTCCCCAGGTGGCTCCTGGAGGTCAATGCGTCCCCATCACTGACAGCCAGCAGCCAGGAGGACTATGAGCTCAAGACCTGCCTCCTGGAAGACACCCTGCACATTGTGGACATGGAGGCCAGGTGAGAGAGGGCGGCCTCACTCGTACACCCCTGTACCTCACCATCAGGGCTCTCACCGAGGAGAGAGAACTTGGAACCCTGGAACTTGAGAGGACCTCAGAGATGTCTCTGGCCCCTCCACCCTCCCCCACCCCACCGTTCCACAGGTGGGGAAACTGTGATGTTCACACAGGATCAGGTCCTGGCCCAAGGACCCAGCCCTGACCCAGCAGAGCAGGGCCAACTACAGCTTTCTGAGATTCAGTCCCGCAGGATTTCCTCAACCTTTCCTGACTATGGGACCCTGACCCAGTCACTTCTCTCTGAACCTCAGTGTCCTCATCTGTAAAGTGGGAGATTTCATATCTAACTCTCAGGGTTGTTAATTTACAAAGGTAATTTATTTTAACATGTCTAACTCACAGGAAGTGCTCAGTAAGAGGCTATTTATTGATATAATGATGTATATATAGTAGAAAGATCCAGGGTTTGACTTCAGGAATGGCTCAGATGGTGGTGGTTGGTTTGTCTGCTCTCACTTTCTCATCTCTTTTCTCTGTGTTAGTTTCTCCCCAGTTATTCCAGCAAAAGTTTGAGGGCTGACTCTCATTGCTCCCTGGTGGGACTGAGTCACATGTCCCATCCCTGAATCAATCACTGGGACTCCGATTGACCAAGCCTAGGTCTTGTGCCCACTCCCAGGGGTTGGGGTCAACCCCACTTGAACCATGACAGTAAGAGAGTAAGGCCTGGTTTTCAAAAAGGAAAACTCAGGTATCCAAAGTCTAAAAAAAGTGAAATGGATGCTGAGCAGGCAGAACCTCAGGTGTCCACCACCCTTATCCACCATCACTTATTCCTTCATCACACACTTGAGGCCCTCCTATGTGCCAGCCCTTGTGCTAAACACTGGGGACACAGTAAATAAAGGACATGACAGGCCTAATCCCCGCCTTCATGGAGTCTAGTCTGGGAAGGACAGCAGACTTTAAACCAGAAAGCACGTTACTGGGGCCAAGTGTGGAAGCCTGGGGACAAATGGGGGATGACCTCAGGGGGTCATCCCCCACTTTGGATGGACAAAAGAAGGTACTCTGACAGGGTGGGCACCAGTAGGGTGCTGGGAGGGTTCAGGGCCCTGGCTTGAGGGCCCCACCAGGTGAACTTTCATTAACCCTTTGTATCTCCTGCTTGTCCAGGCTCACAGGAAGGGAGAAGCGAGTAGGAGGCTTTGACCTCATGTGGAACGATGGCCCTGTCAGCAGAGAAGAGGGGGGTCCTGACCTATCGGGGATGGGGAACTTTGTGACCAACACACATCTCGGTATGTGGGGCTAGGTGGGGAGTGGGTACATGTGAGGTAGCAAGTAGTCTGAGAGGCAACTTGTCATGAAGATTAGAATGTTTTACTAGAGTTTATTGTTTTGTATTTTTTTTCTGTGTACACTTTTATTGATTTAATGTGCTGTGCTGTGCTTAGTCACTCAGTCATGTCCAACTCTTTGTGATCCCATGAACTGTAGCCTGCCAGGCTCCTCTGTCCATGGGGATTCTCCAGGCAAGAATACTGGAGTGGCTTGCCATGCCCTCCTCCAGGGGATAGTCCCAACCCAGGGATTGAACCTAGATTTCCCACATTGCAGGTGGATTCTTTACCATCTGAGCCACCAAGGAAGCCCAGAATGTTTTAATCTGGTCTAAAATTTACCAGCTGTGTAACCTTGAGCAAGGGACTTAACCTGTTCCTCATCTGTAAAACAGATTCGATAGTTTCCATCTCAATATATGCCTAGAGTACTGCACGGCATGTGGTGAAGGATATTATTAATCTGTTATGAGGCAGATTTCAAAAAGCTTAGGTGGAAAAAAAAAAAAAGCTTAGGTGGCACATAAACAAAAAACATGATATGTTGCTAAGAGAAATTAAGGACTTCAGGGCTTGACCTTAAACTTGGCTTTTAAAAAGTGAAAAATTTCCCTGACTATAAAAATTATTCACACTCATTGTAGAATATTTGAAAACTAAGAAAGAAATGAAAAAAAAATCATCCAAACATAACCATCTTTAACAATCTGGTGTATTTCCTTCCAATTTTACAAAAATGCATATATTCATATTTTTTTTCTTACAAAATTGGCATTGGGCTGAAGCTTTGAGTCTAATTTTTCCACATAGCATTTTCCAGCTCATTCAATAACATTAGTAAAAGCCTCTCTTTGGGGCTTCCTTGGTGGCTCAGCTGGTAAAGAATCCACCTGCAATGCGGGAGACCTGGGTTCGATCCCTGGGTTGGGAAGATCCCCTGGAGAAGGGAAAGGCTACCCACTCCAGTATTCTGGCCTGAAGACTCCATGGACTAAAGTCAGACATGACTGAGCAACCTTCACTCACTCTCTTTTGGAAACACACTATGGCCAGGTCCAGACTACTTTACATACATTATCTCATTTCACTTTTAGGCAGCCTTGATTATTTTAGAGATGTGGAAAGGGTCTCCAGATGTTAGATCACGCACCAACGGTCTTGGTCATAAGTGGTGAAAGAGGCCTTGAGCCCAATCTGTCCAACTTCAAAACCCGAAAGCTAGGCTGCTAGCAATTGTCCCTTGGCAAAATTAGAAACAAAATTACCATACAGCTGCAAAGCATCCCCAAATTTATGAAACCAATCTCACATAATTGAGCATTTGGCATGACTCCAGTTTTTTACTTTTATAAATAAAGCTGTGAGGACATCCCCTCAAATAAAGTTCAACTGAAACTGGCTATTTTTTTTAGGACAGACTCCTAGGAATACAACTACTGGGTTAAAAAGATGGACTTATTAGAGTCAAATTGCTTTCCTAGAAAGATTACACAAATCTGCAAGCTCTGAATTTAAAATGACAGCAGCAGCAACAACAAAAAAACCTTTGCCAACTTCATAGGTAAAAATATTTACTTGTTTTCTGTGCATTCCATTGATTATGTGTGAAGCTTCAGATTTAAAATTTGCAGTTGTTCTTTTGTAAGATGTCCGTACTTATTTTTCCCCCCCAGTGGGCTTCCATTTTTCTAAATTTGTAAAGGCCTTAGATATTAATATATTGAGGATATTTTCCCTCTGTCAAACTTACTGTAAATATTTTCCTTTTGTTTGAATATTTCCATTCAAACAAAATGAGTTTGTCATTTTCCTTTTTGTTTGTGGCATTTTTCTTCCCTCTTTTTTGATGAAAAGTTTTGAGCATCTTTTAGGGTTTGGTATGATTTAGGATTGGGTTTGGCTGCAAACAACTAACAAACTAATAGTTATCCAGAGAGGAACTGATTTGTCTTGGGTCACCAGAAATCATGGGGCAGGCCATAGTGACAGCTGCACGGTGCCACCAAGGACCCAGATCTTTCCTTTCTTTACCACACTCAGCCTGTTAGCCCTGACGCTGATGCTTGTTGCCTCATGGCTGCTCCAACTCCAGACAGTGTGTCCTTATCCCAGGCAGGCCCAAGGGCCAAAGCCTTTCCTTCAAGCTTTGGCTATTCCAAAAGGAAAGCAGGTAACTCTGCTGACATCTCACCCACTAGAGCTGGGTCACATGGCATGTCAGCTGCAAGGAAGCCAGGGAAGTCAAGTACTAAGTAGTTTGCTTTGAGGAAGGCAAAGGAGAGGCGGTTTGTGAATGGTTCTCCCACGGCAGACCCCTAGTGCCTGCCACGTGGTGTTGTTGGAGGATGACTATACAATGCTTTCAAGCTGTACAATCACCTGGGAATCTTGTTAAAATGCTGTTCTGATTCAGTAGGTCTGGAAGAAGAGGGCTAAGAGTCTGCACACCTAAAAGCCCCCTAATAGTTAACTATTGTTGTGTAACAAATTCTCTTGAAGCTTTGCAGCTTGAAACGACTATCTTATTTGCTTATGATTCTTTAGGTGTGGCTTGGGGTCTCTCACAGGAGTGCAGGCACCTAGCAGATTTGCTGAGACATGGTGGCCTAGGATAGCTTCATTCACATGTGCAGTGGTTGAGACAGGCTGTCAGCTGCCTTTTTTCCCAGGCGGCCACTCATTCACACAGTAGTCTCAGGGTTCCAAGAAGGCGAGAGAAGACAGTGAAGCCTCTTGAGGCCTAGGCTCAGAAATCCCATGTGTCATTCTGCCACAGTCCATTAGCCAAAGCCTGTCCAGCCCAGATTCAGGGGGCAAGAAAATAGACACCACCTCTTGATGGGAGGAGCAGCACAGTTACTTTGCAGAGAGGTCCATAGAGGACCAAGAGGATTGTCGCAGCCACTTTTGCTAACAACCCACCTCAGATATCAGTGCCAATGGTTCCTGCACCATATTTAAGCAGCAAAGACTCAGAACAGTGGTTCTCCAGTTGAGCATCTGGGTGGGTGGTTTTGAATATAAGAGGAGCTGGCTGGGGGTGGGAAGAGTATTGATGAAATGAATTAGGGATGTGTTGGTGATCTGGTGAAAAGATCAACAGATAACTCAGAGATGAGCCTAGAACTCCAAGAGATTTGCACTGGACAAGAAGGTTTGTGAACTATGAATGAATTATGAACCTTAGTTAAGGCCAAGGTTCCACGGAACTCACTTTGGAAAACCCCGGGGATTGGCATTTAGTGGACTTTCAGCTCAGGGAAGCGTTGATTCTCTGGGGAGCTGAGAAACATGGCAGACACCTCCAGGTCAGTAGTTGTGCCCATGGGGATTCAGTCATTCAACCACTGTTTGTGAGCTGCCATCAGTGCGCCTGGCACAAGATTAAATGACCATGGAGTTGCCTCAAGGATGAGCTCTGAGCACAAAAGAAAGGAAACATTGTGAATGCACTAAGAGAGGATGTGAAGCCAGCCTGAACTGCCTGGGACACTCTCCCACAAGAGTAGGAGCCACCTGTCGGGGAGATCCACCTCTTAGCTGAATGCGCCTGACACACGAGATTTAGGTACCAGGCACTGTGCCAGCTTTAAGTGCATTTTCACGGAGCTAAGCCAGAAGGCAGGGCAGTATGGGGAAGTGGTTAAAAGCTTGGCCTCTGCAGCTAGGCAGCCTGGGTTCAAGCCTCAGTCCTGCTATTAACTGTGCAATTTGGAGCAAACTATTCAACCTCTCCGAGCCTCCTCTTCTCTTGCACACATTATTCCTGTAAAAGCTCAAGTCAAATCTACATCCTCACCTGATTTGGGGTAAGCCCCCAGCGAATATTACCTGATCCTTGCATTTACCCCATAAAGCAGGTATCCTGATGTACAGATGAGAAAACTGATGCTCAAAGAGTTAAGTGACCTAATAGTCATGGCAATTGGGAGGGGATGCGCGCTAGGTTGCGTCAGTCATGCCCAACCCTGCAACCCTTATGGACTAGAACACACCAGGCTCCTCTGTCCAAGGGATTCTTCAGGCCCGAGTACTGGAGTGGGTTGCCTTGCCCTCCTCCAGGGAATCTTCCTGACCCAGGGATGGAACCCCCATCTCTTACATCTCCGGCACTGGCAGGTGGGTTCTTTACCGCTAGCGCCACCTGGGAAGCCATTTGTGGTTGCACGGCTTCTGCTGGCCCCTCCTTCTGCAGGTAGTAGGAGCACTGGCCCCTTCTACTCCCTAAGACCCCTCTACCAAGGACAGGCCATCCCAGTCAATTCTCTACTTCCCTTCCAGGCTGCGTCAATGATCGGAAGAAACAGCTGAGGCAGCTGTTCCGCTCCCTTCAAGGCCAGAAGAAAACTCCCAACTAATCCCCAGCATGGAGAACCACTGGTACCACACCAGTCCTCTCTCTGCTCGTTTTTCAGCACAGCAGCACTCAGAGCACTCAGTTACCCTCCCTCCGTCTTTCTGGCCTGGCAGCTGCTTTGCTGGCCCAGCACCCCACCCTACCCTGGACATCTTTGCACCAGGAGAGAGCCAATCTCTGGAACTGGATAGATTTTAACCTTGGTGAATTGGTTAGCTTGGTGAAGAGGAGAGATGCAGCAAGTTGCACCCGAGAGAGATCACATCTAATAAAGGATTACAGCCCTTATTTGGCGAGTCTTTGGGCTCCAGGCTTGGCTCAGGGAATGCTGTTGCCACAACCACAGCTTCCTGGTTTTGACCCTTTGATGTCTCAGGGGATGTGCTGATAGGCTCCTCCAAGAGCAAGGGTTCAGTTCTTATGTTTGCAAAGCAAGCAGTTGTTAAGATTGTGTGTTTATTGGGGGTCTGAGTAAGGGCTGAGCCTTAAATACATCTTGCCCTCCTTACAATACCCTGACTGCATGTCAGGGGACCAATGGAGCTCCCTGACCATCTGAAAACCAGTGGGCCAAAGCATCCCCATTTCTCAAGTAGAGAAGGCAAGGATCAGGAAGGCAGAACTGCTTAGTGAGAGTCTCCACGAAGGTGCACTTATTAAGTCAAGTAGGTGACCTAGGTGCCTCTCTGGGTCTTCCTATTTGAGGTTGGGAGCTGAGCTTTTTAGATTAGAAAGCCCTGGGCTGTCAGGCAGAGATGGTTTGGGGAGTTGGGCACAAGTAAGAATGTCTGCATTTTCCACATTCCAACGCCTCTTGGTTGAAGAGGAGTTGAACCAAGAGTGGGCTAGTGGCTAACTGCTTCAGGACAACCTTTCAAGGGACCCCAGGCAGCTCCTCTATCACTCCGCCTGCTTCAGGACAGTTCTTTTAACTGCAAACAGCAGAATCTGACTGCAGGGGGAAGGGAAGGGCTTTTCAAAGAAAAATACTGACAAATCTAAGTAGATCAGCCAGCCTTGGGAAGGTCAGAAGCCAGGCCATTCTGGGGTTCCTGCTCCAGAATGTGGGGGCTTCCCTCATCCCTGTGACTGGGTAAAGCCCAGACAACCCTAGGAATAGGATCCACGTCTTCAGGAGAAAGAATCTGATTGGTTCTTCTTTGGCCTAGCATCCACCTGGCCAGACAGGCAGGGTCAACATTCAGAGAGAACAACTTTGAGCCAAGGAGTCATCCAGACAGTAAACTACCAGTGAATGCCACAATTCCCCATTTTCTTACATTTTTATTTTAAAAAATACAACAGCAACATGTCCTTCCCTTGTACCCTAACCATATAGCTTCTATTCTGAGGGAACCATATAACTGCACACAAATTATGAGCTTATTAGACACCTGTCTTTGCTTCTCACTTTAATGTATCTTGAAGCTTGTTCCAAACCAGTGTTCAGCTTATTCTTGATTACAGCTGTATAATACTCCACTATTTAGATTTATCAAATCCTTTCATCTACTCTGGACATTTAGTTTCCGATTCCACCTCCCTACTTCCTAGGGCCATCATGGAGAAACCCCAGCAATTCCTACTAAAAAAAAAAAAACTCAAAAGGATGCAAAACCAGAGGTTTGGGCCAAATGTGGCTTATATAAAGTGTTTTGTTTGGCCAACATTCAAGCTTTTTTAAATTTTCTGAATTAATCAGCAGTATTTAAAAAGCAGAGGATTCAACTTTAAAAATCTAAATTTCTAGGTTTTCGAAGAAAACACAAGGTCTGGCCATGGCAGCCTGTGTCCCCGCATTTAACTATGGGCCAGAACCAAATGGAGTGCCCTCTCCCCGCTGCCCTGACGTCATTTCAAGGAGGAACCACTGCCCTTCGTAGACGGCACTCCAAAGGGAGTGGGATACCTTCCATTAAGGACCAACTGAGGCAAAGACTAGAAGCTGCTACCCGCTCATTTAGGTGACATGTATCGAGCCCCTGAGGCACACTGAGGACTCCCTCACGGCACATTCACATTAGGGTCGCAGACCCTGAAGGCAGACAGGAACTCTTAAGCAGAGCTGCCCGGGTTCTGCTTTCAGAGCCCCTGGAGTTGCATCCTGCCTAAGCCTAACACAGCAGGATGCAGGCCCTCATCCATTGCTGGTGCAGGACTCGGCAAGGCCTTCCTGACTCCAGAGCAGCCGAGGCGGGATAAGCAGCACCCACTCCGGACTCCATCTCGGGGGTGAGCAGGAAAACGGGCCCCAGTGGCAGTGCGGGGGACAGTGTGTCTGCCTGTGCTGAACCACAAAGCGCTAACATTCTGTCCTTCCTCCAGCACAGGAGCCTCCTGTAAGCCTCCTGCCTTATTCCAATTCCGTTACACACACTGCTTGAAAATACGTCTCTCTCTCTCTGAGAGGAATGCTGGAATGAAGCTCCCACTCTTCTCCCTCCAGGGCCCATTTCAACAGCAGGCCATTGTTGAGAAGTGCCTGCTGCAGTCCTTCTCACACCCCCACTGGCGCTGCCCCCACCCACCTCCTGGTGGCTGCCAGGGCCTGTCAATGGGCCTTGTGTCCATCCAGCCCCAGTGGTCAGGCCGGCAGATTCTGGTGTAGGCTGAGGGTTCCCTCCTGCTGTCAAAAAGTAGCCAAGTGCTACAGACAAAGAAGCTTCATACATGGCTATTGCTGCATTTCTCACACCTGTCCCCTTGCAGGGTAGATCCTGTCCTTGCAGGTTTCAAGGCTGGAGAGTTCTGGGTCCTCCATGACCCCAGGGGAGGATGCTGGTCTTAGGTCCCCCATCTGGGTTCTTAGGTTTCATCCTTTCAAGATGACCTTGAGAGCTTTAAGCTCATCCTGGTTGAGGGGGGTCAGGTTAAAGCCCTTCAGCTCCGGTTTGCCTAGGGGAAGAATTCATCAGTGAGTCAGGGCTCCTGCTGTGCAACCTACTGGCCCTGGAGTCTAGCCTGGCAAAGGGACTCACACTGCATTCATGCTGCCAAAAACTTGGCCTTGAAGTCTGACAGAGAAGGGCCTCAAATTCTGCAAAGCACAGAACGAGGAACATTAACACTTGCTCCTGAGTTACCAAGAACCTGCAGTCATGACTGCGGTGCAGAACCCTCCTAATTTGTGCCAGACTGGCCAATCTGGAGTGGTTAGGTTTACCTAGAAATTCAGCTCTAACCTGGACCACCTGACTGAGGCCTTCTGACCCCTTAGTCAGAGGTATCTTGGCCCCCACAGTGACACCCTGGCATAAAATGTGAGATACTCCATGCCATTCTCATGCCTGAAAAGAACTTGTAACGGAAACAAAATCCCACAAACTTCCTGTCCATTCCATCTCTGGTCGGCTCAAGACAACCCTGCCGACTTCCCACAGCTTTAGTGCCACTCGCCAGCTGGCCACCCCAGCCTGCAAAGTCTGTGCTCATACTGTCTCCCCTCCTTGTTTCCAGCCCCACGCTTAGTCCCCAGGCCAATACCTTGGGCCTCAAAGAGGCGATTGACCTTCACTTTAAGTTGTTTCCGGAGTCTTTCTATTTCTTTATCCAGATGTTCCTGATCTGAAAAAATGAGACACGCAAACAAGAGGAGGTTACACTACAGACAGACCCAAGGATACCAGCCTCTGCCCAGCCCCACTGAAGGCAGGGGTCTGAGCATGTGGAGATGAAAATGGGACTTGGGAGACTAGTTGATGAAGAAACTAAAGGCTAAAGAGGGGACATGGCCTACCCCGACCACTGAGTGAGCCCAGAACAGGGTTGAGCACTTTTTCCCCAACTTGCAGTTTACCAACCTGTTTTCATTATGCAAAGTACCCTGGGCAGTGGATGGGGAAGGCAATACCAGGATTTTAGGTCACCCTTTCACAATGAAATTATGGAAAATTCAGATTTAAGAATAAACAGACCCAGCTTCTTCGAAGATGGATGGAAAAGAGGTGGTTGACGAAGTTTACAAACCCACATCCATCCAGGTGAGTTTTCGCAACAGCAGGACTGTGGGAACTGTGACCTTAACAGTCAGCATTCTGTCTCATGCCCACTCTTAGCCAAGTTCATGGCAGCGGAGAGAAGGCTGTCTTACAGAACGGACTGTGCCCAAAGGCAGATGCAGCGTGAGAAGTGCACCCAACTGACGACACCCAACCAATTCCATTTGCTGTTTTCACCCACTCGTGAGTGACATTTTTGCCTTTCCTACAGACCTTCATTCTTTCTGATGGTGATAACCCAGGACCAGCTAAGCATTCTGGCCTGGGCAGTCACTCTGGTTCTCATTGTAAATGAGTAACCACCATCTCGCATGACCTTTGTTTAGCCTGTATCCATCCCTGAGAAACAGACATGCTGCACTGGAACCCCTCTAGGTCAGTGACAAGACCACACTCATGGGCCAAGAGAGTCGGGGAACCTGATCCTCAACCCAGGCAGGCGAGGCCCTCTGGATGCTTACTCTGAGCAGCCTCCAGTCCCTCTGCAAGTGCAATGACAATTCAATTTTATAATCATGATAACAGTGTATGTTTTTTCTTTTTTTTTTTTAATGTTTATTTATTTAACTGTGTTGGGTCTTAGTTGCAATGCATAAGCTTAGCTGTCCTTTGGCATGTGGGACCTTAGGTCCCCACCAGGGACCAAACCCGAGTCTCCTGCACTGGAATGTAGACTCTCAACCACTGGACCACCAAGGAAGTCTCTAGTGGATGTTTTTCCACAGAAGTCTCTCCTCAAAGCTGACCTACTTTCCTTTGATAGAATTTTCAACAGGGATAGAGTTACCCTGTTTTCAGTGGCAGAGGCAACCATGCTGCTGGTTCCCTTGGCACATGTTTTCAGGGGTGAGGAAGAGAAAACATGTGTAACCTGCCCTTATGCCAGCCAAGGACCCATCTGCAGCCTGATCTTTTGCTTTCATGACTTCTCCAAAGAGCCTCCAGTATCATGGTTGTGAGATCCGTTGTGTACCCTAGTGTGGCAAACTCGAGAGCTTCACCCTCCTTAAACCTCCATCTTCAACCCTGATGCTATTACAGGGGTGTGAAAATATGAGCACGTGCCTTAGATCTGACCAATGAGGTATCAGCAGAAGTCCCTGAGGAGGACGGTCTTATTTCCAAACCAGAAGGCAAGGTCATATATGGAGAAAGTCCTCCTACCTTTCCTCTAGCCTGGCTCTCAGACACGAGGCCTGCAATCATGACACAACAACCAAGAGAATACACTGACTCTGCTAAGCAGCTGTGCCAGTCCTGGACTGCCCATCTCTGGACAACTTCTTACATGGGATGAACAGAACTGTATTTCCTTAAGTCCTACTAACTGCTAGATTTCTGTTATTTGCAATCCAACTCATTCCTCAATGCCAAACAAGCACTATGCTAGGTACATATTATTTTATCTGAACTTTACAACAACTATGCTATGTAGACGTACCCCCGCTCAGAGATGAAGAAACAACTCAGTGGCACAGCAGATTAAAATGCACACAGCCGCCAGCCACCTTATCAAGCTGCCAGAAGCCGGGGTGGGGCAGGGGAGGCTGTGGCCTGGGGGCGGCGTGCTGTTCCTGATCCCTGCCCAGGAGGCTTACCTTTCTCAATCATTTCCTTTGTCTCAGGGTGAGGCATCCTGATAAACATGTTCCCAAAGCAAACCATCACGTCTTCTGAAATGGCAAACAGTCATTCCTTCAACAAATATTTTGATGCCAGGCATTGCTTTAGATGCTGAAAACACAGCAAAAGAGGATGAAATTCCTGCCTTCCTAGCTTGTTAGAGTGGAGGAGAGAGAATATACAACAACGTCAAGATAATAAAGATATGATTCATCAGACCCTGAAAGGGATCTTAGAGAAAACTAAAGCAGGGAAAGAGAGATGGGGAATGCCAAAAGGAGGAGCTTGTCATTTACACCAGGCAGTCTTGGAAGGTCTCACAGACTATGTACCATTCTGGCAGAGACCTGACGAAAGTGAGGAGTGTGCAAGCCCTGCAGACACACATCTAGAGAAAGAGCGAGCCAGGCAGAGGAACCAGGAGCAGCAAGGATCAGTAACGTGCCGGTGTGTCAGGAACAGCAAGGAGAACGGTGAGGGTGCAGCTGATGAGCGAGAGCAGAGGAGACAAGGTGGGAGAGTTCAGGGAAATTAGTTTACACGGAGTCCTGCAGGACTCTGGATTTTACTCTGGGGAGACAGAGACTGGAAGGGTTCAGGCTTTCCAGTGCACTTTAAGTGCTTGGTTCCTGAGGCCCTTCATCATGGCCTGGCCTCTGCCCATCTCTCTAGCATGGTCACATGCTCCTCCCCTATTGCTTCCTCTATCACTACCACTTAGCCTCATCTAAAGAGCCGCCATCCCATTATCCAAGACCAACCCTGTGTTCACTTCCTTCTGCAGCTTTCTTACAATTTTCAGTTCTGTATTTATGCTGTTGACTCACCTGTAGAGCACAAGGGCAGGAACTGCACTGTTTTTATACCCCCAGCACTTTCCCAGTGTCATCAATTGATAAGCTATCAGCTAACAACCTGTCACTGAGGTAAGAAACTGAAACCCTGAGTCACAGTCTATGACAGACCTGCAATGCCATCTCTCCCATCTCCACGGGCTGTGCCACACACCTGTGGCCTCCTGCCTGGTCTCTAACAGGAATAAGTCAAAGGCATTAGAAGGTAAACTGAACAGGCCTCCTGGGCTGCAGCAACAAAGCTAGGCTTACCAGTGAGGCTGAGATCCTTCTGCAGGGCCCTCAGGCCCTCCCGGTTCCGATTCCTTTTGGTATCCAGGTCCACAATCTGAAAAGCACAGGGGCAGGAGGGAACTCAGTTACCTCCTACCTGGGTCTGTACTCCCAAAAGACCAGGGCTGTTAAAACCTAACGAAGACGACAAGACATCATTCCTCAGTTAATTCTAATGTCCTGCCTAAAGTGGACAGATGTGTGAAGGTACTTCTTCCCCCACTTAGCTTCCAGCTCCTTAAAGATGATGCTTCATCCAGGTGTCTTTCCCCCCAGAGGAGGAGCTGGGGAAATGTCTAATGACTAAATGGGTAATTTTTTATTATCATCCACGGGAGCACTAGTTCTCAAGCTTCAAGGCATTTCAGAATCACCAGGGGAGTGGAAACCACTTCCTGAACAAGCTCCTCCAGCTGATTCTGACCGAGTATCCTGAGAAAAACAACAATATTATATCAGAAAGACACTGAGACAGTGGTCACAGCAAAATGGCTACTAAGAAAGTGAGGAGGCAGTGCAGTACTACTGCCTGGCAGTGGAGGCTCTGGGGTGGAACACCCAGGTTTGAATCCTGCAGCTTGCTGTGAGCTGTGTGACTTCACCTCTCTGAAAAACAGGGACAGGAAGAGGACCCACCACCTAGATTATTAACCTAGGAACTAAGTCGGCACAGTACTTGATACACAGTAAGTACTCAATCAACTTTAACTGCTATTTGTCAGCCAGCACACCTTGATGCAGTGTTTACTAGGCTCTCCCTTAATACCCAACTGACCAAGCATCCAATCATTCTAACTGGAGATGAGGAGTCTGAATCATTCTTGATCCCTCCTACTCCCTCACCCCTGTACTTCAGCATCATGGAGGCCATCTCCAAAGGGAGATGACCCGTCACCACCACCTAGGCCCAAACCCATCCCCTACCTGGCCCCTCCTTTACCCCTTGCCCCCTTATAGTTTGTGCTCTACAGAGCAGCCAGAGGGATCTTTCAAAGCCTCAATCCATTATATCATTCTCTCTTCCCACCACAAGCTCCCTTAAACTCCCTGTGCAGGTCTCCACGGCCCTCCGGTGGCCTGGGCCCCACACTTCTCCCATGTCCCGACTCCTGCACGATTACTGGACCACTCAGACTTCTTTCCTGTTCCTCTTCTGGCCTGGACTGGAGCGGTGCAGCCCAGGTCAGTGTGGGGGCCCAGAAACTGCATTTTGAAAAAGCAGTTCAGGTAAACCAAAGGCCCCAAGAGGTAATGCGTCGGGATCCGCAAAGCTGGGCAAAGGGCAGAGGAAGGATGGCGAGAGAGAAAAGGCCTGGCACAGACGGGCTTAATATGTGCCAGATACAGGAGTCAAGCGCGGCGCTGTGCCACGCACTCGACATTTGGCCCACATGACCTCACAACCGCCCGGTCTGTCGTCACAGCCCTTGGCCCACAAGAGTAGGTCAATTCACAGCGAGCCCAAGCTGGAGCCGGATTCCGGACTCTGCGCGCTGCCCTAGGAGCTCGCAGGCCCAACCGCAAAACCCGGGCCCAGCCCCGCGGACAGGCCTCCTACCTGCCGTTTGTCCGCCAGCACCTCCTCGGCGAGCTCCTCCACCTCCACCAGGTACCGCAGCACCCGCTCCGCCTCGGGCGACAGCATGATGCCTGCCAGTCACGACTCCACTACGCCGCGATCCTATGGAGCTCACCTCCGGCTCTGCGGCACTGCAGCTCCGTCCGCGCACGCGCCGCTCTCAGAGGGCTTCCGGCACGCATGCGCAGTTAAAAGAAGAACGGAGGCGCGCAGGCTCCAAAGCTCGCGCGAAAGCGGACGCGAGAGGCGGGGCCTACCTTGGGGGCGGGGCTGGAGCGCCCCCTGCCGGTCCAAACCTCTTAACCTCGCCCTCCCTTAGGATAGTTCTTAGGCGCTGAGGATGCGGAAGTGAACAAAACGAAGTCCCTGCCCCTCGCGCAACTTCATCTAGTGGGTAACATAAACAATTGATCACAAAACAAATAATTATATACTATGGCAGGCAGTGATAGGGCTTTGGAGAAATCAAGCCATTCTTCCCCTGCCTGAGGAGCACCAAGGAAGCAAGTGTAGCAGTTTCTGATTTATAAAATGAGAGTGGATAAAAATCCTTCTCATTGTGTTTCCGCAGGATTGGAAGGAGGCAGGAGTCTTAAAATTCAGTTTGACCTCTACTTTCATTGAGCCCCTGGGTTGGACCCAATGTCAAGAATAGCTGACCTAGACCCTAGGAAGGGCGGTGAGTGATGAAGTGCCAGCTCAGAAGAGCTGTATGAATGCTGGAAAGTGAATCATTGTGGGCTGTAGGAGCTGGGAAGATTTCCAAGAAGAAGTAGGCAGGTGGAAAGTGGCTGCCCTTCCGAATCAGAAGATTCCCTAGAGATCTTCACACCCAAACCCCTCACTGTACAGCTGGAAAAGCCAAGGTTCAGAGGGTGGTGAGGGTTTTAAAAAGTCAACAGCAGACCCAGTACTAGAGCTCTGACCTCTTGTCTCCCTGAAACCAGCTTGTATTTCTCTCCTTTTGGCCACTGTAACCAAGCCCTTTCTCACCCCTTGCCTTCCTTGAATTTCACAACCATCTTTGTATGGGTGGGTTATTACACATCTCGCAGCTGCACGCTGAGGTTGTTCCTTGTCCCACAGCAAGTCAGGAGCAAACATGGTCCAGGAGTGCTCAAGCTTCCAGACCACAGCTGTTTCTGGATCCTGAAAGAAAAAAGGCCCTCCACCAAGTTGTGGCCCCAAAAGTCCTCAAAGCACCCTGTCTTTGCCTGGCCTTTGGCTTCCTTCAACTGATGAGGCAGTTAGTTTTCCCTGCAGCCACCTGGCATGGGGAAAGAAGGAGATTCATTAAGGATTCCTCATTAAGGGCGAATTTGTCGCCAAACCCAGGATGTTTTGTGTAAATACCTTCTGGTTCAGAAACACAGACACAGGCCTTGTGAAGGAAGGAGGAATATTTGCCAAAGGAGAAACAGAGCGCACCAGCCATCCCTGAGGCCTGGACCCTAGGATTATCTCCCCTCCACCTTGGGGCTTAAAGGGGCCTGGGCCAGGCTGACCCCTGACCCCTGCCAGATGGGCCTGGATGGGAATGGGTTGAAGGAGGCTTCCAAATTAGCAGCTTCTTGGCTGTGACTGGCCCTCAGAGGGCACCCTTGGCCACTGGCATTGTAAGGGGGGGACATAAGCCTTTGAGATAGTCATACCTGGAAGGACTCCTATTTTAGAACCACTTATGTTTCAAAACCATCAATTTCACAAATATTTATTGACTGCCTTGGCCCTGTTATAAGAATTCATGAGCAAAACCAGATTTGGTCCTTGCCCAAAGCTTTCAGTCTGGTGGGAGAGACACATAATAAATGTCGGGTGATGGGTGGTAAGCACTATGGAGAAAAGAACAGGGCAAGGTTGTTTTATAGTTGCTAAATTGTGTCTGACTCTTTGCAACCCCATGCCGTGCCATGGGCTGCAGTACATCAGACTTTCCTGTCCTTCACTAACTCCTGGAGTTTGCTCTTACTCATGTCCATGTCAAGGTAGAGAGAAACGAATGAGGGGTGATTTGAGATAAGGTGGTCGGGGCGGGGGGTGGCTTCTCTGAAAAGGTGGCATTTATGCAGAGATGTGGAGGAGATGAGAGGCTGAGCCATATGGATATCTAGGGGACAAGCATTCTACCCAGGGGGAACAAAGGCCCAGAGATGAGCCTTCATTTTGGCGAGTTGCAAGGCCAGTGAAGGTGGAACAGAATGAGCAAGGAGGGAAAAACAGGAAGTGAGGACGATAAGGGGAAGGAGGCATTGAAACTATGGAGCTATCAGTTCAGTTCAGTTCAGTTCAGTCACTCAGTCATGTCCGACTCTTTGCAACCCCATGAATCGCAGCACGCCAGGCTTCCCTGTTCATCACCAACACCCGGAGTTCACTTAGACTCACATCCATCGAGTCAGTGATGCCATCCAGCCATCTCATCCTCTGTCATCCCCTTCTTCTCCTGTCCCCAATCCCTCCCAGCATCAAAGTCTTTTCCAATGAGTCAACTCTTCACATGAGGCGGCCAAAGTACTGGAGTTTCAGCTGTAGCATCATTCCTTCCAAAGAAATCCCAGGGCTGATCTCCTTCAGAATGGACTGGTTGGATCTCCTTGCATTCCAAGGGACTCTCAAGAGTTTTCTCCAACACCACAGTTCAAAAGCATCAATTCTTTGGCATTCAGCTTTCTTCACAGTCCAACTCTCACATCCATACATGACCACTGGAAAAACCATAGCCTTGACTAGACGGACCTTTGTTGGCAAAGTAATGTCTCTGCTTTTCAATATATTATCTAGGTTGGTCATAGCTTTTCTTCCAAGGAGTAAGCGTCTTTTAATTTCATGGCTGCAGTCACCATCTGCAGTGATTTTGGAGCCCCCCAAAATAAAGTCTGACACTGTTTCCACTGTTTCCCCATCTATTTCCCATGAAGTGATGGGACCAGATGCCATGGTCTTCATTTTCTAAATGTTGAGCTTTAAGCCAACTTTTTCACTCTCCTCTTTCACTCTCATAGGAGGGGCTATAGGTGCCCTGCTCACACGGCAAGGCCCTCCCTTGAGGTGACTGGCAGGTACTGCAGCAGGGGCCTGTGGCTTCCAGCTTCTCTCTGCTCATGGATACAAATTGAGCGTGGAATGTGGGTGAGTTAGTGCAGATAGGAGTGGCCCTCAGCCAAGAAGAGAAAAGAGCTAGTGGCTGCGTACCCCAGCTTCTTTGTCTTTCTGTGGGAGACCCATGAAGAGGTCATTACAGTCATCCACGTAGGAGAGGATAGTTGCTGGACAGAGGGTAGCCACAGTGATAGCACTGGTAGGATCCTCAGGGCCTTTACATACACCCTGACTTCCCTGGTGGCTCAGGCAGTAAAGCGTCTGTCCACAATGAGGGAGACCTGGATTGGGAAGATTCCCCTGGAGAAGGAAATGGCAATCCACTCCAGTACTATTGCCTGGAAAATCCCATGGACAGAGGCGCCTGGTAGGCTACAGTCCATGGGGTCGCAAAGAGTCATACACAACTGAGCGACTTCACTTTCCTTTTCCATCAACCTGGATTCATTTTCTCCCACACCTCTAAGTGTATAACTACCACACAACCCCCACTTATCAGCTTGGCGACTTCTCCTAAAGATCAAGAGTTCTCCCTGGTCCCCCAGAGCTTCCTGGGTTACCCCCTCTCTCTATTTACGACACTATCTCTTTCTGTAATTATCTCCCTCCCCAGCTGAGAGCTCCCTGTGGCAGGGATCTTGTCTCTCTTGTTTACTGCTGGCTTCCAGAACCCAGGATATTGCCTGGCATACAGTATGCACTCAGTCATAGACTCAACATGAGGCAGAACTTTCTAAAACCCCAAGTATCCAAAGATGAACAGAACTAACCCAACTGTAACTAGCTTCCCATGCCAAAAGGTGTATCAGGCTGGGCTGCCATATGGTCAGGATATTACAGACCATGAATCCCTCTGCAATTCATGTAGGAGTGATCCCTAAGTCTTTCTTAACCAGAAAAGTCTACCTGGTCACACTGGGGTGTGCCTCATCTTTAGCAAGCCCTTCCTTCCAGTCCAAAAAGACTGTAACAACTGGGGCTTTGGTGTTTGGAGGCAATAAGAACGACGCTACACTCCTACCCCTTGGAGACCCTTTACTGTTTCTGTGTGCTCGTTTTGGCTAAGGGTTCAGTGACCACCACCCACTTCTCTCCTGAGGGAGGACCACTCTTAAGCTGCTGGGGCCTCCTGGGAGGGTCTTACCTTCCCTTTAAGCTGTGGCTCATCACTTCGGGAATATGGAAACCCAGCTTCCTTGCATGGAATGCTGACAGGAGTGGGGATGGATAACTCTGAGGTATAGCTTTATGCTCTGGAGTTCTCCCTTAGGATCAGGCTGAAGCAGCCGCCCACAGGATGTCCACAAGCCCTCCCAGGCTTCCTCTTCTTCTCTGTCCTGCCTCCCCTGCCCCCACTCCTTTATGGTCAGAACCCTTCAGCACTGCCATCTCACCAGTAAAAGCTAAACTTCTCCCTGAGGCCCACCAGGCCCTCCCGGACCTGCCTTACCCCTCTGAGCATCTCCCGTCTCTCTCCCCCACTCCTTGCTGCTCCTGAAACCATCCTTATGCGTCCCACCTCAGGGCCTTTGGATTGGCTGCTCCCTCGGCACTTTCCCTCTGAGTCCTCTTATCTCCCTCCCTCAGCTCCTGTAAGTCTTGGCTTAAATTTCACCTTCTCAACAAGGCCTATCCTGAACGTTCTATTTAAAAATGCCCCCTCCCCCAGTACTCTTGATCAACTTCCTCTGCTCCGTTTCTTTTCCCCAGGGCATTTGTCACTCTCCAGCAAGCTACTGCATGGACTTATGCTTATTGTTAATCTCTCTGTGTTAGAAAGGCAGTTCTGTGAGGGCAGGAATCCTTGTCTCATTTGCTAGTGATGGATCCCCAATATCTAGAACATTACCTGGCCCACAGTAGGTGCTCAATAAACATTTCTGAATGAATGAATGAGGAAAAGAGCCAGAATTCTAAGCAAGGCAGATTCTCACTGAGGCCAGGCTCTTAACACCTCTGCTGGAGGTGGTGGAATGGGAGCGGCAGGTCACACCAGGCCTGTCACTAAGGCAAAGGGATTGGCTATTGTTCTCAGATCAGTATGAAGCTACTGGAGGGTTTTGAGCAAGCATGGGACATGATTGGGTTTCCTTTGTGAAACCTCTCTGGCTGTAGCGATAGGATGGGATTAAAATGGTGAGTATGGTGCGGTCCTGTGTGTTTGTGTGTGTGTGTGTGTTGGGGATGGGAAGATAATGATGGGGCTTGGAGAGGTGACTGGGCTGTGACTGTACTGGTGTTAGGAGCAGCAGGAAGCTGGCTCAATATCCCGATTTTTCAGGCAGCCTGGGTGGTTGGCCCACAAGCTCTGGTCTGTGAGTGGTCCAGGCCCAGCCTCCCAGCTGCTGACAATGTGCCCCTGTCCCACAGAAGTGTTGTTTGCTCTTCGGGGTGGTCCCCAGCTCCTCCCTCCACTTCCTTTGTGCCTTGTGGGCTTGGCAGGTGGAGGAGAGGCCGCCACTCCCTCTCCTCTGACCCAGAGAATAATCCCTTATATTCATGTGATTCTCCTCCTGTCCTCACTCCATCCTCCCATGTCCCCAGGGGATGAAGCAATCTGACTCCCATTGGGCAGTTGAGGACACTGAGGCCCGAAAAGGGCATGGAACCCTCCCAAGGTCATGCAGCCAGATGGGGACGCCAGGTGGGGACCTGAGTCCTAAATCCACACGCCCTGATTTCATCAGGCAACAGATGGTCCCAAGGCTTGACTTGAAAAATCTTAAATGACCTCAAAGAGAATACAAGCCCAGAACATTCCAGGCCTCCCTGAGCTGGTCTTTCCTACTACCTTTAATACGAAATCCATTCATTTAACATTCCATGAATAGATTCTTTTTATTGAAAAGGAAAACATGACAAAGAAGACCAAGGTTTGGTTTTGACATCCCCCGCCCCGCCACCTCAGTTCCCTCTGGAGTCCCAGCTTGGGTGTGTGATGATGTTCATTTAAAGACATAGTGAGGAACCCAGAGAGCATATGTAAAACTATCACAGGCGTGGCGGGGTAGGAAGGTGGGAAGGAGGGCGTCACACGCAAACGATCACTCTGCAGCCCATGTGCTCTTGGACATCTTTGATGGGTATATTTAGATCTCTCCTATTCCCTGACAGCTGCAGAGTATTCTACAGCGTATAAGCACCAGAGTTCATTTGTTTATCTGGTTTTCTAAATTAAAATTTTACATTTACTTTTCACACACTAAAGCGCAGATGGTTGACTTAATCTCACCGCTCAGCTCTTAGCACATGGTCCTGAGTTAGTCTTCAAAGACCCTGTCTTGTTTATATAATTTTCTCTTTTCCTCCCCACCCCCACTCAATTCTGAGCCCACCCTCTCTACTGCGTTTGATATATGGCCTAAAATATTTGTGATTTCTTGAAAAATACACAGTAGTTTTGTTAAATGTTTATGTGTTTTAAAATTTCTTATTAAGGTATAACACATACAGGAGCATACAAATCTTAAGTATTTTATAGTTTATGAATGTTCAAAAACTGAACACACCATTGTACCCAGCACTCAGGTCAAGCAACAGAACATCAGCAGCCTCCTCCCAGGGAGATCCTCCAGGCCCTCCCATCCACCACCAAAGGTAACTCTGCCACCTTGACTTCTAACACTGCACATCGGTTTTGCTGGGTTTTGGACTTTATACAAATGGTATCACACTGGATGTGCTCTTTTGTGCCTGACTTCTTTCACTCAACATTTTGTTCATGGATTTTTCTCTGTCGTTAGGTGTAGTTGTGTATGGTGTACATTAATTGATTAATTTAATTACTACATAGCAATTAAACCATTCTGCTTTTGGACCTGCAGTGGTTTGCAGCGTGGGGCTGTTACAAAGAGTGCAGGTATGAACAGTCGTGTGTGTGCCTTTGGGTACATGCACGTATGTATCATTCCTGTGGCATGAATACCGAGGATCGGGTCGCTGGGTATGTTTAGTTTCAATAGATAGCAGACACAGATAATCCACATAATATCATTGTGCTGTTGTGTTAATTTTCCACTTTTTTTTTTTCACATCTCAATGTTCCTTCCATCTGTCCACATCCTCTGTGTATCTCTCGTTTCTGAGAACCCCAGACTTCTTCCATGACATTTCATATGTCTTCTCCCTTGACTGTGGGTGCTTGAGTTCCCTTTTTCTCTGCACCAGCCACACAGTGCCACAACAAACACCCTAGGGTGCTGTTGCCTTGACGGAGAGCGTGCACACACTTCTTTTTCCTAAACAATGCCACATTCTCTTCCAGAATAGCTGTGCCCATTTACCCTCTTACCAGTGATGCACACCCTTCCCAACATTAGGGACTAAATAACTTCTTAAGGCTTGCTAGTGTGGCGGCTGTAAGTATCACGTTTATTGACCCTTTCTTTTCTGGATAAACATTTAGTTGCTTTCCATCTTTGGGGTTTAGAAGAAGTGCTGCACTGTTGCTGGGAGTGTAAATTGATACAGCCACTGTGGAGAACAGTATGGAGACTCCTTAAAAAAAACCAGGAATAAAACTACCACATGACCCAGCAATCCTACTACAGGGCATATACCCTGAGGAAGGCATAACTGGCAAGGACACATGTACCCCACTATTCAGGCTTCCCTGGTGGCTCAGCAGTGAAGAATCTGCCTGCAATGCAGGAGAGGCGGGAGACACCGATTCGATCCTTCAGTTGAGAAGATCCCCTGGAGGAGGGCATGGCAACCCACTCCAGTATTCTTGCCTGGAGAATCTCGTGGACAGAGGAATCTGGTGGGCTATAGTCCCTGGGGTCACAAAGAGTCGAACACGACTGAAGTGACTTAGCACATGCACGCACCCCAATATTCACTACAGCACTATTTTACAATAGCTAAGATATGGAACCATTTCATCAACAAATGAATGGATAAAGAAGTGTGGTACATATATACAATAGAATATTAGCCATAAAAAGGAACACATTTGAGTCACTTCTAGTGAGGTGGATGAACCTTGAGCTTATATGGAGCAAAGTAAGTCAGAAAGAGAAAAACAAATCACCATATATTAATACATATATACGGAATCTAGAAAAATGGTACTGATGAATCTATTTGCAGGGCAGTAATAGAGACACAGACACAGAGAACAGAATTTGGACACAGTGGGTGCAGGAGAGGGTGGGCCAAATTGAGAGAGTAGCGTTGAAACATGTACATTACCATATGTAAAATGGGAAGTTGCGGTATAACACAGGAAGCTGAACATGGTCCTCTGACAACCTAGAGGGGTGGGATGGGGTTGGAGTTGGGAGGGAGGTTCAAGAGGGAGGGGACATATGTATACTTAAGGCTGATTCATGTTGTTGTATGGCAGAAGCCAACACAATACTGTAAAGCAATTAACCTTCAATTGAAAGAAAAAGGAAACTAGAAAAAAACATAAAAACTAAAGACATTTTCAAATTAAAAAAAGAAGTGCTGCAATGACCCTTCAGAGACACATCTCCTGGTAAACTTGTCTGTGAGTTCAATTTCTGTCTCATCTTCCTCTACTCTCCTTGAACCCAAGTTTCCAAATACTTCCTGACTTGCCCACAGCCTTTGGTCAGGCTGTGCTTTCTGCCTGGAATATCCTCTGCTTTCTTTCTCCACTTGTTGAGGCTTACTCTTCTCTTCAGGCCCTTCCTCCTAGGAGACCCCATCCCGTCCCTGACCTGATGCCTCAGAAGGGTGGCTCTCTCTCGGGTCTTCTAGAAGGACTCTGGTCCTCCTTTTCTTACTGAGGTTAGGGGCTCTCTGGGCTTCGCCTGCCCAGGATCCTCAGAGGATGCCTCAGGAGAGGTCTGCTGAATGAGTGAGACCATGATTTAATCATGCTTTGGGGGTAATTAAGGGTCCAATCTCCCTCTTCTTTACCAACCAGAACCTTACGAAAGTTGCTCTTTCCACTGGAAAGAGAGTGGAACTTGGAATCCAGACTTCCCTTGTGTTGCATGGGGATGCATGGCTCAACCCCTCTGTAAAATGGGTATTGGCACTCACTGTTTCCCTCAAGTTCATGGTTTTTGAGTGCCTACACTGTGCCAGGCCCTATGGATCCAACTCTTAAGAGGACAGGCCTAGTCCTGGGTCTCATGGACTTTCAGTCACAAAGATAAGATTGACATTCATTCAGGTACTATTCTTAATTGTGATGAGACTCAAATGAAAAGCTCAGAGTCCAGTGAGATTGTATAGAGAGTCTCTCAACCTAAATCAGGGGATAGAGGTAGAGGAAGTTTTCTTTAAAAAGTGACATTTGACCTGGGCCTAAGGATGAGTAGAAATAAACTAAGCAAATGGAGAGATTGTGGTGGGGCAGGGGGCAAGATAGATAAATTGAAGCAAGGAAACAGCAGGTGCAAAGGCACTGTGGCAGGAGGGAACCTGGAGGAGACAACGTGGATGGAGCCCAAGGATAAGGGGAGACACAGGTAGGGAATGAGTCTGAATAGATAGGCAGGAGCTAGGTCAGAATCCAGGGCCTCGTGGGCAAAGCAAAGTTGGAAATTGGACTTAGTCACTTAATTAATAATTATTTGGACAGCTTCCATTTGCCAGGGCTGTGCTATAACAGCAAACAAATCCAACAAGGCCTTTGTTCCCACAGAGCTCACAGACTAGGGGCAGAGAGCATCCAGCAGAGGAGGAATGCTAACTTTCAGAGAGGCCCTACTATGTGCCAAGAGCTGTGCTAAGGACTTGCCCTGCACTACCTCATTGATCTTCACCACCACATTTTACTGCTGAGGAAACAGGCTTAGCAAGCCTGAACAATTTATCCATCTACAAGGAGTCTTGAGGACTTATTGAAACCCATTTTAAAAGGCCTTTTATGAGTACTTTTACTCAATGCTGATGTGTGTGGGATAAATTGGTATAGTCCCTACAGGGGGCATCTATCAAAATTACAAACACACCTACCACTCAATCAGCAAGGCCATTTATTCTACAGATATCCAAAATAGTGTGTCCACAAAGTCATTCACTGACGTATTGCTACAAGCTGGTGATAACCTAATTGCCCACCACGTAGGGGATAGGTGAAGTGGATTATGGTACATCAAAGCAATGGAACACTGGGATGCCCCAAAAAAGAACAGGAGTGCTCTCTACACACTGAAATAAACCAGCCTCCCAAATTACTGTCTTGTGAAAAAAAGGCGTAATATAGAACTGTGTATAATTAAGCTATGATTTGCTTCAAAATGGTGAAGGACAATATAAAGATAAACAAAGTGGTGGTGGGGGGGCGGGTGGACTAAGGAAAGAAAGAAAGAAGGGGAAACTTGTGTGCATCCAGGAAGAGCCTTGGAGCACAAGATAGGAGAGAGACATGTATTCCTTTGTAACTTTGGATGTGAGTCATGTGAATGTATTAACTATTTGATAAATAAATAAACACAATTACATTTGTTTAAAGGACTTCCAGATTCCTTTGGAGGAGAAAGTGATGTTGGGACAGACTGTTGAACTGGCGGTGTCTTTTAGTGACTGAATGAGGAAACTGAGGCCCGGAGAAGCGCGATGAGTTGCTTAAGGTCACGAAGCAGGTAATGGCAGAACCAGGATGGGCTGTCACCTGAATTGTTAGACTGTGCCCTTTCATGTCACAGCTGGTTCAGTATCACTAAGCATCTATGTGCCAAACTCTGCTAAGTGCTGAGGATATAGAGGTGAACAATGTGGGTGTGACTGCTGCCTCCACAGGTCTTAGACTCTAGACAAGAAGCAAATACGTGTTGTGTAATGATAAATGCTGTGAATGAAAAATAAGGCAGGCGAGGGGACAGAGTGTTGGGGAAAATGATGAGGAAAACCCCTCTGAAGAGGCAGCATTTTAGGAAAGAGAGACAGAGACTTGTGAACACCTAGGGGTACAGCAGGAACAAAAGCTGGGTGGGAACGAGAGGGTGGATGTTAAAGGAATAGCAGAGTGTGGCTGGAACTGAATGTGAGAGGGAAACTCGGAAAGAGGTGAGGCTGGGAAGGCGAGCCTAAGAAGGGCTGTAGGCAGGGCTGAGGACTCAGACTCAAAGCAAGGTAGGAAATAGTCAGAAAGTTCTAAGCAGAATGGGGTCTGATGAAATTTCCCTTTTCTAAAGCCCCCTTCCCCCGACCCCCCACTGGAGACTTTCCTGATGGTCAAGTTGTTAGGATTCCACCCTGTCAATGCAAGGGACTAGAGTTTGATCCCTGGTCAGGAAACTAGATCCTGCTTGCCACAACAAAGACCCGGCACAGTCAAATAAATAAATTTATATATATATATATATATATATATATACACACACACACGTATACTGCTGCTGCTAAGTTGGTTCAGTCGCGTCCGACTCTGTGCGACCCCAGAGACGGCAGCCCACCAGGCTCCCCTGTCCCTGGGATTCTCCAGTCAAGAACACTGGAGTGGGTTGCCATTTCCTTCTCCAATGACATGTATACATCTGTTAAAAAAATAAAACAAAAAGGCCCCTCTGGCTAATGGTGAAAATTGATCAATAGGTGGAGGAAGAAGGGCTGTGGGGTACCCAGCGAAGGCTGGTGTGGTCCAGGTGTCCAGGAGAGAGCTGACAAGGCTAAGAAGTCTGGGATAGGGTGTTGGGGAGCAGAAGGCAGTCTTTGCAGCTGCACGAGTGGGTTGGATGAGATGGTCTCCTTAGGGCCTTTCCAGCGCTGACATTTTGTAATTTGGTCGAATTACCTCAGCATACACTGACTAGGTGCAGGGAAGCCCCTGGTTTTCTTTTCTTGCAACTTCTTGGATGCTGAGTCTAGACAGAGCCCGGTGATCTGAGGCTCAGAGCAGAGACTCCTGCCTGCCCCCATCACTGCCAGTCCCACTCTTATCCCCACCTCCCAGGGACAGATGGGTGGGCAGCAGGAGGCAGCTGGGCCTCGAGGCCTGCAGGGCCCCAGGGGAGGGATTTATCTGAGCGTTCATAACCCCTCTCTGCCTTCCAGATCTTGAGTTAAAAGCCCCAAATGTCACAGCCCCAAGGGACAAAGGTTGGAGGGTGCCAGAAAAGGGGAAGGACAAGACGCTTTCCTGTTTCTGTCTTTAGTTACCCACGTGGGGGCAGGGACCTCGGGTGCTGAGAACTCCCAGCTCTGGGAGCCGGAAGCCATTAGAGCTGAGGCTGAAAACTGGTGGCTTTCAGGCCGTGTCTGACCCACTGACCTATTTATTTGGCCTGAAAAGTGTTTGAGAAAAAAATGGAGCCAAGGTTTAAAAATCAAGAGATTTCACAATAAAATCTGGATTTCTGGCTTCTCTTGAATAATTGGAAAATGTGACCATACTGGGCGCCTATTCCCATATGACAGCACTCAGCAGTAGCTGACTAGCAGCTGTCCCCATTATTATTTCATTTTATTAATAGGTAAATACATTCACATGATTCAAGAAATTATAAATAGTTATATAATAAAGTCTCCCTCCCATCCTTGTTTCCCTCCCCAGTAATCTCATTTCCTTATGTAGACTTCCGAAGTTTCCTTATGCATATGCAAACAATTACAAATATAAATTGTTAGTCCCACTTTTCACGTGTTCTGTCCATTGCTTTTCTTTATGAACACCTCTCTATATTAGGAGACAGAGTGCTTAGAAAGCCCCTTTACTGCCATATGCCATTCCGTTGTCAGGAAGTCCACAATTTATTTAGTCAGTCACCTACTGATGGGCAAGTGGGTCATTCCCAATTTTTCTTGTTATAAACAATGCTGTGTCAATTATATCATGCATAATTTGCCCAGGAACTAAGGAACGGTATTAGAAACTGGTCCAAGCAGAGGGTGTGGTTGGCACGAACTGAGCTCTTGGCTAATTGAGGAAATGTGATAAAAGCTGTTCCCAAGAGTGATTCCTAACAAAACCCAGAGTCTATGTCCTTGGGCACAAAGGAAAAGTTCTCAAATTTGCTTCTGCCACTTGTTATGTGTACTTCTCTCTGTGTTTACAGTGTCCCTGTAAAATGAAAGAACTTAGGGAACTGGATGAGATGTCAAAGGACCTACCCACTTCTGACCAGCTCTGTCTATCTTCTGCCTTCACATCAGCCAGGCCCAGCCTCACTGTAGCTCTTGAATGAGCCTGGCTCAGTCCCATTGCAGAGCCTTTGCCTAAGCTGTTCTGCTTCAGTCCCCAGTGGAACACCACCCCTGTAGTTCCTTATTGGTCTCAGTTGAATCCCTGATCTCTGATCCCAGGCCACTCAGATCACACAGGTCCAAACTCATTCACGGCAGAGTCCTCTCTATAGTGCCACCGACAGGTGAGTCTCTCCCATCTGACCCACACTCTAGGCTCCCTACCTGTTCCTTTCCCTATGCCACTCCAGGTACCTGAACTAGAGTTCTTGAACTCTGCTACTTCCTAATTAATGGTCTTGGGTAAATGACAGGACCTCCCTGACTCCCAGTTTCCTCACCCCCTCCAAAATGGATGGTCTGAAGATAACATGTGGTAATTTTGGTAGATTTCTTAACCCAGCTTCTGACATACAGAAGGGTTTATAGTCACACAGGCCACTGCCCTTTTCTGAATCAGTTACTTTGTTTATAAAATAGAGAGACTAGCAGAACCTATTTCATAGGGCTGATCATTCATTCTTTCATTCAATGATTTTTACAGAATATCTGTTGAATGCCAGGAACAGTGATTTGTTAGTGAAGAAAATAGATGAATTATTCCAACTCTGGTGGGACTCCCAGGCAGTTCCAAACAGGCAGACATAAAAAGATAAATTTTCAGTGTACTGATGTTAAGAAGGAAAAGACTAAAGTGTCATGGAAGCTCATAACAAGGGAGGGTCAGGGATATTTCTCTGAGGGATAGGGACCAGGGTTGGTGGGAGATCCAGGAGGGCTTCCAGAGGGAGGCAACACCTCAACTAATGATTAGCATTCATTATCTTCACCACAGCCCTAGGAGGAAGGCATTGGTTATCCCCCATGCCTATCATGTTACTTTCTTTTCTGAAGCTAAGAGAAATTGAGTGACTTTCCCAAGGTCACAGAACCAGGAAGGAGTGAGAAGGTTTGGAACCAAGGTTTCCTGACTCTAGAGTCTCAGATGCAAAAGTGTGTCTTCTACTGCCTGTTTTAACAGGCTGATCCTGGGATGTGGAGAAGCATGGGAGGTAGAGGGGCTGTCTTCATTGGGTGGGGCCAAGAACCTGACTCTGTCAGGCCCTATCAGACACATGTAGAACTGGCCCAGGGCCACAGGTGGGTCTGGGGTCAGATCTTCCCTCTGCTCTTGGTTCTGTGCGCCCCATGAATCTCCCTACCTAGGGTCGTAGAGGAGAAAGGAAGGAAGAGACACTGCTCTTGTTTAATCACATTGGGATTCTGACTCCCCTCCAGCCCAACCTATCAAAACTCCCACCAGTCTACACAGGCCCATGAGGAGATTGTCAGCTTTGTATCCAGCTTGGAAAACTCCCTTAATCCCTAACTCTTCCTCCTCCACATTCAGCCTTGGGCAACAGCTGCCACTCCAACCTCCTGAACATCGATGGGACCAAAACAGTCCCTGGACATGAAAGAGATGCTGGGCTGAAGGGCTGCAGATGGCTGGGGCTTCCCAGCCCAAGGCAGCTGTCTTCCCTTCATCTTCCCTTTCTTGCCACTCTGAAGCAGGGTGATGCTCAAACCTCCTTTCCTCCCCTCTTCTCTCCTCCCCTTCTCACCTAATTCTTATCTTCCCCTTGGAAGGTAGAAAGGTTCTTATTCTGGAACTGGATGATGGCTTTGAATTTGACTTGGTGTTTACTAACTGTAAGCACTTTGTGTGTGTGATTCCACACACACAAACAACCTTCTCTGTGAGTCAGTTTCTTCATCTGTAAAATGGGAGGAAAACAAACACTGCCTCACAAATTGTAAGGTTAAAGAGTTAGTAAATGTACAGTGTTTGGAATGGTCCTGAGCAAAGAGAAACTGCTATATGAGTCTTTGTATCATAGATACCCTGGTACATCCAATCTGAGCAAAGCAGGGTGAGATGGGGTGGTGAGCTAGGGATACCCAGGACATATGAGGGACCCTACTTCTCTACTGGATTACTGTTACCTCTCTCTCTCTGTCTCTGGTCTCTCCATCCCCAGGCTGCTTCCCTCTAGCAATTCTCTCCTCTGGGTGCAAAATGTTTTTTTCCAAATACTGATCTGATCATATTACTTCCCTGCTCAAATTCTGCAATGGTTGCCCATTGCTTCTGGCCTTTTAGGATTGCATCCCTTGGAACTCTCTAGTCCCATCTTTCTTAGCTTTCCACCTCCTTGGATCTGTGATCCAGACTTCCTTGAAAACATGCCCTCCAGTCTCATGCCTCTAGGCCTTTGCATTTGCTCTCTCCTCCACCTGTCGTTTCCTCCCATCCATTTCCCTCTGATTTTGCCCCCTTCCCAGCCTCTATTCAGCTAAGGCTGTGGCCAGATGAAGGCAGTCCCTGAGGGAGGGACAGGGGAGAGTGGGAAGAGACAGCAACTCTCAGAGCTTCAGTTTACTCAGCTTCAAAGCCGTAAGAAAAAGACAATAAGAAAAGAGACCTCTCACGATCAAAGAAAGGGATGGAACAATATGTGAACACTTTGGAAACTAGGAAGTGGTGTGTGAGCACGGAGTGATTACTAGTGGGTTATCAGGGTCCCCGCCTAAAAAGCACCTTGTTTTCAAAGTCCCTGGTCCCCTATCCTCTTCAGACCCTGACCACCAAAGGTAAACAGAGGAGATGAAGAGGAAAGGATGGAGAAAGGACCGGTGAAGAAAAGAGGAAAGAAGGAAGTGGAGTGGGGAGGGGGGCCGAGAGGCAGAAAGCATGTGGCTGGAGTCTCACGCCTGAGGAAGGAAGGAGAGGGTGACCTGGGATGCTCTCCCCACCCCTCCCCCTCTTCATTCCCCGGAGGTCTGCCCCCATCCAGCTACAGCCCAGGCGGGGTGGGGGAAGGCAGGGGCGGCGCCGAGGGGAATGAATAATTGAAGTATTAGGGAGGAGGAAGAAGAAGAGGAAGAAGAAGAGGAGGCGGGAGCCGCCTGCACAGGGTCCTCCCCAATCCGCACCCCACCCCCCTCCGCCGCCCGGAAGTCGCTCCCCGCCTCCTGCTCCGCCAACATGGCCGCGAAGTCGGATGGAGCGGTGGCCGCGGCCGGCCCGGGGCCGGAGGAGGCGGCCGGAGGAGCCCGGGGCAGTGCAGGAGGGCGCGGGGAGGCGGCAGAGGTAGCCGGGGGGCCCGGGGTGACGGGGGCTGGGGGCCCGGGGCCGCGCTACGAGCTGCGGGACTGCTGCTGGGTGCTGTGCGCGCTGCTCGTGTTCTTCTCCGACGGCGCCACGGACCTGTGGCTGGCGGCCTCCTATTACCTGGAGGGTCAGCACACCTACTTCGGCCTCACGTTGCTGTTTGTGCTCCTGCCCTCGCTTGTCGTGCAACTGCTCAGCTTTCGCTGGTTCGTCTACGACTATACGGAGACCGCGGGGGCCCCGGGACCCGCCGTCAGCACCAAGGACAGCGGTGCCGGCGGGCCGGTCATCAGCACCAAGGACAGCGCCGTCGCCTTCCGGACCAAAGAAGGCAGTCCTGAGCTGGGCTCCCGACCCGCGCCCTCCTCGGCCAGCACCTACCGCCGCCGTTGCTGCCGCCTCTGCGTCTGGCTGCTGCAGACCCTCGTCCACCTCCTGCAGCTCGGCCAGGTCTGGAGGTAGGAGAAGCTCAGGTGGAGAGAACCGAGTTGGAGGAGTGGGGGTGGTAAGGGGCTGACCGCCGCCCCAGTCCTTGTATGACCCTCCACGCCCCCTTATGTCCTGACCTCCGCCCCGCCCCACCCTATTACAGCTCTGATTCCTTCTCTGCCGGCTCTTCACTGACCTCTGCCCTCTAACTCTGACCAGCTTCAGTTCCATCCTCTCTGATCTGGCTACTAAAGATAGGGAATGGGGCAAGAAGAAAGAGAAAGAGATCATCAGGGGTGTGTGAATGAGGAGGGCCCAGGGCCAACGGAGATGAATATGAAGCTTGGAACAGGGCCCCAGGGTTCCATCCAGCCCTGTCCTACTCCAGTGTACCTGAGTGCTGAGTCTGAGCCTGGGCTTAGGAAAGATCTCAGAAGTCCTTCCCTGCTCTCAAAGATTCTCAGTTAGGAATTGCAGTCCATTCCCAACCTCCCATGAGAAACAGAATTTGAGGCAACTAAATGAATATCCTCCCCAAACTTTTTGGACTTTGGGGAAAGGGTGTGCTGGACCCAGCTGAGAAGGTGTCTAGCTCTTTCTGTTTCCTAAGATTTCTTCAGTGTCTCTACCCTTACCCTCAAAAGAAACAGGGCCATGGGGATATGGGATCTTAAATCTGAGGTTAGATAGCCACTAGCTGTTCTTTCATCTCAGGACAGTAAGACAAAACTGAGGCTTTGTACAGCAGCCTAATTCTAGGCTTCTTCCTCTGCCAGGACTGAGGGTGCCTGCTGAGCTGAGCTGAATTAATTGGAGACAGGGGGAATTCTGAACCTAGGGTTTCCCTTGAGTCTGTATTTCTCTAGCAAGTTGGGCTCTACTGTGTGCTGACAGAATGAACTTGCCTACTATTTGAACTTAGGCAAACCCCTCCTCCCTCCAAGCCTGTTTCCTTACCTGTGAAATGAGGGAGATTCCCTCTTTTTCTCATCTCATTGACTTACCGTCACACTTTGTTACCTCTTTGGGTTGGTCAGGTGAGGAAAGGTCTTTGTAAAAGCCCTGCAGACTATAACATTGTTTTAGGAATACAATAGATTATCATGATTATCACAGATGTGGGGAAAACATGGAAAAAGTCAATGCTACTGCAGAGTAAAGGGTGATTATTGCTGTTGTTAAGTTTATTCTGCTACTTGTTAACATGTTCTGCTTAACTCAGTAGATTCAATTCTGGGCTGAGGGTTGGAAACAGGACTCCCAGGGTTTGTCCCAGCTGCTCACTTGCTGTGTCACCCTTATTATGTTGCCAAATCTCTCTCTGCCTTGGTTTCCCCATCTATGCTTTGCCTAGATGTTCTGTGTATTCCATTCAGTTTGCCCTGGGGGAAGAGGTGGGTGGAACTCTATCCACACAAGGTGGTGTTATTATTATTAGCTTGACACATAAAAATATTCATGTCTACATCCAGGAACTAATCTGCATTTATCATTCTGTGCCCGAGTGGACAGATGGTGAAAGATATTTTTAGATTCTGAAATGGTAACTTCCTATTCTTGGTAGCCAAAGCTTCATCCCCCTTTCCCTTCAGCCTAAAGTGGGCCAACTGCCCCTTGACTCACCGGCTACCTCACAGCCTCCTTCTCCCTATGCTCAGAATCTACTTACAAGGAATGAATACTTTTTTTCTTGAACATAAAACTGAATTTCCCTCAAACAGAGAAAAAAATGACAACGGGGTGGGGGTGGGGTCTCAGGAGAGTGGCCGCAGATGGCTGAGAGTCCATTGAACTCCATGGTTTCTTAGATAAAAGGGCTAGCAATTTCTACTCAACCCTATTTGTAGAGTGAGGGGGTTGGGATGAGGTGATTTTGCAGGGATGACAAGCTAATAGCTCTTGGACTGAACCTGGGCTACAGTAGTGTTTCGTCTAGCTTGTATAGTATTTCAAAAATTTAGAGTCCTCACTCTCCCTTGGAAAAAAAAAGCATCTAGCAGTTCCAGGCCTGGAACAATTTAGACAGGATATTTGTGCTTCAGTTTGTCCAGTTCCATTCTCTTTGATCACATCTGGACATGAGACCCCCTAATTTACAGTTCTGTAACAATTGTTTTATTAAGCACTCACTTTGCACCAGCTTATTGGTTGCCTTTTTACCTGCTTCATCTCCTGTATCCCTCCTAGGAATCCTGTAACATGGTTGTATTATCATTCCTACTTAACAGATGAGGGAATGGAGGCTCAGAAAGGGGACATCCTTGCCCAAGGTCACACAACTAGAGAGTAGAAGCGTTGGGACTCAAGACTCTCTGCCTTCAAAACCCAAGTTCAATTTATTTGCCTTGCAATTCTGCCACTAAAGTGTCCCCCAAGCTCAAAGAATTATGAGTCTGAGATCCCAAGATTCCAGGATGATAGAAAGTCAGGGCTTCTGCTAGACTGAGATAAGAATGGGAAAGGAGGGGGAGGGAGTTGAACTATATGGATAAGGATGGGGAGACAGTGCATATTGTCAGTAAAGTGCTGGATTGGGGTAGTGTGGGGATCAGGAGACTATGCGGGTTTGTAACTAGCTTGCTAGGTGACCTTGGACGAGGGCTCTTCCCACCTCTGGGCCTCAGGTTCCCAGTATGTAAAATGAGAATAATAGATTTGATGACCTTAAGAGCCTTCCCTTTTCTGGAATTCTGACTCTGGGTCTAGTTATCAGGGCTGAAACCTCTGGGCCCCTGTCCCCAAAGCTTTGGATTCTAAAATGACTGAGGATATGGCTAAATGGAGGTAAATCAGACGAGAAGCCACCAGGGTTGGTATTCCTAGAAACTAAGCAATGTGGGCACCATGTGTTTGCTTACCATGTGAAAGGTTCCCACAACAGCTTCACTGTTCAGTGGGACTTGGTACAGATGTTCTCACGGGTGGAACCTGGGGTAATGAGGAAGGAGATGCGTGTGTGTGACCTGCAGAATCAAAGCTGGGGGATTGGTCAGTCATTTACTTCCTGAAATTTTGAATAAATTAATCCAAATAAATTACTTTGAAACCTAAAGAAAAATTTTCAACTCCTCATGCTTGTATGACACAATGCTCAATCAAAATCTGAATACTTTAAGGAGCTAGATAACATAGACCTGTGTCAGTACATGGGTTTCAGTCAAGGGGACAGTATGAGGCAAGCCTAGAGAAGATGAAGCTACTGCCCAGCTCCAGCTGATGGTCCCATGTGAAATCATGGACCAGGTGTTGTCTTGATTTCTCTTGAGAAATCAGAAATTGGGTTTTTTTGGGGGTGGGTGGGGAGCTGAATTCTGCCAGTATTTAACTACTAATTAAGGTTTTAAAAAATAATATCAACTACATGAAATAAATGTGGGCCCCATCCTCCTTGTAACTTCTGGCCAGCTCCTCACAGTTGATTGAAGTCCTTTGTTTTTCTGTTCTCAAACAATGGGTATTATTATTTTAAATGCAAAATGGGCTCTGAGGTGGGAGAGGAAAGGAAGGAATTCACAGACACAGTTTACCTTCCATGCCTCAGCAGGCCCCATGTGAGGTGCTCAAGGAATGTGATCCTTTTTTTGCCCTGAAACCTTCCCTCTGGTGGCAGTTGATTTACCCATTTATAAGACAAGAAAGTGAGACTTGGAGAAGTCAAGTAACTTGCCCAAGGTTACCCATCGAGGTAGTAGGGGAGAGGTGAGATGTCCACCTACCTTTGTCCAGTTCCCAAGCCCAAGCTCTATCCCCGGTACCATCACACTGGCTGCATTAGAAGATTCCAGAGCAATGGCCCAGCACATAAACAGATTGATCCCTGAGAGAACACACAGATCCTCTGGTTGGACACGAAGATGGCTGTGGGTTGGACACCAACCTGTGTATTCATCCCTTTCTGCCCAGCATTCCTCCCCACCCCATACAACCCTCTGAGCTGTTAAGCCACTCAGCACTGTTAAGCCAATTAAAGTCCTAACCCTGTCCACTCTGACCCCGTGGGCAGCAGAGCAGTAAGCCATGAATCCTGCTTTCCCTAATCTTAAACTCACTGGGCCCCAGCTTTGTCCAGATAAGCATGGTTTGTTAAGCCAATTAGTGGGAGATGATCTGGCATGGGATTCCTCCCAGGCTGTCAGGATCTGGGGACCCCAAACAGGAGGGAGAAGAAAGAAGGAGGCAAACTGGACATTGAAGGCCCTCCCTCTAACACCTCCTCTATGTTTAGGCCCCAGTATTTCTCCCTCTGCCTCCTCACAAGCTCTGCACTCAAGAAAAGTTTGGAAATGAATTAGTGACCTCCCTGGTGTGAAAATCATGCTCTGGGTTTCCCCTCTGGGAAACTCTATTCTTCACATAATGGTTAAGAGCATGAACTCTGGATTCAAATGTGCTCAATTCAAATCATGACTGTACCACATTATATATGTGATCCTGACAAGACACAATCTCTCTGTGCCTGAGTTTCATCCTTTATAAACGAGACCATAATTGTGTCACCTCTTGGGTTGTTTTGAGGTCTCACAAGATAATACACCAAGGGTTTAGCAAAGAACCGGCCCATCATTAAGTATTCAGAACCGCTGGCAGTGGTTCATGCCATCAGCCTGAGCTTTATTCCCTGTGGAAAGAGGTTTGTTCACTGAGTAAGTGGTCTGGGAGTGGGCAGGAAGGTAAGAGAGCCTAGAAGGCCCCTGAAGCCATAGGGAAATGGCAGCTGTGCATTTAACCTGTTAATCATTCATTCCACAAATACATGGAGTACCAGCTATCTACCAGGCACTGCTCTAAGTGCTTGAAATAGAGTGGTGAACAAGACAAAGTCTTGGCCTTCTTGGAGCTCAAAACCCTAGTAGGAGAAACCAATAAACAAACATAATATAATATAAATTACCTAGTCAGTTCAGTTCAGTTCAGTCACTCAGTCGTGTCCGACTCTTTGCGGCCCCATAAATCGCAGCACACCAGGCCTCCCTGTCCATCACCATCTCCCGGAGTTCACTCAGACTCACGTCCATTGAGTCAGTGATGCCATCCAGCCATCTCATTCTCTGTCATCCCCTTCTCCTCCTGCCCCCAATCCCTCCCAGCATCAGAGTCTTTTCCAGTGAGTCAACTCTTCACATGAGGTGGCCAAAGTACTGGAGTTTCAGCTTTAGCATCATTCCTTCCAAAGAAATCCCAGGGTTGATCTCCTTGAGAATGGACTGGTTGGATCTCCTTGCAGTCCAAGAGACTCTTGAGTCTTCTCCAACACCACAGTTCAAAAGCATCAATTTTTTGGTGCTCAGCTTTCTTCACAGTCCAACTCTCACGTCCATACATGACTACTGGAAAAACCATAACCTTGACTAGACGGACCTTTGTTGGCAAAGTAATGTCTCTGCTTTTCAATATGCTATCTAAGTTGGTCATAACTTTTCTTCCAAGGAGTAAGCGTCTTTTAATTTCATGGCTGCAATCACCATCTGCAGTGATCTTGGAGCCCAGAAAAATAAAGTCTGACACTGTTTCCCCATCTATTTGCCGGGAAGTGATGGGACCAGATGCCATGATCTTCATTTTTTGAATGTTGAGCTTTAAGCCAACTTTTTCACTCTCCTCTTTCACTTTCATCAAGAGGCTATTTAATTCTTCTTCACTTTCTGCCATAAGGATGGTGTCATATGCATATCTGAGGTTATTGATATTTCTCCTGGCAATCTTGATTCCAGCTTGTGTTTCTTCCAGTCCAGCGTTTCTCATGATGTACTCTGCATATAAGTTAAATAAGCAGGGTGACAATATAAAGCCTTGATGTACTCTTTTTCCTATTTGGAACCAGTCTGTTGTTCCATGTCTAGTTCTGTTGCTTCCTGACCTGCATATAGATCTCTCAAGAGGCAGGTCAGGTGGTCTGGTATTCCCATCTCTTTCAGAATTTTCCACAGTTTATTGTGATCCACACAGTCAAAGGCTTTGGCATAGTCAATAAAGCAGAAATAGATATTTTTCTGGAACTCTCTTGCTTTTTTGATGATCTAGAGGATGTTGGCAATTTGATCTCTGGTTCCTCTGCCTTTTCTAAAACCAGCTTGAACATCTGGAAGTTCACAGTTCACGTATTGCTGAAGCCTGGCTTTGAGAATTTTGAGCATTACTTTACTAGCGTGTGATATGAGTGCAATTGTGCAGTAGTTTGAGCATTTTTTGGCATTGCCTTTCTTTGGGATTGGAATGAAAACTGACCTTTTCCAGTCAATTACCTAATATAAACATAATATTTAATAAAAATATAACAGAGTATAAAATATCATGGGTCAAGATAGTGGTAAGCCCTAGGGAAAAAGTGAAATGGGTAAGAGTGTAGTCCTTCAAGATAAGGTGGTCAGGGCAGCCTCTGTGAGGGGTGGGCATGTGGGCAGAGGGCTGAACAGAGTGAGGGGGAGCTGTGTGGACATCTTGGGGTGGGTGTTCCAGGCATAGGAAAGGAGCATAGCAAGAAGTCTCTGGGGCAGAGGAGAGAGCTGAGGGGAGAGTGTAAGAAATGATTGTGGACAGGTTGGCTGGGGTTGGACAACGCAGGGCCAAGGGGAGGTTTGGGGTTTTCACTCTGCACAAAGTGGGGAGCCCAAGAGGATTTGAGCAGAGGAGGAACAGGATCTGGACTTAGGTTTTACAACAATCACTCTGGCGGCTGGATGCAAAATGGACTGGAGGGAGGCCAAGGTAAGTCCAGAGACCCACAAAGAGGCTGCTTAAGGGTGAGAGAAGATGGGAGCTGGACCAGGGCGATAGCAAAGCAGGGAGGGACCTGTTTCAAGCATAGCAGACAGGACAGCTTTTCTTCTTTGGTCAGTTACCCCACTGGGGCCAGTTAACAGTTAAGAACTCATACTCTGGAATCAGCCTTATTACCTGTGTCTGCAACTTTCTGTGATTTGGGGCAAATGGTATAACTTGTCTGTGCCTTAAATTTCTCATCTGCAAACTGGACATTCTTCCTACCAATATCTATCACGTGTGATCTGGAGGAGTAGCGAATTAAAGAATGTATGTGTAGCATAGGACCTGGAACACAGGAAGTGCTCAATTCTCAGTAACCATTACTATTTGTATTATTACTTATAAAACCAGTCAGGAGTTGGATTCCACAGTGGTTTTCAAACTGTGTTTCACCTCTTACCATCATTTCAGCCTGAGCATCTCAAGTTTCTCTTTTCTTGATATGATGACTGCATTTCTAAGATTTTGTTTTGATAGCCCTACAACTGAAACATGTTTTACAACCCCTTGAACTCTGTGACTATCCTCAAGGTCCCTCCCTGCTCTGACCTTGCAGGGTTGTTGCAGTCCAGCCTAACCACCCACCTCCTGGGAGACCCCTCTCCAGGATGCTCTCCACCCCACCGTCCTCCCCTCTCTGCCCAGCTGGCAGCAACAGGCCATTAGAGCAGCCCCTAAGAGACACAGTGGCGGCAGTTGGGCCCAGTGTCCCCTGTTTGATCTATAAAGACCACACAGGAGAAGCCCTGGGGGAGGAGGGAGGGCTGCCAGGAAATGGCTTTGAACCCCGGCAGCTGGGGCGAAGGTCCCTAGGGAGAGGAAGGAAGCTGGGTTGGGATTACTCTGGCCTCTCCATTCACCACTCAGCCTTTGTAAGGGCCTCGGAATTCTTCCCTTGGGAAATCCTATCAGCCTCCAGTCCCTCCTCTCCCCAACCTACCCCTCCCCATCCTGCTTCCACCTGCAGCCAGAATGATAGTTCTAAAGCTCAGAGCTGACCCTGCCATTCTGTAGCAGAGGACCAGCCCTGGCTCCCCTCTGTCCGTGGAGCGAGTCTTAGTAGCCTGGTGTCAAGCCCCTTACCTCCTGCCCTTTCATCTCCTCAGCACTCTGCCCATCCCTGATGCCCCCCCGCCCCCCCAATAAGCCACAGGCTCTTTTCCTTCGTGCCTTGAGCAGCTGCCTGCTCTCCTTCCTTCAGCAACACCTCCCTCGCCCTGTATCTTCCACCAGTTAAAGTCTGCACTCCCTTCAAGGCTAAGCTCAAATGCTACCTCTGGGAAATTCCCTGGCAGTCCAGTGGTTAGGGCCCTACACTTCTCCTGAAGAGGGCACAGTTTCCATCCCTATTTGGGGAATGAAGATTCTGCATTCTGCAAGGTGCAACCGGAAAAAAAAAAACCCACCTCTTTGGAGTAGCTTTCCCTGAACAAACCCAACATGTGCCACTTTCTACACCTCAGACCCCAATTCCCACCCCCTCAATCAGACAGACTGTTGTTGATTCTTTCATCTAAAATGGCAATTGCTTGCTTATTTTGTCTATATGGAACTATATGCACTTGTTGAAACTTCAGGCAGCACATGAGAGGTCCAAAGAAGACTGTCCTTGCTCATGATCTCTGAGGGCTGAAAGGTGGGGTTAGGAGAGACTTTTCCCTTATTAACTAGGTATTTCTTATATCACTTGAAGATTTTACTCTGGTTTTTAATTAACCAAGAAATACATGTATACATTTTACCCATACACATTTTAAAAACATGTTTGTAAAAAAAAATCTGTTTGTAAAAAATCAGATGTTATTAAAAATTATAACTATAATTTTAGAGACTTAGATTAGACCATTCCTCTTCAATCCTGTCAGGTTGGGAGTGTGATAATGTAGAATAAGGACTGTTGAGCCCAAACTCTGACTCTGCCACTTATGAGCTGTGTGACCTTGAGCAAGTCACTTAACCTCTCTGGGCCTATTTCCTTATCTGTGAAGTGGATTAATAACATGCCTCTACAAATGGCCCTCGTGAGGGCTATTGAATTAATATATGGAATTTGCTTTGCACAGTACTAAAAACATCATACGTTCTCGATTAGTGTTAGCTAGAGCTATTGGCTTATTGTTAAGAGAGGTAACAGCCTCTCAATACATAAGTAGCAAAGCCAGTGCATGGGAAGCCACGCAGTAGGGCTCCCAAGCCCACATGCGTAACTACCAAAATATACTGCCTCCGACTAGTTAAGTGTATTCGTAGAAAACAAATAATCATTTATTGCTTTGGAAAGAGAAAAAGTCAGAAAAGTATTTTTTTAATTTTATTTTAATATAAAATACCTAATGTTAGCACATTCTGGGTTCTTCCTCTTAGACTTTCCCCCCAGGCACGATTACTCATTCCTCTTAGCCCCACTGTCCTGATCAGATTCTATTGTGATCCTTGCCCACCTGGTTGGTTTTCTTACCAGATTACAAGCCCCTGGGGAGTTGAAGCCTTGTTCATTCTTCTCTCTGTCCCCCATGGTGAGTGACCCCAAGCAGACCCTCTGTTACTATTGGTGGCCTTGTACCCTGCCAGCTTTGATGAGGTCCATAGGAGATTCTTGGGGCTTCCCTGGTGGCTCAGTGGTACAGAATCCTCCTGCAATGCAAGAGAAGCGAGTTCAATCCCTGGGTCAGGAAGATCCCCTGGGAAAGGGCATGGCATCCCACTCCAGTATTCTTACTGGGAAAATCCCATGGACAGAGGAGACTGGCAGGAGCTATGGTCCATGGGGCCACAAAGAGTCAGACCCGACTGAAACAACCGAGCCTGCATTGGAGATTCTCAGAACATGAAGTCTGTTGAAGCAGGGTTTGTATCTGTGGCTGAAGTGGGGAGCGCTAAGGCAATGTGGGAGCACTTCTCTGTATAGACATGACACTGAGGTCTGCTTAGGCCTTCATCTGCAGCTGCAGCCTCCAAACTATCAGTGAAGAAGTGCAGGCTCAGGGCAATACATAGGTATTAGTACAAGATATAGTAGGAGCCACCCTGGGGCTGAGTTCCCAGGAGGATGCAGGAGCGGCTGACTTAAGAGACAGGGGAAGTAAAGTTCCTTGTATGCAGTAAGTGCTCAATAAATTTTCACATGAACTGAATAGAATCTTGAAAATCAGAACTTTTCCCCCACTTAATATTCTGGGTTCTTCCTCTCTGACTAAAAGTTACTATCAGTAATGTGACTTTTTAAAAAATTTATTTTACATTGGAATATAGCTAATTAACAATGTTGTGTTAGTTTCAGGAGTATAGCAATGTGATTCAGTTATACACATATATGTATCTATTCTTTTTCAAGTTCTTTTCCCATTTAAGGTATTACAGAATATTGAGGAGGGGCCCCTGACTTATACAGTAGGTCCTTGTTGATGATCTAGTTTAAATATAGCAGTATGTACCTGTTAATTTCACACTCCCAATCTATCCCTCCCCTCATCTTTACCCCCTGGTAACCAAAAGTTCATTCTCTAACTCTGTGAGTCTGTTTCTAAAATCAGAATCTTGAGCAAGACATTTCACTGCCTGGGATTCAGCTACCCCATCTGTAAAGTTCAGCTGGGGCCTTGGGAATCCTGGATGAGTTTTCCCAGGACTCAGACAAGAAAGCAAAGTAGCTAAGAGATTGGAGCAGTGGTACAGCCCACGGCACCATGGCTTCCTCACTAGGTGACCTTGGGCAAGTTTCCCCACCAGCTGGAGTTCTAGTTGCATTGTGAAATGGGATGATAAAACCCACCCCTTAAGGTTCTTGTGAAGATGTTTTGAGGGACTTCCCTGGTGGTCCAGTGGTTAAGACTCCACACTTCCAAAGCAGAGGACACAGGTTTGATGCCTGGTCAGGGAACTAAGATCCCATATGCTGTGCATCCAAATAAATAAATAAATAAAGTTTTTTTTTTTTTTTTAAAGGAACCATCATTACCTTAAATGACCACATTCACTTATTTTAAAAAAAGATGTCTTGAAATAATATAAATGCATGGGCCTTCACATACTGTGGGCTTCCCTGGTGGCTCAGAGGTTAAAGCGTCTGCCTGCAATGCGGGAGACCTGGGTTCCATCCCTGGGTCGGGAAGATCCCCTGGAGAAGGAAATGGCAACCCACTCCAGTATTCTTGCCTGGAGAATCCCATGGATGGAGGAGCCTGATGGGCTACAGTCCACGGGGTTGCAAAGAGTCGGACATGACTGAGCGACTTCACTTTCACATACTATATTCTCAGAAAATATTTACCACCAATTATTATTGGCCCAAGTAGCAGCCCATCCTACACTCTTAGTAACAAGACAGGGGTTGGGAGAAGGGCATCAAGGGACCTGACGCTCACTACCTCTCACTCCCGGACCTCTCTTTCAAGGAAGGAGACTTATCTGTGACTCAGAGACAGTGTGAGGATAGGTGACAATAGGTTAAAGGGAGGCAGAAGCTCTTTGATAAGAAGGAAGATCACCTTGACAATCAAGCTGCCCCTAAGAAAGCAGGTTGCCCCAAGGGTGTGAACTCCATGTCACCAGACATGAATGCAAACAAAAGTGGCTGACTTTGGCAGGGGAGCTGAGCAGGCCTCCTGTCTTCAGTTTGGAGGATAAACCAGTCATCTCTATAGCCCCTCACAGTTCTGAGTCTGTGGATCTGATTTGAGGGCTTTGTGACACTTATCTGCCAGACCACAGGTTGCAAATCAGTGGCCCAACAGCAAGTCCAGCCTAGGACTGTGTTCATTTGGCCCACATGGTATTTTTTCCCTTCCTGTTTAATGAAACTTTATTATGGAGATAATTTAAGTATATAAAAGCAGAGGGAACAGGATAATGATTCCTCCATGTACCAACAGCCTGTACCAAGAATGATCAACTCCTGGCCAGCACCATCTAAAAGAACTTTCTGCAGTGATGGAAATTTCATGTGTGTGTGTGATCATTGCATCCATAAGTATTTCAGTACATCTAAAAAATAGACTTTTAAAATTTAACTAAAGTATGTAATACTGTCACCATACCTAAAAAAGAGATAATAATTTCTTTAAAATTCATATGGTAGCTTTAAAATTAGTTGCCAACATTTCCAAATTGAGTTTTGTTTCGTTTTTTTTGTGTGTTTTTTTTTTTTTTTTTGCATAAGTATCCTAATTCCCAGCTCCTCTTGAAAAACTGAAATTCCAGCCATACTGGCCTCACATTCTCCCTTCCCACGGCAGCAATCAGTTGGAGCTGAGGGACAGCAGCCTCTTTAGATAGGACACCGCTCTATCATTCCCCAGAGTCCCTAATAATATCAGCTCGGCCCCTCTACCATCTAGGATCCCTCAGAACAGACAAACAAAATGGTGCTTTTTTCCCTGCCTTGATCTTCAAGCACCTTCAAATGTCACCTGGAGACCAGGATCTAACTTCCTCTCCCTCACAGGCTCACATCATCCCAATGTTGCACAAGGATTTCAGGAAAAGGGGGAACAAAGAGCCTTGGGTTAGCACCCATTTCACAGATGGGGAAAGTGAGGCCTCAAGAAGGAAGATCTGGCTGTGCTCAAACAGTGAAGGACATGAGGCAGGAACCTGGTCCCAAACACTTTGCTGGAGAAGAGCCACCTGCTTCTCTGCAAGGCAAAGAGAGAAGCACTGCTTGGGAGCTGACTTCAGTGGGTGGGTTGAGAGAGGGTCTCAGCTTTTCAGCCGGAGCCTAAAATTAGGGAGATGTTTGGCCTTATCCCAGAAAAAAAAAGTGCTGTGTCTCTGTAGGGGGCTGCTAAGGAGGAAGGAGACAGCCTAGCTCCCAGCACCATACGAAATGGGAGCCAAACGTGTAAGATCGCATCCTTTACTGACATTTATGACTCATTTGGCTGCCAACTCCAGGAAGGTCCCATTTTGCATCCTTGCAGGAGCACACAGCATTGACGGGTGGACAGATGGGGAGGGAGCCGCAAGGCCATTGCCCCCAAGAGCGTACTTGGCCACAGTGCAGGTGAGGTAGCTATATAATTGGAGGCCCAATGTTTCCCAGGGGACATACAGATCACATCTAGGTCCTCAGCTTGATCCGTGTCCTGCAGTGAAATGGGGGAGTTGTCCATCCCTAACCTGAGGTGCAATTCTGATGCTTCTGGCTATTGACCCTGGGCAAATCACTTCTCTAAGTGCCTGCTAAACATCTCTGAGGTTCATCCCTTTTGTCTGGGCCATCCTCACCTCTTACCTGGTACCTGGCCTCCCATCCTCCACCCTTGCCTCCCTCCAATCTGTTCCCTACAGCCAAGGTGCTCCCTCTAAAATGCAGACGTGCTTTCTCACGTGTTCTTCATCCTCTTGTTTAAAACCTCTCTTTGGCTTCAGATAAAGACTAAATGCTTCACCATGGACCCCTCATCCCTTGCTTCCTCTTCTCCTTTTCGGGAGCTATAGCCGTTCTGACTATTTATTTCTCCCTCCCAACTCAGGACCTCTGCCCATGTTGTTCTGCCAGAAACCCCCTTTCTTCCCTTTACCTGGTTAACTCCTGTGCCTGCTTCAGATCATGGCTCAGTAGAACCTCCTTCAGAAAGCCTTCCATGACTGCCTCACTCTTCCCCAGCTGGGCCCTTCTCTAATAGCACTGCCTTCCTCAGCGCTGGAGCACAGAAGCTGGCTGGAGCATGTGTAGAAGCCACAGAATGTCTGTTGTTTCAGGTTTACATGACAATTTCATTAACGTCCAGGTCCCCCACTAGACAGCACCCAATGGATCAGGTCTGTCTCGCTCCTGAGAGTGCTCAGTACAGCTCCTAGCATACAGTAGGTACTCAAAAGTGCTGGGTGAATAAATGTCAGTGAACCTCCTCTTTTCTGAGACTCAGTTTCCTCATCTGGAAAATGGGGATCATGCCCACAAAATGTCATAAGCTACACTGAGGATGTTAGCAAAGTACCTACAGAAGGTCTTCGGTGAGTGGTTGTTATTTTCTGGAGGAGGGCAAACGCCCCGGAGAATACCTTGTCCTGAAGGAAATTCCCTGGCCCTCTGTTCTGAGGACAGATTCAGTCAGCACCAGGGAAAGTCAGCAAGGAATAGGTTTCAGCCCCACCAGAAACTACAAGACCTCCTCTTCTTGCTGGAGCCTCTGAGTGTCAGCTTCTTAAGACTTCTTATTGGTTGAGTGCTCTGCACTGGGCTGGGCATTTTATACAAATCTCCATTTTCTTTCTTTTTTTTTAATGTTTTTTATTTATTTTATTTCTGGTTGCCCTGAGTCTTCATTGCTTTGTGCAGGCTTTCTCTAGTTGCAGCAAGCAAGGGCTACTCCTTGGTTGTGATGTGCAGGCTTCTCATTGTGGTGACTTCTCTTGTTGCAGAGCACAGGCTCTAGGCACGCAGGCTTCAGGAGCTGTGGCACATGGGCTTAATTTCGCCAAGGCATATGGAATCTTCCCAGACCAGGGATCGAACCCATGTCCCCTGTGCCACCAGGGAAGTCTCAGCACTTTCTGATTTCATAGCTACCCAGAAAAGGTGAGCATTGAGTGGAGGGGTTCAGAGAGGGACACAACTTGCCCAAAACTACACAGACAAGAAATGACGGCATCACAATCTGAACCCAGGGCTCCCTGACTCTCAAGATTGACTCTTTCCCTCTGCGCTTGACAGCCTTCAATTGGGGGCTTATAAAATACATTCATACTCCTTACTCACCCATTCAAGAATTCAACAAATACATACTGAACATTAACAATGTGCCAGGCACTAGTGGCATAGCAGAGAAGAGGAGCATGGTCCCCACACTCATGGAGAGACAGACAAGAGATATGTAAGCAAGTAAATTAGATCATCTCCAGTTGTGATGTATATTATTAAGAAAATAGGGTAATTTGATCAGAAAGTGGCCAGAGGGGCAGAAGTGCTTTGGAAGGTGGGGCAGGGAGGATCTGGGAAGGGCTCTCTGAAGAGGTGACACTGAGCTGAGATGGAAAGAATGAGAATTTGCCAGGTGTTGTTAAAGCCATTTTTAAGCAGAGGCCCTGAGGCTGGAGAGAGCTTGGGGTGTTCACGAAGAAGCAAGACCAGTGTAGCTGGTGACGGGGGAGATGGGGAGGGGAGGGTGATGAGGTCCTAGAGGTGGGCAGGGGCTGGATCACCTGGGCCCCAAAGATTATGGTAAGGATTTTATTCTAAGGGGAGTAGGGAGTGACATGACCTGATGGAGGATTTTACAGAACTCCTCAGGCTGCTGTGAGAAGTATATGGTCTAAGAGGGCAAGGATAGAGGGAAGGAGATCAAGGTGGACAGAGGCTACCGCTGCTTGGGGTTGGGTGGCTTGGGCCAGAGAAATAACACAGAAATGGAGAGAAATGCCTGGGTTCAGGACACAGCAGTAGGGTCTTAATGTTGTCAGAACTAGATTGGTGGGGAGATGGGCCTAATGAAAACTCCCTCGGGCAAGCAAGAATCAGGTTACTGGGACCTATTTTATAGGAAGACTAAAGCCCACAGAGGGGCTGGACTTTCCCAGAAAGACCCAGCCTTGAGCCTGGGTCTCCTGACTCTCCAACCAAAATTGTTTCTTCCCCCTCAGGTTTCTCTAAACCCACCTAATCCCAGACAAAGCTTTTAGGTCCAGCCCCGTCCAACATGGGTCCTCCCGGACAGCACTCTGCACACCCTCCAGGCAACCGAAGCATCTTCCCTGGAGTAGGGGCCCATGGAGAGCCAAGTCTGAGCCCTAGGTCTGGCGCGAACTTGCTGTGTGATTTTATACAAGTCACCATCCCTTTCTGGGTCTCAGCTTCTTCATAAGGATAGTAATAGGGATACTATCAAATAAGGATAGTAATAGTGTCCACTCCAAAGATCTGCTGTGAGGAATGGATACTGTATAAAAAGCACAGCCTGTCATACAGTTGGTGCTCAATAAGTGTGAGCTATTATTGTTATTAATGCCTGCACACTATCCCCATACAGACTGCCAGAGCGGCAGTGGGCTCAGGTGGTCAGTCTTCCTGTTCCTTCCCATCAGCCTTGCCTGGTCGCCCTCCGGAGCCTGCAAGCCGGACCCACACTGAAGACCAGAGAGCTGGGCTGTGCTGCAGGGCTGTTCCTGGATGGAGCAGGGGCGGGGGAGCCGCTGGAAGCTGCTGTGTTTTTTGGCCCAGAGCTGTGAGGGGGCGTGGAGAGGGACGAGAACACACACTCGGAAACGCCGAGATCGACAGATGGAGGCGCCGAGGATGTGAGAGACGCAGACAGACAGAGAGAACCCTGGAGTCGGGAGAGGGGGAGCAGGCAGGGGAGGGCGGCCGGAAAACTGGCAGTCACGGGAGCCACGAGCTGAGCAACAGACCAGCAGATGGACCAAGCCACGGAGAGACCGAAAGACAGACGGACCAACAGGCAGTAGCCCCGAAACAGCCAGAAAGACAGACAAAGAGCAGACCTGGTCAAGCTGACTGAGGACCCCAGGGCCAAGCTGGCTAGTAGATGGACATGGCATCTGAAAGACTACATGACCTATAGTCCAAGGACAGACAACAAGACTGACCCAAGGTCCCAGGGTGACCCTGGCTGACAAACAAGTAGATGGATTGGCAGTAATGAAAGAACAGACACATAAACAGGTTGACCCTGCATTCACAGGACAGACACAACAGGCTGAAATGAGCCAGAGATGGAGACAATGACCCACAAAGAAGTGGGACTGAGGACCACAGAGAGACGGGTCCAGGCTGACCATCTGCACGGAGACTGAGGCCAATGCCAGCAACCCTGACTAGTGCCAGAGACTCAGGGTAACCCAGGAGCACAGGAGACACACAGGGTGACCCTGACACCAGGCCCAGAAGCTTCCGGGCTACTTGGGGATGTGGGATCCCTCATCCTCCTCCCTTCTGCCTCTTAGAGAGGAGCCCTCAGTGCTGCGGGATGCTGGGCCGGGGGAGAAGGGAATGAGCTCTGTCCATCTCCTGCCCAGCTGCCTGCTTGTGGCGGGGGACAGCCTTTTGGATCCTTGAGTGGAGGGACGTCACACTTCCACTGCTGATTTCTCTTTTCTCCAGGCTTGCTTGTTTTGCTCCCAACCCCAGTCTTAACTATAAACACTTACTGTTCCAATTTCCTCCCAGACAGTCTTCTTCTCTGAGCCCAAGACTGGGAGTCAGCAAATTAGATCTAAAATAAGACTTCTGAGCACCTGTTTCCTCACCGGTAAAATGGGGGTGGTAGAAACTGTCTGTTAGGTTCAGCGCACACCAGCTTCAGGCAGTTTAAGGCTGTGGGGAAGGGGGGATGTCAGAGTTAGCGAGGAACATCAGGGAAGGCTTCCCGGAAGAGGAAAGACAGATATTCCAGCTCTATGCAGACTCAGGCAAAGAAGCCCCAGGGCTGCCAAGGTCAGGAGGGAGACGCTTGCAAACACTCAGGCACATGTATTCATTCAACAAATATTTATTGAGTGCCTACTACACGTACTGATGCTGAGGATACAGTGGGGACCAAGACGGATGAGGTCCCAACCCTCAGTGAACCACAGTAAATTAATAAATAAGATTGTTTCATAAGGTATGTTAAGAAGAAAATGACAGAGTGACATGAGAGATGAGAGGGATTCAGCAAGAGTGGAGGGGCTGACATGGGATGGGTGGCCTGGGGCGCCTCTCTGAGAAGGTGACCTGGGAGCTGAGGAAGAGACCTGGGAGTCACAGGAGGATCTGGGGAAAGGGAGCTCCAGGCAGAGCAGGCAGCAAGTGCAAAGGTCGGAAGTCAGGAACAAATTGGGCTGGGTTCCAGGAACCTCTAGGGCACGAATGAAACAGTGGTTTGAGATGAGGTAAGAGAAACAGGCAGGACCAGATGGTTTCGGGCCTGCAAGCCAAGGGGAGATGCTTGGATTTTACTCCAAGTGGGAGGGAGGCCCTTGGAAGGGTTTGAGATGGGGAATAACATGATCTGACATGATTAGTTTTTTAAATATTCCATTGGTTGCCATGTGGATAATGGATTATGGCAACAGGGTTGGGGCAAGAGGCGGGGGGTGGGGGGCAGGAGTGAATATAGGTCTGAGAAAGCAGAGGATAATGATGGCCTGGACCAGGTGGTGGCAGCGAATGGACAGACTGAGGATATGTTTTGAAGGAGAGCAGAGGCACTGCCCCAAGGCTGGATTCCTTTCCCCGAGACAGGATGTCCTGCATGGATGGCATCAGTCCCATTTGTGGTGAACTTCTTCCACATAGAATGGAATTGGGTGGGCTTCCTGGAGGAGGTTTTAAGGGAGGCTGCTAGTACATCGACCACATTTCAATGAAAAGAGAGGCTGCTCGGTGATCAGGAGGATCCAGAGGCCTCCACCCCGCTCTCTATGTGCACATCCCCCTACAGTTTACAAATGTTCACAACAAGGGGTGAAATGAGGCTTAGAGAGATAGAATATCCAAGGCCACACAGCACTCAGGGCAAGGAGAAACCCCCAAACCCAGCATATCCACCTTGCCTCCTGGTCCTTGCCCCGTGGCTATGATGTAGACAGGAGGGCAAGTGCTGGCCCCTTTCTAGAGAAGGTAAAACTGAGGCCCAGGGAAATTAGGTTACGTGTCCTGGGCTGCGCTGTTTTAAGACCTTTATGGTCCCTACATCAATCTATCAAGCATATTAAAATGCAGCCATATCAAACATCAAGTGTAAATTATATATAATCAGATGAAAGCCAAGTTGCAGTTGATTGGCTGATATGATGTTCTGTTTTGCAGACATTTAATTAAACATTTATTAATTTTGATTCTACAGTTTTTCCCTGTGTTTTAGAGCCAATTTTTCTCCCTGGCTTCAGACGTTTTCCCAGGCCCATGATAACCTTGCAGGCCTTTGGCAATGTGTTTAGTGCAGACTGGAAGGGACAGCCACGGTTTTTGGTCCTGTTGCCAAAAGGGGCAGAATGAGGCTAAACGGAGACCCTTTTATCCCCAGGCTGTAGCATGATCTTTCCAGGCTCCCCGCTGACCCAATGTTCTTGGGTCTCAGAAGTCTCTCTCTTCCCTTCCTGCTTCCTTTCTCCAACCCACAGCGGCCCTGGGCTGGGTGAGCCCTTTGTCTGCGGTTCGCTGGGGCATGGGTGTTGGGAGGTGGCACGGGAGGGGGCAGGAGTGGGCGGGGAATTGGGCAGGCAGCCTGTCAGTTGGTGATGGATGCTGGCCGGGCCGGGGCCTCCCTCATGCTGACCTAGGCCAGGAAACAGATGGTCTTCCAGCCTGAGGGAAACTTCCAGGGTGTTGCCCTCCCCCAACTCCCCAGGCCCCTTCACATTGGACCAGCTGGTCTCTCCTTCCTGTCCAAAGCCAGAACCACAGGACTGGGAGAGGGAATGGGGAGCAGGGAGGCAGAGGCTGGGACACCCGGTGTGCACTGGGGGGCCTCAGAAGCTCTGGGGGTCATCTTGGTCTCTCTCTTAGTTGCCCCCACTTCTGGCATCTCCAGCTCTGTGCTCAGCCCCTTCCTCTGGGCCCTGCCTTAACTCAGCCCTGTCATCTCATGCCTGGACCAAACCCCAGCCTCACCTGGCCTTCCTCCAAGCCAACCTTCCAGAGTGAGCTTTCTAAGCCACCGAGCTGATCATATCACCCTTGATTCTGGGACCAAATTCAGATTTAGAATGAAATATGAACTCTTCATCCCAAAAATTCGATGCCCTTCATAATTCTAGTCTTCCAAAGGCCCAGGAAAACCCTTACTTCCAGGCCTGGCAAAACACTGGCCATTCCCCTAAAAAGCCATGTTCTCTTGTGCCTCTATACCTTCACTTCAGTTGGATCTTCCACATGGAATGCCCTTCTGTGCTTCCTGTATACCTTCCCATGCTTGCTTTAAAACAGATCAAATGTTTCTTCCTCCAAGACATCTTTCCTGACCCCCTTCCCCAGCTAAAGTTATCCATCTCCTCTTTGAGTTCCACAGCATCTTAGAGCCTCTATTTCAACTCTTAGCTTATCTACCTTATCACGTCTACCTCTCTCATGTGACTATGAGATACTTAAGGGCACAGGGCCTAGCACACAGCAAGAGGTCAAGATACCCTTGCTATGTAAGTGAATATTCTAGTTGCAGAGATCCTTGCGGGGGGCGGGTGGTGGTAGGCAGGGGTCCAAAGAATAGTAATCAGAGGGAGGCAAATTTCTGCTCAATCAGAAGAAACTCAGTTTGCCTCTTGAGCTGCTCAGAACTGAAGGCTCTGCCTCAGGAGGTAGAGTATCCCTGTTCTGAGAAGTATGTGAGCAAAGGGGTAAATGCACAGGCTGGGAACTGCCAGAGGGACTCCAGTGCTGGACGGGAGAGTTAGACTGCGGGGCCTTTGCAGTTCTTGAGTCAGATTCTGAGGGAACAGCCTCTTCCCTCTACTCACTGTCATCCCATAGTGTATCACACTGCAGGCACGTCTACCTCACCCATTGGTCCTGGGAAGACCCAGGGATCGGAAGGAGAGCCATATATGGGTGTTTCTGGCCATGTCTTGGGGGGACACTTTGGGTCCCAGAACATTAGCTCTGAAAGGATCTTCAGCGTCATCAACGCCATCCCTCTTGTCGGCAGATGGCAATGCTGAGCCCCAGAGAGGGCCACACCATTGCTCAGACCAGGATACTCATTTGGGGAAACTCTGGGTTTTAGCTGAGCACAAATTCCAGGGAGTACTGTGCTTCCTCCCTTGGGCTGGTGACACACAGTTGACTACAGAATATCCTGGAAATGCCAGCACTTCACATGTGGGAATAGACCCCCAGATCCCTGGCTCCCTGATTCTAGATTCGGGTGATATGGCCATTGAATCTGGTGGGACTTTCTCCCCTGATCTGGGGGAATATGACTCCTAGGGGAGCCATCTCTGGTTTCAGCAGAGGGCACACCTGTCCTGTGCTTCAGAATTTGGGAGTTGAGTTTGCCAGGAGTGAAGCTGCTGGGCAAGGAACCAGGGCCGGGATCTGTGTGGACAGGTCCTTTGCCACCCTAATGGGCATTGCACTTTATAGTTGCAAAGTCTCTCATCCATTTAATTGTCACAGCCACTTTAGGTGTGATCAGCTAGGATTCAGAGAAAGTCTTCTTCAAAATCACCCAGCAAATTAGAAACAAAGTCAGGAATTGAAGTCAAGTCTTCAGGCTCCCTTCCATACCTTCTACAGGGTCACCAGAGTTCCATTCAGTTAAACAAATTTGCAGTCCTGCAGCCAACATGGATTGCCACCTACCATGTGCAAAGAACTGAGGGTGTAGCAGTTAGCAAGCCAACCGGTCATCCTTATGGAGTTCAGTCTGGGGCAGATGGATGCATAACCAGGCAGTTACAACTCCCCGTGACAAGTGCAGTGCTTGGAGGGATGCTAGAGAAAGCCCCTCACCTCAGAGGGGGGTGGTCAGCAGAGGCTGCCTGAAAGAAGTCATGTCTAATAGCTTAGCCTTGGATGAAAAGCAAGACTTGTCCAGGTTTAGGGCTAGGGTGGGGATTGAAGGGCAAGGCAAGGTGTTCCATGAAGATGAACGTGAGCGTCGTGAGCATCTGTGATGAGTGCAAAGCAGGTGGAGCTGTTAAGTTTGTTGTGAGCAGTTGGCACCAGAGGAAGCAGCCAAGTTTCCAATGCCAGGGGATTTCTGAGCAGCTTCCCTATGGGGAGAACTGGGTACTCAGAAGTGGGGTTGGGGGAAAGGCCAGGAAGCTGGCAACAGAACTGAAGGCTGGTACCCGAACGGTGCCTGAACCCGTATGTGGGCAACTCTTTAGGGCTTACAGTGAGAGGCAGTGTTGTCTAATGGTTAGATTTGAATCCTGGTTCCACTACTTCCTAGTTGTGTGACCTTGGACAAGGGACATAACTCTCAGGACCTCAGTTTCCTCATCTATAAAATGGGGACAATAATAGAGCTAGTGTAAACTCAGGGTACAGTGTCAGGAATCCTGCAAAGAAAGCAGGACCTAACTCGTCACAGCAATAATGTGATGTTGATAATGCTGTATGAAAGGCTTGCTGTGTGCCAGTGCTTCAAGATAGTGAACCCACTGGGAACAGCTCTGTTTGGTGATCCTTTTGCTATGTCCGTTTCACAGCCTAGGAAGCAAGCTGAGAGCAGTAAGTGACTTGCCCAGGGCTACACTACGCCCCGGCCCTTTGCACTTGCTGACGGGGGCGAGGGGCTGGTTGGGAGAGGGCGAGGGGGCCGAGCGTGCGCGAGCGCGAGGTACTAAGCACCTCGTCCTCCCGCAGGTACCTGCGCGCTATGTACCTGGGGCTGCAGAGCCGCTGGCGCGGGGAGCAGCTGCGGCGCCACTTCTACTGGCGGATGCTGTTCGAGAGCGCCGACGTGAGCATGCTGCGCCTGCTGGAGACCTTCCTGCGCAGCGCGCCGCAGCTCGTGCTGCAGCTCAGCCTGGTGGTGCACGAAGGCGGCGCGCCCAAACTGCTGCCCGGTGAGCCCCGCCCCGCGCCTGCGCGCCCCCAAAGCCCCGCCCCCGGGGGCTCACCTGTCTCCAGGATTCAGAGGACGGCGTCGCTGGTCCGCTCCCGGGCTTAAGGCCCCTTGGGGAGGCCCTGTCCACTCCCGCACCCTTGGCCCACTCACTGTCCGGGTTTTAGAGGCCCCGCCCCTTCTCCTCTCCCCATCTTCCAGGCCTCTAGAGACCCCCCACGTCCCCTCCAATGGCCCACTTACTCTCAATGTTAGGTGACACCTACGCCCCCCCACTTCACCTCCTTGCCTCCTCTCAGGCCCCCTCTTGCCCTCCCTTCCCCATTGCCAGGGCAGACGAGACTCCACTTCTGCCAAATCCAGAGAGGCCCCTGACCCCATCAGCACACTGCAGGCTCTCAGGGAAGTTCCCTGTCCAGTTCTTTCCCTAGACTGCCCCCATCCCAGCCTGCATCTCCTGGGGACCGCTCTGCTTCAGACCCTCTCAGTCACCACCCGTTTCCAGAGAGCCCTTCCATCCCACCCCTGGCTGCTCTTCAGCCCCCTTGGAGACTCCTCCCAGGTTTTGTCCTGGTCCCCAGGTAGTCACCCCACACAGCCACCTTGCTGTGCTGTGCTCACTCAGTCGTGTCTGACCCTCTGAGACTTCATGGACTGAAGCCCGTCAGGCTCCTCTTTCCATGGAATTTTCCAGGCGAGAATACCGGAATGGGTTACCATTTCCTTCTCCAGGGGATCTTCCCAACCCAGGGACTGAACTGGCATCTCCCAAGTCTCCTGCGTTGGCAGGCGGATTCTTTACCACTGCGTCACCTGTGTCAGAGGAAAAAACCACATCCCCTGTCTCCCTGGGGCTCCCCACTCTCCTCCCACCCAGACTTTGTCTGACACACCCTCAGTGTTTCAAAAGACTCTATCACCATCTCTCAGGTGCCCCGGACATCCCTTGCCCAGGGTCCCGGGCCCCCATCAAAACTTCCCACTTGGCATTTTCTTCCCATGCCCTCAGCTGTGCTCAGCTTGGATATTCCTTTCCACGCCCCAGCCTCATCCTGGTGGCCTATAGCTTCTAACAGTCCCCTCTGGCTCTCCATTCCCTAATCATGACCCTGCCTCTTCACCTCCTTTTCACTCCCAGAGTCCTGGACCCTATTTTCCCACCTCCCACCAAGACCCCTGCACCCTAACAGCCCCCTACTAGAGAACCGCACCTGGCCCTTACAGAGATCAATATCACCCCCCTCCCCCTCCCTTGATGTCCCCACCCCCGTGGAAGCTCCTAACCCCACCACTCTCAGCCCTACATCCATGTTCTGGAAGACCACCTACCCAGACCCTCCCACACTCCTCTTGATTTAGAGCCCCTGCCCCCCACACCTCCTCAGAACCCTGCTCCTGACCCAGACCCCTCCCCCTTTCCCCAGACCCATCCCTAACCCAGCCCCGCCCCCTCTCTACAGCGCTCTCCATCTCCGCCTCGCTCGTGTCCCTGGCCTGGACGCTGGCCTCCTACCAGAAGGTGCTGCGAGACTCACGGGACGACAAGCGGCCGCTGTCCTACAAGGGCGCTGTGGCCCAGGTGCTCTGGCACCTGTTCGCCATCGCGGCCCGCAGTCTGGCCTTCGCGCTTTTCGCCAGTGTCTACAAGCTCTACTTTGGCATTTTCGTCGTGGCCCACTGGTGCGTCATGACCTTCTGGGTCATCCAGGGTGAGACGGACTTCTGCATGTCCAAGTGGGAAGAGATCATCTACAACATGGTGGTGGGCATCATCTACATCTTCTGCTGGTTCAACGTCAAGGAGGGCCGCAGCCGCCGCCGCGTGGCCCTCTACTACTGCATAGTTCTGCTGGAGAACGCCGCGCTCACCGGCTTCTGGTACTCCAGCCGCAACTTCTCCACCGACTTCCACTCGCTCATTCTGGTGTGTGTGGTGGCCTCCAGCTTCGCGCTGGGCGTATTCTTCATGTGTGTCTACTATTGCCTCCTGCACCCCAACGGGCCCATGCTGAGCCCTCAGGCTCCCGGCTGCATCTTCCGTAAGGCCCCAAGGCCCTGTGGCCCACCAGCCGACGCGGTCACAAGTCCCCCAAGGTCCTTGCCCAGGACTACAGGCCCTGAGCGGGATGGGGCCTCTGTGGGAGGCGAGCGTGCGGGGACCCCCACGCCACCTGTCTTCCAGGTGCGGCCTGGCTTGCCTCCCACACCTGTGGCCCGCACCTTGCGGACAGAGGGGCCTGTCATTCGGATTGACCTGCCCCGGAAGAAGTACCCCGCCTGGGATGCTCATTTCATTGACCGCCGGCTCCGGAAGACCATCCTGGCGCTGGAGTACTCCTCACCTACGACGCCCCGCCTGCAGTACCGGAGCGTTGGGGCCTCCCGGGAGCTGCTGGAGTACGAGAGCACGGTGTAGGCCAGAGTTTCCCGTGAAAAGGGATGAGCTTTGGCTGATCTCACATCGACCAGTTGAGCCCAGAATTGAGGGCCGCCAGGCTGAGGGCGAGTGGATCTGTTGGTCCAAGGGTAGAGTGGCCCCCATCACTGGGTTCTTTCTTGGGAGGGGACAGCCTTGTGGAGCCCCAGCCCTCGGTCCTGTTTTCAACCCTGAGGCCCATTTCCTAAACTCTTTGGAACCAGGGCCCAGGGAACCAACTGGTGCTACGCTCCTCGTGAGTTGCCCCACTTTCATGGAGGCCTCTGTATCACGGCTGGTGCCAGGGGCCCCACACCCTCTCCCTGCCTGGAGTTGCCCAGCTGGCAGCCCTGGCTGATCTGGCAGAGGAGGGAGTTCATGACCTAGGCCCTATGCTCTTCAGGGGGTGTGGGGGTGGGCTGCCTCTGAGAAGGATGGAAGAGGCCATTGAAGATGTGGGGTGAGGTGGGAGCGTCTGGTGAACAAGGTTGGTACAGCCCTTGGGGGTCGAAGCCAGGAGCCTGGGCAAAAGGGGAATTAAAGGAGGGAGTTGGGGTGGGGTGGGAAGTTGGGGTGGGCTGGGCTGACAGGAGGTGGACAGGAGGAAGAACCCTGAGACATCTGAGGGGTCCAGACTGGCAGAAGCATGAAGGGGTGGCGGATTTGGGGGAGAGGAACTTGACCTGGAGTGTAGAGAATGTTCCTCAGGAGACCCCCTTTGTTGTGGGCGCTGTTACAGATGAGGCTCCAGATACCTCAGGTGAAATGTTTCAAGGCGCCATTCTTTATTCCAGGTGAACCTCTGGAACATTTCGTCTAGATAAAGGTTTTGAACACAACAGATAAACTGCCTGGGAGGATACTCTGTTCAGGTTCAATTGTAGATGAGGTGGTGGCACGTTCGACAGAGGAACTTCTAGAGAGACATTCTTAGTTCTAGACTAAGTTCTAGGACACGTAGCTGATAAAATATCCTAGGGAGTCACTCTGACCTGTATTCTGTTATAAAGGGTGGAGACACTGGCGCCCATCCCCCGCTCAGTGGCAGGGACTCTAGGGGAGTGGGGGCTCCAGACCCCTGTGTGAGTGGAATATTCTAGGAATGGGTACCCCAGTTCTAGACTTCTAGGGTTTATATGAGTTCTCTGCCCCTATGAACCTTGGTCCATAGCCATCTTCCCAAGAAGAAACTGTCCTCAGAACCTCTGAGACATTTCAATTTGCCAGCTGGTTTCCAGCTGGGAAAAATTAGCTATGAGGACATGACATGAATCTTGGCTTTTAGCCACCTTGCAGATGAAGCTCCCTGGAGCAGCAGCTGTAAAACTGACTTGTTTTGCCTCAGATCTGACAACCCTCCAGGACCTATGGTTCACTCCCATGGCCCAAACACCCCAGGGCATCCTTATGACCACTGATCTAGCGTCCTTTCTCTCCACCTGGGACAGCCAGTCCTGGATAGTGTGGGGGGTATGGGAGCTGAGATGAAGGCAGTTTTGTGGGGTGAGGGGCCAGAGCCTCTAGCTGAAGCCTGGAACCCCTCCCTTCAAAACCTCCTCCCTCATGCCTACTAACGCAAGTTCACTGCAAGGGCTCAACAGGCAATGCTAAGGACACATGCAGACCTGGGCTGGGATGAGGTGGGTGTAAGAATCCTAGACTATGCAAATTAGAGGGGCAAATTAGCCCTTCATAGTTCAGCCTCCCTTGGGTTAAAGATGGGAAGCGAGGCCCAGAGTGGCAGCTAGTCTCACAAGGTCCTAGATTCCTGTGTCTCATCAGATAGTGACGGGTGACTGAACTTGCTGAAGGTGCTGGAAGAGGGCCACACTCAGGGTGTGCAGGGTAGCTCCGAAGGCAGAGAAGACAGGACTGCACACACACACACACAAGCACACGGCACCCCTGTAACGCATCACCTCAGCTCCCCCCCGCCCCGCACAGCCCCCCTCCAGCCCAGGATGGTGTATACCTCCTCCCCATCTACATACAAAGAGTGCTTTCCCTTCTCTCTTCCTTCTACTTCCTTGATCCCTGAGATGCCTCAGGAGCCAGGCCTCAAGGTGATGGGAGTTGGGGGAAGCCCAAGGTTGACTCAGACTCTTTCTGGTGGGTTCTGTCATTCTCCTTGTCCTCTGTCCAGCTGTTTTCAGAGATCAAATTCCATGGCCCTCTGTGAGGTGGGCGCATTGAGGGTGTGGACCCAGATCTGATTGATTGCTTCTCCTGGGTTGTCTGCGCCAGGAGTTTTCACTCTGGACTGTTTCACTTTGACTCCCCGCTGCTGGCAACATCCTGACAACAGAGGTGTTATCGATCCATCTCACAGAGGAAGAAACAAGTCCGCTCAGAGAGGGGACATGAGGGTGAGCCTTGGCAAGTTACCTTACTCCCTGATGTCCTAGAATGGTCCATCTGGCTGCCCCATTCCCCAGCATCCTAGAAAGAAAAGTTTAAATGACCCTCCCTGGGAGCTGACAGCTCCAGGAGCTGCCCAGAGAACCAGAGTCTAGAGACAAGCAGGCAGTGCTGACTCGGGGCTGCAGGCTCTCATTTTTGGATTTTACTCTACCCCTACCCCCACATCGTCTCAATCCTATAAAACCTTCCCTTAAAGGCATTTGCTTGCAAGGATGTCTGAGCATCAGAAGCCGTCATAGTCCAAGGGCCTAAAGGAGGGGGTTGCAGGCACCTTTTGCTTCTCATCCTTGGAAAGGCCTCTTTTGGACTCCCCGCTCCCTCCATACCTAGTAGCTCAGCACCCCATCCCTCCCAGGCCTGGGGTCCCTTTCTCTGCTGACCTGTTGCCTACTTCATCTCGTCCCTGCTGATCTGCTGGTTTCATTGGGTTGGAGGAGTTGGTGCAGAAGGGGCACCATCCCATTCAAGCTGTTTTATTTTCCTTTCTGTGACACAGTCTACCTCAGCCAGTCTCTCTTCCTTGTCAGAAGTGGACACCCTCGGTCCTTACCTCCCTCTCCTCACTCCCTGGCCTCCACCCTAGCCTGACTCAGTCCTTCCCAGAACCTCTAGAGGGTGCTTGCAGTGAGAACCACAGCCCAGAGGGGACTTTAGGGTCCCCTAAGCCACTATCCTCCACATCTACTAGAAAGAAGAAACAGAAGCCCAGAGAGCACCAGGGACTTGCCCAAGACCACAGAGGAAGTCCATGGTAGAGTTAGTTTTTTCCTGGGGATGAGAGGTAGTCGTTCAGTTGCTACATCATGTCTGACTCTTTGCAACCCCATGGACTGCAGCACTCCAGGCTTCCCTGTCCTTCACTGTCTCCCAGAGTTTGCTAAAATTCATGTCCATTGAGTCGGTGATGCTATTCAACCAAGTTGGGTCCATCTTAATTTTGTCAGGGATAGAAGAGAACAGGATGCTCCAGGTATCAAATATGCCGGGCCCTGCCTTGCCCTCAGTATCTCAACCCCTAGGAGACCATGTCCCCATTCCCAGGGCAGACTTCTAGCTCCCAGGTGTTTGGAACTGATGCCCCAGGCTGCTGACTGTGCTCCCCAAACCTCTCCAGGCAGCACACCCCCTCATCACACCCCCACGCACTAATGTACCACGTGCCTTGTGACTCTCACCCCGGTTGGACACACAGAGACCTCCATCCGTCCCCTGCAGGGGGCTCTCCACCAAGGAAGTCTTTCTTGGTCTGCTTTCATCTGTCTCATCCTCCTATCTCCCCCAAATCTCCTTTACCCCCAGCTAGCTCCCTGCTACACCTGTGTCCTGCAGAAACATGTCACCCATGAAAATTAAAGAAAGCAGAGGGCAGGGAGAGCAAGCCCTGGTCCAGGTCTCAGGATCAGGGCCAGCAGAACTAGGAGTGTCCAGGGAAGGTCTTGCCTGGCAGCCCCAGTGCCCTCCTAAGGGCTAAAGTCCCACAAGTCCCTTCCCTTGGAGATCACCTGGGCTGAGAATTCATAGAAACCTCAGGCAGTGGGGAGAAGATTTCTGGGGCAGGAGTGCATGGGATGCAAATTCAAATCCCTCCTGTTAATGAAATGAAGAGACGTAGAGATGCTGGACAGTGAAGCATGCCTAGGACTCTGGGAAACCAAAGAGTGCAGGCCCTGCCTATAGCAACTAAAATTCAGAATTTTGAAAAACCCAGTCCTGGCCAATCTAAACACTTGTATTTGACCCATGGGTGAGCAGTTTGAAACCTGGTTCAAAATGTTGATATGGTTCTGGGAAGCCCTGAAGAGTCTGGAAACTCCTTTGAGACTTTTCTAGTCCAACCCTAAACCCCTATGGCTTAGCCACATGAGAGCAGGCCCCGTGCCCTCTCAGCTGAAAAGGCCAGGGAAATCTGGGCATCTGTGAGGTCTCTGGTTTGGGAACTATCCACCAATAAGGGCTACAGGCCCCTCCAGAGCCTGAGAGGGGCAGTGTAAAATCCAGGTCTTCTCCAGTTTGGGGCCCCCAGTTAGGGAGAAACTGTTCTGGGTTGAGAGAGAGTTTGGGTATAGGCAGAGAGGACTGAAGGCCAGGAGCCAACTGCCCCCATCCTGGGCTGGGCCATGCCACTCTTCAACAGGCACCCTGAGGATGGCCCCCTCCTAGGTAAGGCCTGCAGGTGGAGGAGCTATCAGTTTCTGTACTTCTGTGCTTTGTGATGTCTCAATGAAAGATTACAAGTGAGTGCCAAGCCACATGGGCAGCAGTGGAGATGGGGCTTCTGAGCAGTGGTGATGCCACTTCCCAGCCAGAAGGGCTTCTGAGACCCTGGGGCTGGACTAATGTGCCCTTCTGGTTGGGGAGGGGCTAGGACATTCCCAGTTCTTAGTTGCTACAGGTAGAGGGGAGGGGAAGAAGACAGGAAGTTGAGGAAGTGGGAATGGAAGTCCTGATCTAGGGATGGCCTGGTTGCTGGAAGTAGAAACCTTCCCCCGTCATCCCCCACCCTGCTCCCCCACAACAGGGAGTGCAGAGGAGAGGGGCAGAGTCCTGTGTGCCCTGCCTCCTTTACCCTTCCCTTCTCCCAGCAAGAAGGGGGCTGCCTTCTTCCCAGCAATCCTGGCCTTTATTCTATGCACAATCATTGTAAGGGCACCCCCAGGCCAGGCTGAAGGGATGAGGGCCCTGGAGCACCTGCAATAATTCCAGAGTGGAGGGTAGCTTGAGACAAAGTGAGTGAGAATGGCACCAGGTAGAAAAAGGATGTTCTTCCATCTCCGTTTCCGCCCAATCCCAGAATCCAAAACAGGCCTGTCTCCACTGGGCTAAACAATCAAACTTTGAGGGACCCTAACTGAACAGCCCCCCAGATCCACTGTTTTTAAAAAAAAAAAAAAAAAACACAGTCATAAACTAGCTGGAAGGGACTCGAATGATTCCCAGAGCCGTCTTTATTATTTTTACCCCTGAGGATCCTATGGTTCGGAAGATCTCCCTGCAAACAAGCCTCACTTCTTGAAGAATAATTTTCCCACATTAAATGAACTCAAGCTGAGCTTCTGAATGCAGATAAATGCTTCCACAGTCTTGAGTTAGCTTTTAGGGCTTAAAGGTGGGAGGAATATCTGCCTTCTGTTGGCATGTTTAATATATAATTCTCAAGAGCATTTGTGGGCCCTCATTTCTGCCTCTGGGATCCCAAGTTAGGAATTAGTGGCGTGTTCATCCAGCATCTGTTTTACCAAAGGAGAAGGCCCAGAAGACTCGGCCAGAGGATAAGTCAGACGGTGAGTTTGTAGCAGGGTAGGACCACAGCGCGGGTTCTTTGAGGTCCCATCCGAACACCCCAGTCCTGATGCCTCCCCTCCCATTTCTTTGCCAACTCCAGGAACCACTAGCCATGCCTGAGGGGCTGAGTTCCCTCCTTCAGCACAATTCTGGGTGATTCTCCCCTCCAAGTTCTTTCTGCCCCTCCTAATCGGCCCCCAACCCTTGCCCACTTGTGCTTCCCATTCCAGTCCCACCTCCTGGTATTTACTACATCTGTGCCATCCTCAGTCCTGGACCCTACTCACCCTTCTGCCCTTCCCCCAGGAGGGGGAGGGGACCCCAAGCTGGGACTTCTGTACTGAGACTCTTTTGTACACCACAAACTTTTTGTATATTTTTAATTTTGCTGAGACATGAGATATTAAAAGTCATTTCAGTACGTGCTGTTTGTGTCCTATTGTTTTGGCTATTCTGGGCCAGAGAAAGGAGATGAGGAAGGAGGGTGCGGGGAGGAAAGATACCCTCTGCCACATCCCCTGTGGCTCCTGGGGCTCTGTTAAGAGACAGAGGCACTTGGTGGCAGTCCACAAAGCTCCCTGTTGATTGGACAAAGCCTCAATCGCTCAACCAGAATGGCTCAGTTCAGTTCAGTTCAGTTTAGTCGCTCAGTCGAGTCTAACTCTTTGTGACCCCATGGACTGCAGGACACCAGGCCTCCCTGTCCATCGCCAACTCCCGGAGTTTACTCAAACTCATGTCCGTTGAGTCGGTGATGCCACCCAACCATCTCATCCTCTGTCGTCCCCTTCTCCTCCTGCCTTCAATCTTTCCCAACAGCAGAGTCTTTTCAAATGAGTCAGTTCTTTGCATCAGGTGGCCAAAGTATTGCAGTTTCAGCTTCAACATCAGTCCTTCCAATGAATATTCAGGACTGATTTCCTTTAGGATGGACTGGTTGGATCTCCTTGCAGTCCCAGGGACTCTCAAGAGTCTTCTCCAACACCACAGTTCAAAAGCATCAGTTCTTTGGCACTCAGCTCTCTTTATAGTCCAACTCTCACATCCATATTTCCAGAATGGTGGGTGGGACCAAAAATTTAGGGATTTTCTCCAAACTCCTCATTTTACAGATAAGCGGAAAAAGAGATTGGGAACAGACTTGCTAGAGGCAACAGGATGAGTCCATGGACAAAGGCAGGACTTAGACTGAAGTTCCTGATGCCACTAAAATAAATGTCTATTGTGTACCTACTATGTGCCAGGCACTCTTCTAGACACAGTGAATAAGAAAGATATGAAACAGTCATGATTGCTCCCCTCATGGAGCTTACATTCTAGAAGGTATTGCCCTTAAATGATCTGCTTACCTCCAGTGTTTCCACCCTCTAATCCAGTGGTTCTCGAACCTTAAAATGCTTGGGGTAGAGGGGGATTATTTAAAATGCAGGTTTCTGGACTTCTTTGGTGCTCCAGGACACAGGTTTGATCCCTGGTCCAGAAAGATCCTACATGCTGCAGGACAACTAACCCAGTACACCACAACTACTGAATCCAAGCTCTAGAGCCAGTGCTCCACAGCAAGAGAAGCCGCCTTAGCGAGAAGCCCACAGACCGCTTCAGAGAAAGCCCAGGCACAGCAATGACGACCCAGTGCAGCCAAAAATAAATAAAAAATGAATGTGGGGGGGAGTTTGCAATTAAAATTATTATAACAAATAAATAAAATGCAGAGTTCCACCTCCATGATTGGAGGGTGGATACAGCATGCCTGGGAATATGAATTTTAAAGGCTCTCCAGCAGATCTGGTGCAAGTGGGTCTGAAAACCTTTCTTTGAGGACACTGCTTTAATGTCTTCTCCCTCCAATCTAATCATGACATTTCCTGACTTTTTAATCTCCTGTGGCTCCCCAGGGCCTTCAGGATAAAGATTGCCAACTTTGGAAAAATGCACAAGGCAAAAGCTGTGAGTCAAGTTTATTCAGCATCTTTTTGAGGACTATAGCCCAGGAGACAGCCCCTTAGCTAGCTCTGAGAAACTGTCGGAAGAGGTGGGGTTGGGGGTTAGTATATATGTGATTTGGGCATAGGGAGGATATGCACAACCAAGGACATAATTCTGTAGAATGTTGCTGCTAGACTTAAGGAACAGATATCTTAGTTAATGGTCTTAGTGCTTTTCTAAGTATGAGAAGATGCAAGAATCCAAATTCATAAAAATTTCGCCCGAAAATATCTAACTATCTTTAAGTCTGTTTTGCCAGTTTTCCCAGAGCATAGAGTACCTCATTCCTAACCTCGTTTCAGGGTGTATTAAAGGTCAGTGACTGCAGTGGCTAATGACTCAGTTCTTGTACCGCCAGATAGCTGGTGACTTTCTTTAGTAGGTAAGATCAAACCCCTTGTCTGATGCTGACTTTTCATAATTAGACCCAAAATATCTCTTGATCCTCACATCCAACATTATTGTACCTGGCCCTCATAGCTTCACAGTCTTATAGCTTCTCCAAACCTCCATCTTCCTGTTTCTATGAGCCTCTCTTGGGTGCCACCCAATGGCTTTTCTCACCATGGTCTCAGGTACAGCCCCATTTCCTAGGAGCCCCCAGCCCAAGTGCTCAGGGTGTAGAGCCTCTTCCTGGCCTCAGGACGAAAGTCAAGATTGAATTGGCCTAAGACAGAAATCTCAAAGTGTGGTCCCTCGACCAGCATCAGCCAGTGTGGGGATGAGGAGCAGCATTTTTTTATAAGTCTTCCAGGTGATTTTGATGCACACCCAAGTTTGAGAACCACTGGTCCAAGATAATTCCCCTGATTGAGGATTGGTGGGGGCAGGGGCATGTGACCAATTCAGTGAGGCAGAGACTGCTGTATGTCCCCGGTATCCATGCACCCCTTTTCTCTATAAAGGGCTTTTTAGCTGAGCACATGGCCACTGTAGAGCAGAGGACTGTATTTTTCAGTTTCCTTTGCAATTAGTTGTTGCCATGGAAACAAGTTCCAGCCAATGGGTTATGAGCAGTAGAACTTTGTGCTACTTCCAGGTCATCCCCCTAGAGGGAGGAGCTGTGCTCTCTTCTAGCTCAGTTTACTCTTCCCACTGGCAGCTTGAAGTTGAGAGCAAAATCCTAGAATGGTGGAGCAGCGAGACAGGAAGCCCATGGGTCCTGGACTCATGGAACTGCCATACGTGACCTGGACTGCTTATGTGATGGAAGGGATCAACTTCTATCATCTTTAAGCCACTGTCTAGGGGTCTTCATGACAGCTGAAATATATCCTGGCTAATACATCTGACCCCTGGACTTCTAACGGAAGTCTTTTGAAGAATCTCTGGGAAAGGTTACCTTCTCAACAGAAAGACATACAAGAAAGGGAAACCCTTGGCCTCCTCAATCGTTGATAGCATCAAAACTAGAATAACGATGAAGAGTATGATGTCTGTATTGCTACCCTCTTTCCAGCTGTGCTAGTTTGCTAGGACTCCCATAACAAAACATGACAGACTGGGCAATTTAACAGAAACTTATTTTTTTCACAGCTCTGGAGGCTAGAAGTCCAACATCAAGTTGTCAGCAGGATTGATTTCTTCTGAAGCTCTCTCCTTGGCTTGCAGATGGCAGTATTCTCACTGAGTCCTCACGTGGTCTTTCCTCTGTGTATATGCGCCCCTGGTGTCTGTGTCTTCAAATTTCCTCTTCTTATAAGGACACCAGTCAGATTAGATTAGAACTTACACTGTGGCCTCATTTCAACTTAATCACCTCTTTAAAAGCCTTATCTCCCCAAACAGCCACCCTTGGGGTACCGGGTGTTATGGCTTCAACATACAAATTTGGGAGGGACAGAATTCAGCCTGTAACACCAACAAAGCAGATGTAAGAAACTTGATGCCATTCTTTTTTTTTTTTTTGGCATGAGGAAATCTTTTAATTATATAAAGTAATACAAACACTAAACCGGAGAAGGGATTTAAAAACCCATTTAGAAATAATGTGTGCTGCCTTTTCAAAGTGAGCTCTGAGGCTGTGTATTTTCCTGGTAGAGTTTCTCTCTCAATGGTTTGGTGTTAATGGTATTTTACTTTTTCCTCTCTTACGCCTGATTTTTTTTTCTTTAAAAAAAATTTTTTTTTAAATTTTGTATTGGGGTATAGCTGATTAGCAAACAATGTTGTGATAGCTTCAGGTGACAAGTGAAGGGACTCAGCCATACGTATATGTATACCCATTCTCCCCTAAACTTCCCTCCCACTTGATATCATTCTTGAGCTGCTCAATTAACCAGCCCTGAAATCACTTATCATTGGGCTTTGTCTTGGGAGATGATAAATGCTCCTTATGTATAAGCCACCTTTGATCGGATAGTCTATTCTTAGCAGCTCAAAGCATCACATCTCAGGCACTGAATGTTTGTTCACACCATTCCTTCTGCCTGGAGTGACCCTCCTATACACATGCCCTTCAAATCCTGCTTCCCTTCAAACCCTGGTTCGTTTGCCACAGTCTTGGTGAATGGCTCCCAATTCTGCTTTCCCCAAACAAGCCGCTTGCCTCGTGTCAGAGTTCTGTGCCTGTCTGTCTTTCCTTCTCATTAGATCAAGGGTCAGCATATGCACTGGCTGCCACATCCTCCACCCACCCACTCACTATCCCATGGCAATCTCCTTTCCACTGGGAAATTTGGTTTTTATAATCAGCACTCCAGGGCAGGCCCCTGCCAATCAATTGGAGGTGCCTCAAAAGAGGTGAATTCTATTTGCCATGACTGTCAAGTCTTCAGGGCACAGACTTTGTTTTTACTCACCTCTTCTTTGATTCACAAGCAGCTTTATTATTAAGTGTTACCATTGCATACTTCTGATCCCATTTAATCCCTGCAGCAGCCTCCTGAGGTAAACACCATCATTATTCTGCTTTTGATGCATGAGATTCTGGGACTCCAAGAGAGAAACTATCTGTTCAAGGTCATACACGTTTGAACCTAGGTCCACCTGTGTCCTGGGCTTCCCTGGTGGCTCAGATGGTAAAGAATCTACCTGCCAATGTAGAAGACCACCTAGGAGATGGGGGTTCCATCCCTGGGTTGGGAAGATCCCCTGGAGAAGGGAATGGCTACCCACTCCAGTATTATCGCCTGGAGAATTCCATGGACAGAGGAGCCTGGTGGGCTACAGTCCATGGGGTCGCTAAGAGTTAGATACAGCTGAACAACTAACACTTTCACTTTCCACTGACTTGTACTAAGCACCTGATCTGTTCATGATCCTGGGCTGGGACTGCAGAGAACACAGAGATGGTTTGCTATTTTGAGTGGCATTCAGAACACTGGTCATGTTTGAGCTCCATAGAAGTTCACAGATGTTTGGAGTTAATCCAGGAATAAGAGACATCCAGGTTTTACACAGAGGGAAACTGAGGCTCAGAGAGAAGAAAAGGCTTGCAAAAGCTATCATGGAGGTTCCAGAGCAAGAAACCACGTCTCATTCCCAGCTGCCATCTGAGGGTGGGAATTTGGGACCTGCTCAGGGGTTAACTGGGAAGGTGACGTCCAGGGTGGTCAGGGATTGGCTAGTACATCCTGGCCTCTTCCTGTTAGCCCACAGGCAGAGGCTTTCACTTCCTGCTGTAGGGACACGACGGGCAGGATGTCAGGGAGCAGGGACGGTGGCTGTGTGAGCTATCACTGAGTAGTCCGGGCCATTTCCCCACCTCCGAAAGAGGGAGGAAGAGACAGAGCGAAGGCTGGTGTCTGAGAGTCTTCTGCAGCTCTCACACCCAGAGGCAGTAGGGAGCTATGAGCTTTGCTCCCACGGGCACTGGCCTGGCATACTGGGGTATTTAAAAAAAACTTTCCAAACAATCCTATGCATGGGCCCCTGCACTTCACAGTTTCCAACTGCCTTCTCATCCATGGCCTGATATCTCTCCTCTCATACCTCTGACTCCAGGACAGAGTTTGGGGGCTTGTTCCCAGTAGAAAAATGAGGAAGCTGAGACCCAGAGAGGTTACAATAAGCAGCCTGCTTGCATCATACAGCGAATCAGTTCCAGGGCTTAGGTCTCCAGAACCAAGTGGTCGGGGCAAGGTGAGAAGGGATCACTAAGAACCTTTCCCATTGCTCTGGGTGGGCCACGCAGAGGGCATAGGCCCGAGAGGTAAATAACCAGGCTTCAGATCGGAGCCAGACCAGGCAGAAATTCCAGGCCCTCGTCCCATTTACTGTGTGCCCTCCTTGGGTTCACCTCTGCACGTGAGTCTGTTTTAAAAATCTGGATAGCACATATAGGGATAGGGCTTTCTTGGTGGCTCAGACAGGAAAGAACGCACTTGAAATGCTGGAGACCTGGGTTCGATCCCTGGGTCGAAAAGAGCCCCTGGAGAAGGGAATGGTGACCCACTCCAGTATTCTTGCCTGGAAAATTATATGAACAGAGAAACCTGGCAGGCTACAGTCTATGGGGTCACAGAGTTGGACACAACTGAGCAACTAATACACACACAAACACAACACATATAACAATGGTACACCAATATTGTGAAGAATAAGTGAGATGAAACACATAAAGGGCTCAGTGGAGAACCACAAAGTGAGCCCTGCTTCCCTAGTACTATTCTCTCAAGAGACAGTAAAACAGCCCAGAACATGCAGACACGCAGATAGGTGAAGAGTTAATGTTTATTGAGTACTTCACATGTTCCAGGAGTTTTTCTAAGTGAGTTTAATTCTTACAAGTTCACTCTGAGGGTCAGGCTGATATTGTACCCATTTTACAAATGGGGAAATGGAGGCACAGGAGGTTACAGACCCTAGGTCATAACCTTAGTAAGTGGCAAAGCCAGGATTCAAACTCCAGTGGCCTATCTCTGAAGCCCAGGCATACTGCCTCCCTTAATATTGGTAATGATTAATTCTTAAAATCATAACTTGCTTTCACACAATAGTCCCTAGTTTATGAAGCATTTGCCCACCCACTCTTTCATTTTTTTTCTCACCACAGCAGCCTAGAGAGGAAGGCAATGTTTACTCCTAATTTATAAAAGGGAGGGGGAAACAGGCTGTGAAAAGGGGAACTCACCTGCCTTGCCAAGGTCACACAGCAAGGTCAGTGGCAGAAGTGGGGGTGGATCTGGGATTTTCTGTCTCTAAATTCAGAGGACACTTCCCAGCCTTAGTCAGTTCCCAAGCCCCCTCAGTAGCAAGCCTGCGGGCTGGAGATCTTGGGGTTTTCTCCCTGGTCTGTTGCTCTGACTGGGCTTCCAATGTTCAGCTGGAGGGTCCCAAGGCTGCATCCTTCATCCACCCCTCACCCGGCACTCACTATCAGACGGGAGGGGCAGGAACTCCAGGGCTGGTGGAGTTTCCGACCAGGCAGGAAAAAGAACAAAGGAACTGCGTGGGGGGAGAAGGTGGAGGGGTGGCTAGGATGGTGGCAGGAGCGGAGGGGACGCTTCACCATGGAATATGAAGTCAAGAAAGGGAAAAAGGTAGGTGGGGGTTTGGAAAGGGTTCGGGGTAGAGAAGTGTACCCGGAGTTGGAGAAATGAGAAGCCTGGGGGTGGGGTGATGGGCAGTGAGTGGCGTCAGGAGCACCTTTCTTCTTGTTTGGAAAGACCTTCCTCTCCACCCTTGGGCAGCCAGGCATTTGGCTCAAACTCTCTAACCAGTCTCCCTGCTCTTAGTGACCTCTGCCATCCCAGGAAAGAACAGACGGACAGGTACCTTCCAGGAAAATCCAGCCAGCCAGATTAGTCTGGAGACACTCCCAACCTGCTTCCCTGGTGTTCCTGGGGGTTCTCCCCTGCAGTTTCTCAGACCGAAGGACAGACAGAAAAACAGACATCAAGCAAACCCATTCCCTTGCTCCTTGCCTCATCAGGGAGAAGGACCTCAGGCACGGCAAGTGTGTGCTACAAGTCTGCCTATCCGGGCTTGGGGCATCTACCTCCTCCTCCTGCCATGTTCGAGCTGAGCCTGCCCTCTCCCCATCTTTATACGGGGACCAGTTCTGCTCCAAAGGCCTCAGCCTGAGAGTCACTCCCCAACCCCCTAGATCTTTACTTCTTCCTGACTCTCAGAAATTTTCTAGCCTGGTTCTCTGGGCATCTCACCTGTTTGTCTTTGCGGTCCAGGAAGCCTCTGGGCTTCCAACTCCCACCCCCATCCCCACCGAGCCCTCTTCCCCCAGGAAACCAAGATCCAACTGTTTGAAAAGGCTCCCATGTGAATTATGAGGGCTCCGAAGGGAGCCAAGACATAGGTGCTTGTTGCTTCTTGGTTCCTTCCCTCTACAGATATTTATTCAGTATCTATTGTGGGCCAGGCACCATGCCTAGTGCTCGTGATGGTGCACTGTGAGCAAAGTCAGACAAGGTCCCTCCTCCCTCCCTGGAGCTTACAGTCTAGTGGGGGAGACAGCTTTTAATTTTTTTTAAAGCAATTAATGTAAAAGTGTACAAAAGGATCCATATGAAGTGCTGGGAGAATGTTAAACCTTAGACTGGTCAGCCTGAGCTGATAGGTGGAAGGAAAGGGGGTAGGAAAGAGTGTTTCAGGCACGGAAACAGTGTGTGCAAAGCCCCTCCACAGGAGGAAGGAATATAGCAAGTAGGAAGAACTGAAAGATGGCCCTAGAACCACAGGACAGGAGTGAGGGGCAGTGAAGTGAAGTTGGAGAAGTGGGCAAGGCTGGAGCATTCAGGGCCACAGACAAAACAATTACTTTCCTGGTCCACTCAGGCATACACACATACTCCCCATACATGGGATAAAGTCCTGGCTCCATAGCCAACATTCAATCCTGCTGTGACTCGTTCATCTCATCATTTGACTACAGCGAAATGGCTATAATACTTCTTCTCCAGGCTTGTGCTCATCCAGCCCTTGCGGCCCCCAGGGTTTTGCACATGCTGTGCCCTCTTCTTGGAATGTTTCTTCCCAGGTTGCTTGATCTCATTCCTCAGAGCTTCCTTGTACTTAATCCACGATCCATGATACGGATTGTAAAACTTGAACTGGGCATTAGAATCACCTGGGGTGCTTGTTAAAACACAGATCATGGGGGTCTCATCCCAGTTTCCGATCCAGTAGGTCTGGGATGGAGCACAAGGATGTAAATTTCTCTGAAATTCCCAGGTAATGCCGCTACTGCTGGTGGTGGAGACCCAGGAAGCACACACTGAGAACCACTGCTCTGAATCAGTGCTCACACTTTCCTGAGTGTTTAAATTCTGTTGGGCTGAGTTGAGGCCCTAGAATTTGCTCCTTCAATCTAGACCCAGGCCATTTTTATGCAGGATTATACTACCGTATCATTAGATAGAAATCAATCACTTCTAATATTGAGGAAAGCATAGAAAATAGCTTAATAAATACCTATGCACCTACCGTTCAGCCAGATTGGATGTTAATATTCTTCTGTACTTGCCCCAGGCTAGGTAGGTTCCTACTGTCACCTGGGTGTTTTTTTTTTTTTTAACTTTTTATTTTGTATTGGGGTTAGCCAATTAACAATGTTGTGATAGTTTCAGGCAAACAGCGAAGGGACTCAGCCATACACAGACATGTATCCATTCTCCCCCAAACTCACCTCTAACCTGGGTATTTAGAATGAAGGTTTGGAGCCAGACTGCCCAGGGTGAACTATTGGTTCTACAGCCACTAGCTGGTAACCTTACTAGCTCTCTCTGAGGCTCAGTTTCCCCATCTGTAAAATGGAAATCACAGAGGTAACCTGCCCCTCCCTGCAGTGTTTTTGTCAGAATGTAATTAGATAATATAATGCTTCGTATAAGTGCTGGTGCTGGAGAAGACCAAGTCAGTGGCTATTATTATTGCTGTTACCCCCACGCCCTTGCTCCCCCAGGGCTTTGTGTCCCCCATCCGGAGGCTGGTGTTCCCCAAGGCTGCGCGCCGGGCAGCCTGTCGGAGCAGTGTGAGCCGCCGCCCCCTGCACTCAATGCCCCTCTATCCCCCTGACTACCTCATCGATCCTCAGATTCTGCTCTGTGACTATCTGGAGAAAGAGGTCAAGGTATGCGTGGGATGAGGGGGGAGGGGTGCGAAGGATCTGGGGACAACGGATTAGGGGGAAGGTTTCCCTCAACCCTCCTAGGGTCCCTGGCTGGGTCTGAAATTTAAACTGAACAAAGATTAACCAGAGAAAAGCACACACATTTTATTAAATTTTCACATGTACATGAGAACGTTCAGGGAGAGAATGGAAGACCCTGAGAAGTGACTAGAGCCAGAAACTTTTATACATTTTGGACAAAGAAACAATAAATCTGTGAAGAACTGACAAGGCAGAGGGGTTCAGAGTAGGGGTAGTACACGGTAAAGGAGGAACAAGGATTGTTTATAAAGACTTCTCGGCCCTCAGTTCCCTGTCTCTGGTGATAAGGCGGTCTCCCTTCCTGCTGGTACTCTGAAAAGAGGGTACCTTTCACCAAGGAGATTTATCTCCTGCTTTCAGGGAAGAAGGATGATGCAGGGGAATTCTGAATGACCTTCCTGCTGCTGTCGTTTCCTCTGACTCCTTCAGCTTAAAATAGTCAGTGTGCTGAGGTGCCATATTTTAGAGTGGCGTGTTCTGGACCCCATCAGGAAAGACTTTACCTCTCCTGCACACCAACCTATGACCAGCCTTGTCTGACACAGGGGAGGCTCAGGGGAAAGAGGCCTGGAGTCAACCCAGCCTTGCACTTGCATTATGCTGGGAACCCTCAGCAAGTGACCTCCATCTGCTCAGCCTCAGTGTTCCCATCTCAACACGCGGCTCAAAGTCTACGCCAAGGGCAGAACAGATGGGAAGGTGCCCTGGGCACTGAAAAACCAGTCTCCATCTTGTGAGATTTTACTGCAGTGACATTACTGCTACTTGGATGGTGTCCAGATTAAAGGAAGCCAGTTCTGCAAGTCACAGGGACTTGGGCCAACTCAAGGGCTTTACTTCTATTTCATGCACACCATGAAGGAGCAGTGGAGAATCCTCATTACCCAACAAAGATAGATATGGGGGTAGGAGTGTCAGATTTAGCAAAAACAGGAACCCAGTTAAATTTAAATTTTGGTAGGGGGAGAGATAAATTAGGAGTTTGGGATTAACACACACTATTATATATAAAATAGATAAACAACAAGGATCTATTGTATAACACAGGGAAATATAGTTGATATTTTGTAATAATCAGTGATGGAAAAGAATACAAAAAAGAATACATATATTATATATGTATACAGCTGAATCACTTGACTGTATACCTGAAGCACTGTAAATCAATTATACTTCAATAAAGTTTTTATTAAAAATTTGAATTTCAGGTAGGCAATGATATTTTTTAGTATTAATATATACTCAGTGTTACATGAGACTAAAATTACTTTAAAAACAAACTAAAAAATTAGTTGTTTACATGAAAACCAAATTTAATTGGCATCTTGTATTTTATCTGGCAACCCTATAAAGGGAAAAGCTAACAAATCCACTTAAAAAACTGGGGACTGAAACTTTATAGAGAATAAAAAGAAGAGAAATGGTATGATTGGTAGAATTCACCTGTAAGAATAAAACTAAAAATAATGAAAAAAGTTAATTCTTACATTTAATGACATTTAAGTGTGATAACATTAAGCTATAAGTAAGAATGAATGATTTATTTACTTATTTTTCTGACAAAATTATACACTAACTTGATACAATATTCCTTCCTTCCCACTTAATTTCTGCAACAAGGTCATAAAGAAGGCCAGTGACCTGTTGACACAGGTGCTTGGGATGAACAGGAGCCACTCAGGCCAAGTGGGAAATTACAAGTGGCCTGTTCTTTCAAGCTATTACAGTGACCTTTGCTTCTGCCATAGTTAAATAACTGTATGTTCATAAAGTAAGCTTATATTAGCAAAACTAAGCTAGCAGTGAGAGTGTGGGTTCTGGTGTGCGGAGTCCAGCTCCACCCTTTCTATTATAGATAATACTGGGCAGGTTATTTATTTTGACTGTGCCTTAGTTTTCTCATCCTCAAAGTAAGGATGAATGAGTACATAAAACTCGCAGGACTATGGGTCCTAGGATTGCTTTAATAACAGTTATTACCAAGCCATTATTATCAATTCAGATATTTCTATCTCAGTCTACCCTTACGGTGTCAGTGAGGTCAGGGTCCTCCGCGGCTTCAAGGTAACCTCTCTCTGCCCTTCTCCCACCACCCCCACCCCCGTCCCTTTTCTATACAGTTCCTGGGCCACCTCACCTGGGTCACCTCCTCACTGAACCCCTCCAGCCGGGACGAGCTCCTGCAGCTGCTGGACACGGCCAGGGTGAGGCGCCGGGAGAGGGGAGGACAGGGTCTGGTCCCCTACGTTTCCCACCCGTGGCCACCGGGACTCAGGAGATCCGACTCACCCCGCAGCAGCTGAAGGAGCTGCCGCTGAAGACCACGGCGGAGCAAGACAGCATCCTGAGCCTGTCGGCCCGCTGCCTGCTGCTCACCTGGCGCGACAACGAGGAGCTTATCTTGCGTATACCCACGCACGAGATTGCCGCCGCCTCCTACCTGCAGGACGACGCTCTGCACCTGCTGGTGCTGAAGACCGGTACGGTGGGCGGGGCCTGGCGGGGCAGGGCGGGGAGGGGAAAGGGTAGAGAATGGCCCGACACCTGGAAATGGGCGCGGCCTGGGGCGGGGGCGGGGCCTGAGGCTGGAGGATGGAGTGATGGAAGGCCTGACTAAACTGCCCCTAGACTAGGAATAGGGCATGGCTGTTTGCAAGAAGTGGGAGCCCAGTGTTGAGGCTTGAAGGAGGGCGGCCTGACCCACCATCTCGGAAATGATGGAGAAGCCAGAATCCTGAGGCCTGAACGCGTGATTAATGGGTAGCAAAGCTCTGAGGCTAGGAGGGTACCTGGGGCAAGAAGCGGAGTCTCACTTAGGGACGGAGCCGTACACTGCGGGGCGGAGCTCGCGGCTGAGATACCTGGTGGGAGGTGTGAGACTCCGCCAAGCTAGGGGCGGGGCCTGAGACCAGGGGCGGGGCTGAAGGGAAGCTTGGATCCAAGGAGAGGTTCCCGAAACCAAGAACAGGGTCAGAGTTAACAGTAAAGAGGGAGGCGATAGCCTGACCACTACTCAGACCAGACGGCAGGGTCCGAGGCAAGGGGCGTCTGGATGGGGTGGGATGGGTGGGAAAGGCCAGATCCAGGGGTGGAGCCTGAGGGTGGGGCGGGGTCGGGCCTCCTGACTTTGAAGCTAGGGGTGCGGCTTGAGCACAAGGGCCGGAGGACTCACTCCCAAACCCCCATCCCGCAGCGGCGGGTCAGTACCCCCAGCTGGCCTCGGGAGAGGGGGCGCTTAGCCTGGATCTCCTGCTCTGACGGCCACCCGACCTCTCCTAGGTCTGGGCGTGGATCCGGTGCCAGCCGGCGTAGACGCCAGCCCCGGCGGGGCGGGGCGCGACCCGGGCCCACCCGGCGTGGCGCCCGAGAAGCGGCGGGTGGGCACTACCGAGCGGCGCCACACCATCTGCAGCCTGGACTGGCGGATGGCGTGGGGCGGCGGCGCAGGCGCAGAGGCCCGGGCCGGGGGCGGCGGCGGCGGCAGCCTGGAGCGCCAGCGCGCCGGGGCGCGGGCGTCGGGCAGCTGGGAGCGGCGGCAGACGTTCAGCGGCAGCTGGGAGCGGCGGCACGCCGGCGGCGGCGGCGGCGCGGGAAAGCCAGGCGGCAGCTGGGAGCGGAGGCAGGCGGGCGGCGGCGGTGGCAGCTGGGAGCGGCGCCACCCGGGCCCCAACCCGCTAGACCCGCAAGACCCCAGCCCCGACGCCTACTGCAACCTGGTCATTCTGGCTGTGGCCAACAGGGTGAGCCCAAGGGCACCCTGCGCCCCTGCTCCCTGCCTCCAGGGCACGTCTTCACCCCCGCGCCCCCCCCCCCCATCCCTTTGCCCCTACCCCCGCAACCCTCCGCCCCGACTCCTGCGTCTCCCCGTCCCTTTTCATCTCCCTCCTTTGGCCCTACTCCCCAGGATTTCAGGTACTGTGTGCCCATAACGGCAAAAGGCTTCTACCCTCCAGCTCCCGGACACCTCCCCCTTACTTGTTCCGGAGGGATGCAAGTTCAAAATGGCCCAGACTTAGATCTAATCCCTCCTCCAGCCCTCCTCTTTCCCCAAAGTCGTCAGTCTCCGCAGTACCACAGTAAGAATCATGAGGACAGTAATCACCAGCATGAATTGAGTGCCCGACCTGTGCCAGACAGGAAACCAGCATTAATCATTTTGTTCTCACGTTAACCCCTAGAGGCAAATATTACCATCATTCCTATTCTACAGAGAAGGAAACAGACACAGAGGCTAAGCAACTTGTGCAAGGTCGCACAGGAAGCAGGCGGTGATTTCAACACTGGGACCCAAAAGTTCAGAGCCCGTACTCTTGGTAACAATGGTCATCACCCAGAGCATAAGATTTTCCGCCATTCTTGTCCCGCCCTCTATCCTCCACATTCACCCTTGCTTTTATTTATTTGACCATATTTATTGAGTACCAGCTTCTGCTAGGCATTGGTCTAGATGCCATGGATACAGAAATGAACAAGACATAATTAGTGTCCTCCCTTAGGGAGCTCACTGTCTAGAGGACACCTTCAAACCCTGAGACTTGTAAGCTTTTTCTCTGACCCAGGGCCTTGAACTCCCCCTATATATAAATCCCATGTGGTGAACAAAATGGACATGGTGCCTCTTTAGAAAGAAGGGTGGATAGTAACCAGTAAACTCACACTATGGAGCTGACTTGAAACACTTTCACATTTATCCTTGGCACCTAGCAAAGTGCCTGGCATATGTGTGCGTTCATGCTAAGTCACTTCAGTCATGTTCGACTCTTCGCAACCCCATGGACTGTAGCCCACCAGGCTCGTCTGTCCACAGGATTCTCCAGGCAAGAATACTGGAATGAGTTGCCATTTCCTAGCTGCTCAATAAATATCCTGAGTAGATGGATTAGTTCGTAATATATTACGATATGTTGTGATGGGGACCAATAAAAAAACAGGCAACTTGAAATGATAAGGAGGAAGGAGATCCATTTTTCAGAGGGAAAGTGAGTTTGTGCCTTTTAAACTGAAATGTGGAAGAGAGAAGGAAGCAGCAGGGCAAAGAGCCAAGAAAGTCAATTCCAGACATAGGTACCAGTGTGCCCTGTTTATTCCACTAGGCTGGGAGGGCTTTAGGCCTTACCTAACTCACCTCTGAGACTCCAGAACCCAGCCCGGTGCCTGCCACACAGTGGAAATAAGTAATAATTTGTAGAATGAGTAAATAAATAAGGCTTTTTTTTCCCCCGGGAGTATCTGAGCCTCTGGCCTCCAATCTGAGGCATCATGGTCCCAAGAAGGGTATAGGAGTTAGAGTCAAAAAACCTGGGTGCCAATATTAACCAAAGCCATGAGCCTGCTATATGAGTCACTTATCCACTCTCATAAAATAAGGATCCCCTCTTCTCTGTCCACTTGATAGGGTTATTATAAGGATCAATCCTGGTTTAATGATAATTTCACTCCCTCATCCCAAAATGCCTGTCCTGAGGTTACATTTTAACTTACACCCTGGGCTGACTTTTTGAGAAGCACAAAATAAGAAATGACTTCATGAAGATGGACTCTTCATTAGTTGTCTTTCTGTATCTCTTACTCAGAAAGGTAAACCAAAGAGGCAAATTCCTCTTCAAATTTGCCATCTCAAAAAAGTCTTACCCAAGAACCTAAATGCCTTCCTTCTATCAGGGACTGAAGTTTACATATTCATCCTGCTTCCATTTTTGCCCTGGGTGCCAGGAAGCTCACATCTAAATATGGCACAATAACTATGTTGAGCCTAACATTTTCATACATGTAATTCTTTCTCCTCTTACTAGGTATTAGGAGACCAGGGTTCTAGTCCTGGCTAATCACTTTATGTCTCTGGGTTTCAGCTTCCTACGTGTAAACTTAATTTAATTTAGCATAAGCATGCTAATGTTTAATTTAGCATAAGCTTCAGGAAGGTCCATAATTCTCCCATAAACTGGGGATACATGTGTGTACTTTTCAGAGCACAAGAGTTACAGTTGTTACAGGATTCTATAAAGACCAATAAGTGGCTATTTCTATAAAAGCCACCCAGAACATGGCTATATAATGATGGAAAATGACCTTAGAGTGGCTCTAAAGTCACCCATAGTTGCGTGTGTGCCCCTGTGTGCCCACTCACACTGCGTTTTCAGGAAGCAGGGGCATCTTGATCACGGAAGAGGGACTGAGCTCTGTCTTCCTCTCTGGACAAGGATGCTGCCGAGGAGTCCTGTGCCCTCATCTGTCAGGTCTTCCAGATCATCTACGGGGACCAGAGCATCGAGTGCGTGGACCGGGCCGGTTACCACTACACATCCACACCTGAACGGCCGTGGCTCTGTAGCCGCAGTGAGTATTCCAGTTCCTGGCCAACCTTCCTGTGAATCATCCCGAAAGGCCAGAGGAGGTGGGGGTCAGGAGCGGGGTAGGGGATATGTCCCAAGACGGGGGCCAACAAAAGCCTTTAGGGGTCCTGACTTCTACAGCAATTACAGTGTACCCCCAATATATAGCTAAAATAAAATGTCCAATTTCATAATGACCTCAAGCCTAGCTTTATAGTAAACCCTTTAGAGGTGAACTCTCTCTCCCTTTTGTATTTTGGCATCCCAGGGGCATTGTCTGTTTACTGAGCCATCTAGCCCTTCTAGGAGTCTAGGTCAAAACCAAGATTTCAAGACTGGTCCTTGAATGCTGTCAAGGGCTAGAATGAAAATGAAATCAACAGAGATTTGTTGAGCACCAGCTATGTGCCAAGCACAGACCCAATGTGCCACATGTTTTGTAATCCTCATCACAACCTCATCTGTCCTGTTTGCCACTGTGTCCCCTGTGCCTAGAGGAGGACCAGGGGCAGACACTCAAGGTGTATTTTCTGAATAGATGAAAGAACTGTCTGAGGCCTTATGAATCCAGTTTTAACAGATGAGGCTATTAAGGCTCAGAGTGGTCAATAAATGTCTCAAGGTCACACAGCTGGCAAATGACAGAGTCAGGATTCCAACCCAAGTGCACCTGATTCTAAAGCTTCCATCTGCAACAGCTTCACTCTCCATGCTGCCTTCAAGGCCCCAAAGTGAACTTCCTCAGCCACAGCCCCCTCAGGGTGGTCCCTGTTGGCATAGCTCCATTGGAGAAGGAAATGGCAACCCACTCCAGTGTTCTTGCCTGGAGAATCCCAGGGATGGTGGATCCTGGTGGGCTGCCGTCTATGGGGTCGCACAGAGTCAGACACAACTGATGCGACTTAGCAGCAGCAGCAACAGGGAGTGAGCTCTTTCCTCCTGGAGGCACTCCCATCTGTGGGAACTGTGGTTATTGAGAATCTGGGAAAGTTCATTGACTCTCCCAGGGATGATGGACAAATAAATAAGATAATTCAACAAATATTTCTTGAACACCTGAGTGTCGGATCCTGCTAATCCCCAGGATGCACTGGTGACTAAAATCAGACATGGGCCTCCCTCGGAGGCTTGCATTGCTGAAATCAGCTGACAATAATTAAATAGTTACACAGGGACTTCCCTGGTGATTCAATGGCTAAGACTTTATGCTCCAAATCCAGGGGTTCTGGTTCAATCAATCCCTGGCCAGAGAACTAGATCCCACATGTTGCAACCAAAATTTCGCATGTTTTAACTAAAGCTCTTATGTGCCACAAGGAAGACCAGATGTACTCAAATAAATAAATAAAAATAATTATTTTGGCCACACCGGTCTTTACTGCTGCTTGTGGGCCTTCTCTAGTTGCAGCAAGCGGGGGCTACTCTCTAGTCGTGGTGCACATGCTTCTCGTTGTGATGGCATCTCTTGTTGCAGAGCACAGGCGTCAAGGTGCATGGTCTTAGTGGCCCCACAGCATGTGGAATCTTGCTGGACCAGGGGTTGAACCAATGTCCCCTGTATTGGCAGGTGGATTTCCAACCACTGGACTACCAGGGAAATCCTGTTTTTGTTTTTTTTAAGAAAAAGAACCTACTTTAAAAGAAATAGTTACACAAATAAAATGCAACCACACACTCTAGTATGAAAATGTATAATGAGAAACCAGCCTGACCTGGAAAGTCAGGGGAGTGTCCTGAGGAAGTGCCACTAAGTGAGCCAAGGGGGAGGCCAGTACCTGGGTTCACTGGGGTGACAGGGTCAGGTACAGAGCAAATTCTCTATACATGGTGCTCCTTTCTCCTCATGATTTTGACCTCCTTCCCTTCAAAGGTCTTTTCTCTCTCTCTCTCTCAAACATACATGGCTTACAAACCCTACGGCAATTGTTCCCTGGCTTGCTCTCCCCAAGGTCCCCATGAGTAGGCAGGAAGGTGGTGTTGTCACAACGTTGGGGAAGGTGAGGGCCAAGAGGAAGAGGTGGGTTGCCCAAGGTTGTCTCTGTGTTGGTGGTGGGGGCAGGAATCCTGGTCAGAATCTTCCAGTGGCTGCCCGTTTCACTCAGTGTGTAAGCTAACTCCTGTACGATTGCTTACAAGGCCATCCTTGCTCCAGCCGCCATCTTTACTCCAGGGTGGGGCTGAGCTTGGGGCCTCGGGGAGCTGGGGATATTGGTCCCCGCTTTGCCACCACTCACTGCCCTCTCTCTGCTGCCCCCAGGTGAGAGCTGCCGCACTGACGGGACCTATGCCTACGACGCCGACTTCAGCTGCTGCAGCTCCTTGTGGGTACTGCCCTGGCCAGGGACCCCACTCTGGTCCCTTCTGTCCCTGCACAAACATGACTGCTCCTCTGGGCACTCTTGAGACCCTGTGGGCAAGAGAGGATGGGGGAAAGTGACTCCACTTTGATTTGTGCTGAGACACTGGGCTCTGAGCCTGAGGGTCTGGTGAGCTGATAGAATCTGAACCCCTGAGAGAGAGACAAGGCAGCCAGAAGCCAGAACTAGGTCCACAGGACCCTGCCGCTCTTCCCCAGTCATCCAGACACTCAGTGGCCTGCAGAGGCCAAAATCACAACTAATGCCAAAAATTCATTTTGGCTTTATGGAATAGAAACCTCTAAAAAGAGCCGCTTAAACAAGAGTTTCCTCCCCCTCCCCCTCTCTCTTACATAAAGTAGACCAGGAGTTCATGGCCTTGTGGTCATCAAGGGCCCAGATGTATCTTTCCAGCCTCCCTAACACTTGCTTTCATCCCCCAAATCACCTCATGGGCCAAAATAGTGGTAATAGCTCCAACCATCACAGAAGGTCTTTAATTCTTTGCTAAAATTTCCACCTGATGGCTTCTGCTTACATCTTGTCGGCCAGAACGTGGTCTCATAGGCATAGCTAGCTATAAGCAGGACTGGAAAACAGGGTTTTTAAAAAAGTCTCAGTGGGGAACATTGTCCAGGGTTCCATTTTGGGTGACCAACCACCCCAGTTTGCTCAGGATTTAGATGTTCCCCAGGACATGGAATTTTCAGTACTAAAACTAGGAAAGTCCCAGGAAAAGTGAGACACATTGGTCACCATAATTCTGTTGCTAAGGCCTTTGACTGGACAAGGGCAAGTCTCTGCCAGTGATATATGCCTTACTCCCCCCACCCTCTTTTTAGCAGCAATATATTTGCCTAATACTGTGTACCCTTAGGCCAGTCCTTAAACAATCTGCTGTATGCTAGAGAGACAACAATCATGACAATGAGTAACTTTTGAACTTGATATGTGCCAAGGGCTATTTTATAATGCACTTCATTTAAAAAATCAACATAGCAACATTACAGTAACTACTGTTTATTTATTGCTTAGTCCATAACTCTAATGCCTCTATTTCTCACAATGACACCAATCTTTACCATCCCATTTTATAGCTAGAGAAATGGAAAAATAGAGAAGTTAAGTAACTTGACTAACGTCAAGAAACTAGTAAGTTGTTGGCCTGGGGTTTGAACCCAAGTAGGCTTAGAGTCCACACTAAACTTACACTGCTTCTATAGAGCTAATCATTGACGATGGTTCTGGAACAACGTAGAGACTGGGAGGCAGAGCCCAAGGCTGACTTTTATTTAAGCAATATTTATTGAGTACCTACTCTGTACCTACCCGTGACACAGAGGCTTTTCTGATGCCCCCACCAAATGTTCTCTCTAACCACTCTGTCCCTCACACCCTCTGTCGCAGCCGCAGTGGCCTCCTGGCTGCTCCTCAGACTCACCATGCGGATCCTGCCTCAGCATCCCTGTGTGCTGTGCTGTGTGCTAGGGATACAGGGGGAGCAAGGCAAGAATGAGACCTGTGCTCGCCACATAGTAGGTACTCAGCAAACAGAGAAAACCAAGGTCCCTGCTCATGCATGCTTTGCAAGTGTGGCAAAGGGACAGTGAAATCATTATTTAGTAGCAATAAGCATCAACAGTAAGAAACACTACCGAGAAGCTCAGAGAGTGGCTGCAAAAACCCTGCCTCATCTGAGGAGTCAGGAGGGCCTCTCCAAGGTGATGTCACTTGAACTGAGACCTGATGGATAAAAGGGGGAAGAGCACTCCAGGTAGAGGGAACAGCAAGTGCAAGGATGCGGAGGCAGGATATGCTTGGCGAGGCTGAGGAGCAGCCAGGAGGCCACCAAGGCTGCGACAGAGGATGTGAGGGACAGAGTGGCTAGAAAGGACATTTGGCGGGGGCATTGGAAAAGCCTCCATGTCGTGCATAGACTTACAGACTTTGTGATCATATTGGACAGAGGGTCTAACCAGGTCGGGAGGGGTCAGGGAGAACTCTCCCGAGGAGATGACTTTTAAAATCCAATGATGAGGAAGAGTTAGCTGAGCACACAACAGGGAAAGAGAGGCATTCCAGGCCGAGGTAATAGCATGGGCAAAAGTCCAGTGGTGAGGAGGTACTTGGAGTATTAGAGGAAAAGCAAGAAGACAGGTGGCCTGAGCCTAAGCAGCAAGGGTGAGGCGAGGCTTGAGAGGTGGTGCAGGGCCAGATCGCAGGAGACCTTGAGGGCCAAAATGGGGTCCAGGAGGAGGGCTCAGTCCCAGGGCATGGGTGACTGTCCCCTCCCACCTTCAGCCTACCACACGGAGAGGAGCTGGAGAGAGGGAGTGAGGCCCCTTCCCTCTGTTCCTGCAGCAACAGCTCCCAGGACACATTTGAAGCCTGTTACAGCGGCACGTCCACACCCTCTTTCCATGGCTCGCACTGCAGCAGCAGCGACCACAGCGGCCTGGGCCTCGAGCAGTTACAGGATTACATGGTCACGGTGAGCTGGGGCCGGCAGGGTGGCCAGGTATTTCAGGAATCATGAACAACCCTGGGCATAGCTGAAGTGTAAGACCTCAGAGGTCAGGGCAGGGCATGACATTCGGAGAGTAAACGGAGTCAGCCATGAAAGACCTTAATGAAGTCAGCTAGCAGTGAGTGCTGGCTTTATACCGGGCGCTGTTCTGAGCACCTATAATGTATCGTCTCCTTTCATCTTTCAACAACCCAAGAGAAAGTGCCATCATTATTCTCACTTTGGGGATGAGGAAAGCAAGGGTTAAGGAGGTTATCATCTGCTCATGATCACAGAGCTGGTCAGTAAAGGGGCCAGGACTTTAAATTAGGCAGCTTGAGTCCACATCCCACTCTTAGATACAGCCCAAGGGGTCTGGATGTCCCCCAGGAGGCCAGCTTTTCAGAGGAGGGCTGGGCCGGATACACCCAGCCCTGGGTCTTTTAGGCAGGGGACTAATTTCAAATGGTGCACCCACAGTTGCGGACTAAGCTGGGGCCCCCAGAGATCCAGCAGTTTGCGCTGCTGCTTCGGGAGTACCGGCTGGGGCTGCCCATCCAGGACTACTGCGCAGGCCTGCTGAAGCTCTACGGAGACCGGCGCAAGTTCCTCCTGCTCGGTGAGCCCCCTGCCCAGGCTGGGATTGTTCACTCTTTACCGTTTGGCCTCCCGTAAAGCCACATCATGAGATCCATGAGACAAACGAGTAAACCAAAGTGTGGAGAGGGGAAGGGACTTGTCTGCAGTCACAGAGCCGGGAAAGAGAGCACAGGTGTAACCATTTCACCTTCACAGCAAAGCTGCGAGAGGACATGACACTTCCCATTTTACCCCACGAGGCATCTGAAATTCACAGAGGCTAAGGAACTTGTCCAAGGTCATGGAGCTAGTAAAGAGGGCTAATGATAACAGAAAGAGGAATGATAATCCTTTTTTTTTTTAAGTTTTTATTCAATTTGCTACAATATTGCTTCTCTTTTATGTTTTGGTTTTGTTGGCCCTGAGGCATATGGGATATTAGCTCCCAGACCAGGAATTGAATCTGCACCCCTTCGATTGGAAGGCCAAGCCTTAACCACTGGACCACCCGGGAAGTCCCAGGAATGATCATTCTTAATAAGCTAACATGTATTTGGCAGTTAACCATGGGCCAAAGGATCATCTGGTTGAAGGCCCTCAGTTCTGAAAGCGGAAACTATGACTTGCCTCCGTTTTGCAGATGAGAAAACTGAGGCTTAGAGAAACAAAGTACATAAGTCATAAAGCTAGTAAGTAGTGACAGAAGTAAAACAGAAGTCAAATGGGCTGCTCAGTGTGTGCTAAGAACCGTATTTAATCCTTACAGCCCGGGAGAACAGGTGCAATTACCTCAGTTTTACAGGTGAGGACAGTAAGGCTCAGAATACTTATTGAGGCTACTTATTGAGTACATGGGGTCACAAAGAGTGGGACACAACTGAGCGACTAAGCACAGCACGTGACGAATAAATAGGAATATAACCATCAAAATAATAATGATAACAAGAATAAGCTAACATGCAGTGAGCATTTAAATGTGTAAGGGGCTGCTGCTGCTACTGCTAAGTCGCTTCAGTCGTGTCCGACTCTGTGCGACCCCATAGACGGCAGCCCACCAGGCTCCCGCATCCCTGGGATTCTCCAGGCAAGAACACTGGAGTGGGTTGCCATTTCCTCCTCCAATGCATGAAAGTGAAAAGTGAAAGGGAAGTCGCTCAGTCGTGTCCGACTCTTAGCGACCCCATGGACTGCAGCCTACCAGGCTCCTCCGTCCATGGGATTTTCCAGGCCAGAGTACTGGAGTGGGGGGCCATTGCACTGTACCATGATTCTCCAGCTCAGAGTCAAGGAGTTGTGCAAGCCACACAGCCAGCGAGTGGCAGGGCGGGGGATCTGAACTCGGCCCTCCAGCGAAGGTGATCCCTCGGTGGGAGGGGAAGGGCTGACCCCGAGGAATCATCCTGCCTCTCGACCCACAGGGATGAGGCCCTTCATTCCGGACCAGGACATCGGCTACTTCGAAGGCTTCCTGGAGGGCGTGGGCATCCGCGAGGGCGGCATCCTCACCGACAGCTTCGGCCGCATCAAGCGCAGCATGAGCTCCACGTCGGCGTCGGCAGTCCGCAGCTACGACGGCGCCCAGCGGCCGGAGGCGCAGGCCTTCCACCGGCTGCTGACAGACATAACGCACGACATCGAGGCGCTGGCCCCCGACGATGACGAAAGCACGGACGAAGAGGCCCGGGACTCCCCGGGCGGGGGCGACGCGGCCGAGGACAACTACCTGTAGCCTGTGCCGCCGTCCATGCAGAGGGCGGGCAAAGGGGTGGCTCCGCACTCCCGCCCCTGAGTCTCATGCGCCCTTGTCTGTGCGTGTGTGTGATCCATCCCCAGGATCCCCTCCCCAGACCCTAACCCGGGGCTCCGCGCTCCGGGGGCGGGGGTCTGTCCCTACCGGTCTCCCGCCCGGGTCCCTGCAGTACTGAGAATGTCCTGCAAGGGGCGGGACCCTAAGCGGGGCTCAGCAGCTCCCTCTGCCGGTCGGGGAGGGCGGCGAACTTCTCTGTCCCGTTAGCCCGGAGGTTCGGCCTCTGGATAGACACTCCAGACTCCGCAACTTTCTGGAGGCCAAGCGAGTGATGGGGAGTGTGCTCCATCTGCTGGCCGGTTGAGAAAAGAATTCCCCGAGCCTTGAAGACCTCTTTTCCTGTTTTACAGTTTGAGAAACTGAGGTTCCGGAGAAGAAACTGGAGTGAGTCTCCTGATTCCCCTTAGATATTACCTCACGCTGGCCATACCAAACCGTGCAGAGGGTCTTTCTGAAGCTCTAAGAGGCAGGGTCTCCCCTTTGCAGACGGACTTAGATTTTTAATGTGGAATAGAGGTTTCTTTCTACCAAGAGTCGACCCAGAGGTGCAGGATCTGGGTCCCAGCCCCCACCCTAAGGCTCTGAACAAGTTGTTTGTTCAGATCTTGCAATTGGAGCAGGACAGGCTAGGCTCCCTGTCTGATAGGTGTCCTAGCCTCTCTGCCTCTCCCATTTTCTCTTCTGACCCCACACACCTCACAAGGGGGTCATAGAGATTACTGAAGGTCAAGACCTTAGTGCTAGGTCTAACACATGTTAAGTGTTCAATAAATGCTGTTCCCTTCCACATCGAACATTTTCTGACTCAGTTTACCTGTCTTTAGCTGTGTGCAACGGGACATGAACTGAGGTGAGGGTGAGATGTAGGAAGACCCTCAGGGAACTCACAGTTTGGGAGGAGAAAATAGGACTTGCCCCTCACAGCTCTCTTACAGCCTGACTCCATGCTCAAAGTTCAAATGAAAAGATTCTGCAGACCAGCCGTCACATCTCAGGTAGTCAAAGAAACCGGAAGACAGAATTGGAGGGGGAGAAAAGTCAGCATAAAGACAGGAGTTGCACAGCCCCAGGAAAGGCTCAGAGGCTGAAAGAAGCCCTCAGAAGAGGCAAGAGAGTTGCCTAGAAGAGCTAAAATTTATCTGTAGAACTTTACATGGCCAGACACAAGGTACTTACCGTGAGGTAGGTACTATTATCGCCATTGTTAAAGTAATATCATTATTATTACTAGGGCTTGGATTCAGCAAGTTCCCTGATTCATACTCAGTTCATGGCAAATGACTATCCCATCATAACTGACCCACAAAAGGCCCTTCTGATCACCGACCTGATGTACATGAGTTTGAGCAAGCTCTGGGAGTTGGTGATGGACAGGGAAGCCTGGCGTGCTGCAGTCCATGGGATCGCAAAGAGTCAGACACGACTGACTGAACTGAACTGATGTCTTACTTCGTTTTATATTCCCCAGACTTCATCCACACATCCCCGCAATCCTTCTCCTCCCCACATGGGTACCCATCTCTATGTGTTGATATATGTCCCTGGACATAAAATGTATAATGTCTTGTGTGTGTGTTTACATTACATAAATGGTATTATGTAACAAACTCATTCTGTTGTTTCCTTCCTGTGTAAAAACCTAACTTATTACATCCAACCACTGCAAAATATTCCAAGCTGAGCATCCACTGATGGACACTCAGGTTGCTTCCAATTTCCTCTTACCATAAACCACACTGTATGAAAATCTTTGTGCATGACCCTTGCGGGGCTGTGTGAAAAATTCTTTGGGCTCTATACCCAAGAGTAGATCATAGGGTATATATGTTTTCTTTTTCACTAAAAGTGACTAGAATGGCTACACCAGTAGTGTGTGAAGGATACTGTCTCCCCACGTTTTCAGCGACTTTTCCATCATCTGACTTTCTAACCTTTTGCCTATTTGAGTGTAAGATGGCATCAGGTTGCTTTAAGTTGCATTTCTCTGTTAACCCTGAGATTCAGAACCTCCTCCTATACTTGTCAGGCATTTAGGCTTCCCCTTCAGTATCGTCTGTTCGTAACTTTTTCCCATTATCATTTGGGTTTCCTGTCTTTTTCTTGCTGATTTGCAGGAGTAGTTTATACCTTTTAGATTGTAATCCCTTGTTGGATATTGTTAGAAACATCTTCTCCTAGTCCCTTGCCCAAACTTTAGCATGCATCAGAATCTCCTGGAAGGCTCTGTAAAACACAGATTGCTGATTCCCACCCCAGAGTTTCTGACTCAGTAGAACAGAGATGGGGCCCAAGTACTTGTGTGTGTTTGTTTTTAGCATTTACTTATTTAATGTTTTTTTAAATCTCTATTGAATTTTTTTTTACAATATTGTTTCTGTTTTACATTTTGGGTTTTTGGCCACGAGGCCTGTGGGATTTAGCTCTCAAGCAGGGATTGAGCTCATGCCCTGTGTATTGGAAGGCAAAGTCTTAACCACTGGATCACCGGAGAAGCCCTAAGAACCTGTGGTTTTTAAAAATATTTATTTATTTATTTATTTATTTTTGGCTACACTGGGTCTTCGCTGGTGGGCGTGGGCTTACTCTAGTTGCGGCTAATGGGGGCCACTCTTCGTTGTTGTGCACAGATTTCTCATTGCAGTGCCTTCTCTTGTGGAACACAGGCTCCAGGCCTCGTGGCCTTCAGTAGTTGCAGTACACAGGCTCAGGGTTGTGGCTCATGGGCTCCAGAGCTTGGGCTCGGTAGTCAGGGTGCAAGGGCTTGGTTGTTCTGCAGAATGTGGAATCTTCTCAGACCAGGAACCAAACCCATGTCTCCTACATTGGCAGGCGGATTCTTATGCACTGTACCACCAGGGAACTGCAAGAACTTATGTTTTTGACAAGTACTGCGATGACGCGAATGGTTCAGGGAACACACTGAGAACCACTGGTCTGTGGTACCTTCCTCTGAACACATTTCCATTGAACAAATTTTTAATTTTGATGTTTTCAAATTTATTTGTCTTCATTTTATGGATGAGGGAACTGGAGCTCAAAGTGGTGAAGTGAATGACCCCCAAGATCCACAGCGAGCTGGGATTTGGACCCATATCTGGCTCACCCCAGAGCCCAGGCTCTACTGGCTCTGCTATCCTGTCTACCTGCTTTTGGGATACATTGATCAGAGGCTGAGGTATTTAGACCTGAGGCCATGGGGTGTCCTGGTAAGCTCCTGAATGAGGCAGCCATGAGGGGGAAGTCCATTGACAAGGGGCAGAGACCAAAGAGGTAGGGGCCCCTCTTAAAGGCTTGAGGGATTTGCAAGATGATCAGGCTTGGAAATTGGCCACAGTCCTAGCCTGGCACAGAGTCAGGACTGCTGAGAGGCACTGAGACAGCTCTTACCCCATAGCTCTGAGGATGGAGCAACTTCCCCTCATACCCTGAGGAAGTCCCTAGCCACCCCGGAACTATCCTCTTACTAAAGCCATGCAACCCTTTGGTTTCTGAGGGCTGGGGTGACCCAGTCTCTGAGAATGGGGACTCTGGCCACACTTCCTCCTGTAGCCTTCAGAAACCCTGCCAGGGTCACTTCCCATCATGGTTCAGTTCCTGGCACTGCAAAACAGGAAACCCCCCTGGGCAGGGACAGCTGATTCCCAAAGACCTGTAGGGGTGGTGTAAAGATGGAACTCCCCGACCAGCTGGATCCCCTGAGGACACTCCTGCCCCATGGACGAGTGCTGGGCAGTGAAAACGTCTCCAACTGCCACTGCCACTGAAGTCCCTCCCACCTGGGGGCCCTGGAGACTCTCAGCAATCCTTTGCACCTGCATGTTGGGGATGGGTTCTGGCACCACTGCCATCCAGTCACTGTCATTTAGAGAGCACCCACTCTGTGCCAGGCATTGTGCTAGACACTAGAGGGAGATACAGAATAATCTTTGCCTGCTGGGGGCTCCTAGCCTGATGGTCCCCAAATTATCACTACACAAAATTCTCAGCTGTAAAATCAAACAGTGAAAAACTGGCTCTTCGGGGGAAGCTGGAAAAAGCTTCTTGGAGGAGGTGACCTACGAGTGAGAACTTGGAGGACAAGTAGGGTTTTGGCAGGTTGACAAGAGCAGGGAGAGCCCTTCAGGTGGGCCCAGCATGAGTGTAGGCAGGGGAACATGGCACCCTCTGAGACACTTAAACGCTCTGGCTCCAGGGTCAGACTTGTGGTTTTGAGTCCCACCTCTGTCATCTGCAGCTGGGGTAAGCCCTTAAAGGTCTTGTTTTCCTCGTCCATAACGTGGGGCAATAATAGCATTGGCCTCAGAGACCTCATAGATTGCTGTGAGGCGTGAACAAGATAATCCGTGTGAAAGTGCGCCTGTTGCTGCTGCTTGGTCGCTCAGCTCAGTCGTGTCTGACTCTTCGCGACCCCCTGGACTGTAGCCCGCCAGGCTCCTCTGTCCATGGAATTCTCCAGGCAAGAATACTGGTGTGGTTTGCCTTGCCCTCCTCCAGGGGACCTTTCCAACCCAGGAATCAAACTGGGGTCTCCTGCATTGCAGGCAGATTCTTTACCAGTTGAGCTATCAGGAAAACCCCCAAAGCATCGAGTAAGTGCTTAATCAATGTGACCATGACTTATTTGGGAGGCACATGGGGTGTGTGCAGTAAGGGGCAGGGCTTGCCAGGGAGGAAATCGGAGAAGTGGACAGGCCGAGATGGCCCTAGAAGGGCAGGCTAGGAAGTGCAGGCAGTGCGGAGTGAGCTGATGGGCTTGCATTTTTTCAAAATGAATCTAGCTGTTTGGAGGGGAGAAAAACCTGGGCCCTGGGGCCCTAGGGAGAGGGCTGGGACAAGGACCAGAGGAGAGATGCTAAGAACTGGCTCAGATGCGGTAAGAGGAAGGAAGAAGGGAAGGGAAGGGAAGTCACTCAGTCGTGTCCGACTCTGCGACCCCATGGACAATAGACAACCAGGCTCCTCTGTCCATGGGATTTTCCAGGCAAGAATACTGGAGTGGGTTGCCATTTTCTTCTCCAGGGGATCTTCCCAACCCAGGGATCGAACCCGGGTCTCCCGCATTGTAGGCAGACCCTTTACCATCTGAGCTACCAGGGAAGTCAGGGAAGAAGGGAGGGCAGGTTCAAAGAAGGAGGGAGGGGAAGAGGGCTTCCTATCAACTGAGAGACAGTAATATCTCATATCCTTTGATTAGAATCACTCATTCCCTCCTTCATTCATTCTTCACAACTGTTTATTTAGCACTTAAACATTGGCCTCATGGGGCTTCCTCTCTAAGGAGTTTATATTGCTATTAATGTTCCAGATGCAGTAACCAGCAAATGATCAGAAATTGACAGCCCCACTGCTGTGTCCTGGAGAGGGCATGGCAAACCACTCCAATATTCTTGCCTGGAGAATCCCATGGACAGAGGAGCCTGGCAGGCTACAGTCCATGGGGTCACAAAGAGTTGGACATGACTGAAGTGACTTACCACATACGCACGCACTGCTGTGTTCTCCCATTTCTGACTTGTCTATTCGCAGACATTTCAGATGAAGGACAAAATGTTTTAGAGCCAAGCCGGCCTGTTTTGTCTACTTCTTGCACTGGAGAGCTTGCTGTCTTCTGAGACAGTTCTTTCCATCTAGAACAAGGCTCACAACTGCCTCCTAGCCCACCCCTTTCCCTGCAACCCCACCACCGGTCCTTAGCATCACCTTCTAGAACAATACATGGCATGGCCGCTCCCTTAACCCTTAGGTGGCCCTGCAGTGATGCACAGAAAATGGTGTGACCTGTAGAAACTTCAGGCTTTCCTGGTGGCTCAGACAGTAAAGAATCTGCCTGCAATGCAGCAGACGCAGGTTTGATCCCTGGGTCAGGAAGCTCTCCTGGAGAAGGAAACGGCAACCCATTCAGTATTCTTGCCTGGGAAATCCCATGGACAGAAGAGCCTGGCAGCTCATGGGGTAGAAACTTCTCATTTCTGTCTCAAAGCAAACTGTTCCAAAACATTATTTTTCAAGCTTATCACACAGACAGTGCCTTTGAGGTATAAAGAGAACATTCAAATAAATAATAAGGACCCATAGCCCAACAGAAAAATAGGCAAATTATTTTTTTCAGTTCACAGAAAAGATAATTGGTTCTGAAACTTGTGACACAATGTTCAACTTCACTCTAATAAGAAAAATGCAAATTAAAACTGCATTGAGAAGTCTTTTTTTTTCAGTTACTAGATTGGCAGAGTTTGGAAAGTTTGACAACTTACAGTGTGGGTAGATGTGAGGAAGCAGGCACTCACACATTTTGGGTGGGAGGGCGAGTTGGTATAAACCCTACTTAACAATATCCATGAATATTTTAAATGCACACACCCTTCGATGCAACGGTTTCATTGCCAGGAATGTCTCCTGCATTCATACTCACAACATGGAAATGATGAATATACAAGGAAAATCACTGCAGCTTTGCTTCTAAGAACAAGAGATTGGAAATAAATTGAGTGTTCAGTGATAGAGAACTGATTAAATAAACTGGGACTCGTGCAGACAACAGAATACTACGCAGCCATAAATAAGAATGGAGTAGCTCTCTGTGTTGCTGTCCTTGAGTTGCTGTCATGTCTGAGTCTTTGTGACCTCCTGGACTCCCTGCCAGGCTCCTCTGTCCATGGGCTTTCCCAGGCAAGAATACTGGAGTGGGTTGCCATTTCCTCCCATTTCCTTCCCAGCCCAGTGATCAAAGTTGCGTCTCCTGCGTTGGCAGGCAGATTCTTTACTGCTGAGCTACCAGGGAAGCCCAGCTCTCTGTGTACTGATGTGGAATTGTTTCCAGGATAAAGTAAGTGGAAAAAAGAAAAGCAAGATGCAGAATAATGCACTTTGGATGGTGCTATCCTTTTCTTTAAAGAGGGCAGAGAATGTCTTTGTGTCTCGCATGGAATATATAGTTCTGGAAGGATATACAAAACAGGTGATAGTTGTTGTCTCTGAGCTGGAGGAATGTACAGTTGTAAAACATGGAGGAAAAGAAACTCTCTTTTCATAATGTATCTTCAATATTGTGCCATGAATATGAATTAGAGAAAAACAGTTAAAAGCCTGTTATTGCAGTATTTATCATACTCTACAACCCCATGTGTTTCAGTGTCTACCTGACCTCCCCATCTCCATCTCCAACACACACACACAGATCTTGATCTTGTGAGGGGGATGGGAAGAACTGGTTGTGACTTATACTCCCTCCTGGAGCCCAACACAGCATCCAACACAAAGCAAGTGCTCAGAGAATCTGAATCCATATTCATAATGACTTCCTTCTCCAAGAAGCCCCCACGTAGTCTTACCTCCTGGCATTCCTGCTCTTGTATGGACCACTCCCACATGGAATGGAGATGACCTGTGTGACCAGCGTGATGCATCACCTCCTCTCTCCAATCACTCACTCTAGGGGAAGCCAGCCACCATGTCATATGCACACTCAGGCAACCAGCCTTATGGGGGGGTTCACGTAGTGAGCTTCTGGGCCTCCTGCCAACAGTTGTATGAGTGAATCATCCTGGAAATGGCTCTTCAGCCCCAGTCAATCCTTCATTTGACTGTAAACCAGGTTTACCTTGCCTGTTTCAGAGAGACCCCAAGCCAGAGCCACTAAGCTAAGCTGCTTCCAGATTCCTGACCACAGAAACTGTGTGAGATAACTGTTTATAATGTTTTAAGCTGTTAAATTTAGGGGCAATTTGTTACACAGCAATGTGTAAATAGTACAGTCAATAGTCTTTATTAAGCATCCAGTAAGGTAGGTAAGTATGTCAGTCGTATCTGACTCTCTGCGACCCCTTGGACTATAACCTGCCAGGCTCCTCTGTCCATGAAATTCTCCAGGCAAGAATACTGGAGTGGGTAACATTCCCTCCTCCAGGGCATCTTCCCAACCAGGATTCTAACCCAGGTCTCCTGCATTGCAGGCAGATTCTTTACCATCTGAGCTATATTGTATATCCATTCTGTGGGGAGTAGAAGAAAAAAAAGACATGATCCTGCCCTCAGGGGGTAAGGCCATGTGTACATTCATCCTTCAACCAACATTTATTGAGCACTTACTATATACCTGGCCCTGTGAAATGCTGACTCATAGAATTCTGGCAATTAAAATAGGACAAAGGGGAACTGTCAGGATTGAAGGCATTGTCTATTTTAATGGGGTTGAATTTATATAAATGTACAATCCATTTGCAAAAATTCAGCAAATGAACACTTAATCTTATGCAGTTTGTTGTACATATATTTTACATCAAAAATTTGTAAACAGACATTGAACTAATTCACTCTGAAATACTTTTAAAGAGGAACTGATGCACAGCTAGATGGATAGACAGGTGATAAAGCAAGTAGAATGTTCATGGCAGATGCAGGTGGTGAGTATAGGGGTTTTGTTGTAAAAGTCTTTCGGTTTTGATGTATTTGGGGGAAGTTTTGCAATAAGAAACTTTACGGAAAGGACCCTCCATAACCATACATACCAATCCTCTCATTTATTATTATTTTAATTACACAAATAAAAACAAATACAGTCTAGTATTAAAGGTAGAGGAAAGGTCACCACCTCTTTCTCTCTGGTCCCATGTTACACTCTTCTTCAGTGACTACCTCTGTTCTTGTCGGCTGTGTATATAGGTAGACAGAAAACAATGTGTTTCCCGTTTGTTTGTTTGTTTTTTAATGAATAATGCTCTCTATACTATTCTGAAAGCATATATTGGGGCTCTCTCCATGTTAATTCATACACAACGCCTCAGTCTTAAATTGCTGGGTAGGATGTGCCCTCTCATTCAAGATGCGAGTCTCAGAAAGGAGGTCTTTTTTAGGAATAATGAGTTAGGACTGCCAGGAGGCGAGCCTCCTCCTCGGGCTCGAGGCCTGGACTCACCTAGCCGGAGCTCGGCCACCGAGTGAAGACCAGGCTGAGCGCGGGTTGGCGGACAGGTCCTGCTCTGCCCCGCCCATCTTCCCGCCCATCCCTCCGCCGTCCCTCCGCCCTTCCAAGGGACCCCCCTGGGCTCCGGCGCACCCGGACCCAGGAGGAAGTCCGCGTAGCGCTTCCTCTTTTGTTGGCCTCCGGAGACACGGGGGGGAAGGGAGTAGGGTTGTGAAACCGAACTGTCCCCTACCCCTCCTCCCCGGGGGAGATCCATCAGCTGGAGGTGGCCACGCAGCTGGGGGCAGAAAAACAACTCCGTGGACACCCCCACCACCCCCGTCCCCGTTCCGCTCCGCCACACCCCTGAGCAGGAGGTCGGCTGCCGCTAGGGTGGAACCTGGGGTCGGTGAGCTTCCAAGACACCCATAGGGCCATCTCCCTGGTCACCCTCATGAAAAAGTCCCAGCTCCTTATCCGGCGCTGCTGCTGCCATCTCCAGCCTCCGGATGTGCCTTCTCTTGCCTAGGGCTTCAGTTCAGTTCAGTTCAGTCGCTCAGTCGTGTCCGACTCTCTGCGACCCCATGAATCGCAGCACGCCAGGCCTCCCTGTCCATCACCATCTCCCGGAGTTCACTCAGACTCACGTCCATCGAGTCCGTGATGCCATCCAGCCATCTCATCCTCGGTCGGCCCCTTCTCCTCCTGCCCCCAGTCCCTATCAGCATCAGAGTCTTTTCCAATGAGTCAACTTTTCGCATGAAGTGGCCAAAGTACTGGAGTTTCATTCAGACACCAACAAAAAGAAGGTTTGTGTTTCCTCAAACAGGCCAGTCTCCAGTCTTTGAAAGGCTGTAGTTTCTGTCTGGAGGACCCTTTGCCGTGACCTTCCACTGTTATCCTTTAAACCTCAAAGGATCACCTTCTCCAAGAAGTTCTCCGTGATGCACCCCAGGCAGAGCCAGCGTCCCTCCTACTTGGTTCTACAACGTCATGTGCCTCTCTACCACAGAATTTTCCACTTCTGTGTCTAAGTTATTGGTCTAAGTTTCTGTCTCCCTAACTGAATTGCTTGAGGGCCAAGACTATCTTGTAAATTTTTGTCCTGGCAGCTCCTGACTGCTTTCGGAGAGATTAAAGGACATGGGCCCTAACCTTGCTCAGGTGAATTAACATAGAGAGAGCTGTAAAACAAGCTTGTAGAATAGTACAGAGAGTACATTCATTTTTTAAAAATATAACATGGTTATTTTTTTTTTTACCTATGTGTGCGTGCATGCTCAGTCACTCAGTGGTGGGTGACTCTTTATGACCCTGTGGACTGTAGCCTGCCAGGCTCCTCTGTCCATGGAATTCTCCAGGCAAGAATACTGGAGTGCATTGCCTTTTCCTCCTCCAGGGAATATTTCCCACCCAGGGATCGAATCCACATCACCTGCAGCTTCGGCATAGGCAGGCGGATTCTTTACCACTGTGCCACCTACCCATATTTGTATGTAAATATGTAAAGAAAAGCCTGGAAGCTACACATAGTAAGCCCTTAATAAATATTAATAGAATTAATCAATGAATGGGTTTGGATCCTAGGCACTGTCATTCATTTCATCATTCTATTTGTTTCCTTCATTCAGTTTCTCCATCTATTAAAACAGTGTACATGAATAGTATCTGCATGGAACATGCCAAAAAAATGTAGAAGAGATAGACAACAAACAGGTTAACATAGATATGTATTAGAGTGCCTGGTGGTGACAAGTTCCCTGGAGAAAAATAAGCCAGGGCAGGGGCGGAGGTGGGCTTGGCGGGGGCAGCTAGAGAAGATGGAGACTGGAGGAGTTTTTTTAAGAAGGACCTGCTAGGGGAAATTGTGAAGTTCTCATGGGCTAACCTTCTCAGATTTTCATCTGCCTCTCTTGGAAAATGAGGGCAACAGTGACCTCCTGCCTAGGAGAGTGTAGCTGTGAAACGAACACTGGCTACTTGGCAACTAAAAGGGGAAATATCTGGGCCCTGAAATAATCATTGTGGCTCTCTTCCCCATCGCCTATCCTGCTTTGAATGTAGAACAATCAGCAGTTCCCAAAGCATTTGAAATAAATAAAGTGCAAATATTCCTGGAAATAGGAAAATATGTTTCTGAAAGAGCAGCCCTCTGGCCCTCTGTAAAGTGAAGCCTGTGTTGTTCTCCAAGACTGAGCCCTGTGTCATGTCCCGTCATCAGCATCTCTCTCCCTGCTCTTCAGTCTCCAGGGCACACTCACCAAGTTTGTGTAGTTGTTACAAGCACAGCTTTTGGAGGCACACTGGAGGCTCAGAGACCTGGGTTCGAATTTGTTCTTGGCTGTGTGACCTTGGACAAGTGTCTTTACCCCTCTGAGCCATCCTCTTATAATCATCCCTGTTTCAAGCAGATTAAATGAGATGATGTAAGTGAGGGCACAGTAATGAGCTTGACATGCAATGATTCAGTGACCTGGTGAGGTCAGCACTCTTACCATTCCACTTCACAGATGAAGAAGCGTGGACAGAGAGGAGTTGAGTAACTTGACCAAAGGCACGGCTAGTGAGAAGCAGTCAGTCCAGCCTCAGTGCCTTTGCTTCCATCATTCTTGCCCTGCTGGCCCGTGTCAAGTGTACAGACAGAACCTTTTGGGACTCTTCCTCCCCTGAAAATCCTACCCAGCTCAACTCGATCTTGTCCATGAAATCTCTGATATTTAAATGACTTTACTTTTGAATAATTAACATCATTTTCTGAATAATTAACATATTCAGGTGGCTCAAAATTCGAGAGTACCAAGGGTATACTAGGACCGATAAGCCTCCCTCTCTCCTCTCTCATCCAGCTACATAGTTCCCTTCCCTGGAAGAAACCACAGGAGCTGTTTCTTATGTGTGCCCTTCCTGACTCAGCCCAGGCATGTGCTGGTACATTCCCATATCTTGGTTTTCTTGTTCTACACACATAGAAAAACATGATAGAAGCTGTTGTGCACCTCGCTCCCCTCCACTTACACACTTGTTCCCTATTAGTACCTAGAACTTTCTTCATTTTAAAAAAGCATTATTGACTTATAATCCACATAGTCATCCATTTAAATGTATATTTCATATGTTCTCAGAGTTGTGCAGCCATTAAGACATTTTCGTTACCCACTCTCCCCAACAAAAAAGCCCTGTACCCATTAGCAGTCAGTCCTTACTTCTTTCCACTCCCGCCCTAGACAATCACTAACCTGCTTTCTATTTCTGTAAATTTGCCTATTTTGGATATTTCATAGAAATGGAATTATACAATGTGTGATATTTTGTGACCAACTTCTTTCATGTAACAAATATTCAAAGTTCATGTGGTACGTATATCAATACTTCATACCATTTTATTGTCAAATAATAGTACATTGAATGGATATAGCACTTTTTATTTATCCACTGATGGACATCAGAGTTGTTTCCACTTTGGGGCTATTATGAATAATGCTGCTATGAAAATTTCATTTACAAAGTTTGGTGTAGACTTACATTTCAATACTTTTTGGTAGACACCCTGGAAGTGGGACCACCTGGAAGTGGGTTCCATGGTAACTCCATGTTAACTTCTTAAGCATCTGCCACACCACTTTCCAAAGGGGCTGCACCGTTTTACATTTCCACCATGATATGTGAAGGTTCTAATTTCTTCGTGGTCTTATCAACTGTTGCCATTGTGTGTTTATTCTTATTAGCCATTCTAATGGATGTGAAATGGCATCTCATTGTGGTTTAATTTGTCGTTCCCTAATGGCTAAGTGTTTCTATGTGCTTATTAGCTACTTGTATAGCTTCTTTGGAGAAATACCTATTTAGATCTTTTGCCCACTTTTCAAATATGTTGTCTTTTTATTATTGAATTATGTTGCTTAAATATTTAGGCTACCAGTACCTTATCAGATGTAAGACTTGCAAATATTTTCTCACTTTCTGTGTGTTGTCTTTTCATTTTCTTGATTTTATCATTTGCAATACAAGTTTTTACTTTTGATGAAGTCCAATTTATCTATTTTTTCTTTTATCACTTATGCCACATCTAAGATTGCTTTGCCTAACCTAAGGTCGTGAAGATTTAATTCTAAGAGTTTTATAGTTTTGGCTCATACATTTAGGTCTATGATCCATTTTGAACTAAATTTTGTGGGGGGTGTGAGGTAGGGGTTCAACTTAATTATTTTGCATGGGGATATCCAATTGTTCCAAAACTGTTTGTTGAAAAGACTATTCCTTCTTCCCATTGAATTGTCTCAGCACCCTCATTGAAAATCAATTGGCAGTCAATGTGAGGATTTACTTTTGGACTCTTAATTCTGTTCCATTGATCTATATTTCTACCTTTATGCCAGTAACCACACTATCTTGTTTACTGTAGTTAAGTTTTCAGTTAAAAAGAGTCAGTCCTTCGGTGTTTACTTTTTCAAGATTGTTTTGGCTGTTCTGGTTTCCTTGCATTTCTATGCAAATTTTAGGGTGAACTTGTCTATTTTTATTTTTTTAAAAAGATACCTGGGGTTTTGATAGGGATTTGGTTGATCATTTTGGAGAGTATCACCATCTTAATATTAAGTCTTCTAGACCACAAAGGGGATGTCTTTTCCATCCCATGAGATGACTTTATTTAGGTTTTCTTAAGCTTCTTTCAAGAATGTTTCTTGGTTTTCCAAGTATCTTGCACTTCTTTTGTTAAATTGATTCCCAAGTATTTTATTCTTTTCATTTATATTGTAAGTGAAATTGTTTTCTTAGCTTTATTTTCAGTTTGTTGATTGCCAGTGTGTAGAAAGACAATTAGTTTTTAAACATCATTATTCCTTTGACAACTGATGGGCACTCCATGATTGTATTATCATTTTTTCCCAGTCCTCAAATGACAGGCATTTAGCTTATTTCCAATTCTTTCCTGGTAAAAAGTGGTGCTGCAGTGACTTGTCCTGTGCATATCCATGAAGTTTAAGGCATCTGAAAATGATTGAGAAAAGATCTACAACTGTCGATTGCCACTACCCTGGCCCGTGCCTCCGTCATCTCGCCTTTGGGGCGTAGCCTCAGCCTGCTGATTGGATTCCCTGCTTCCCCTTGGTCCCTCTAATTCATTCTCCTCCCAGCAGCCAGAGAGATCCCATTAAACAACAAGCCAGTTGTGGCTTATTCCTCAGTTCAGTTCAGTTCAGTTCAGTCGCTCAGTCGTGTCCGACTCTTTGCGACCCCATGAATCGCAGCACGCCAGGCCTCCCTGTCCATCACCAACTCCCGGAGTTCACTCAGACTCACGTCCATCGAGTCAGTGATGCTCATCCTCTGTCGTCCCCTTCTCCTCCTGCCCCCAATCCCCCCCAGCATCAGAGTCTTTTCCATGAGTCAACTCTTCACATGAGGTGGCCAAAGTAGTGGAGTTTCAGCTTTAGCATCATTCTTTCCAAAGAAATCCCAGGGCTGATCTCCTTCAGAATGGACTGGTTGGATCTCCTTGCAGTCCAAGGGACTCTCAAGAGTCTTCTCCAACACCACAGTTCAAAAGCATCAATTCTTCAGCACTCAGCCTTCTTCACAGTCCAACTCTCACATCCATACATGACTACTGGAAAAACCATAGCCTTGACTAGATGGACCTTAGTCAGCAAAGTAATGTCTCTGCTTTTGAATATGCTATCTAGGTTGGTCATAACTTTTCTTCCAAGGAGTAAGCGTCTTTTAATTTCATGGCTGCAGTCACCATCTGTGGTGATTTTGGAGCCCAAAAAAATAAAGTCTGACACTGTTTCCACTGTTTCCCCATCTATTTCCCATGAAGTCAGAACCCTCCAATTGCTCCCAACCTGTGTCAATTAAAGTTTAATATCAGGATGTTCATGGCCTTACAGTCTGACCTCACACCCTCTCCAACATCCTCTCCATCATTCTCTTCTGTGCCCATTCTATTCCAACTACACTGACTTCCTTATGTTCCTTAAACACATCAAGTGCAGTCACACCTCAGGACCTTAGCCATTACTATTCCTTCTGCCTGGAACACATTTCCCCCAGACTATTCCATTACTCGCTCCCCCAATTCAGCAGGTATCTGCATACATGCTCCCTCTTCAGAGAGGGCTTCCCTGCCACTCCGTCTTGAGTCACACCATCACTCCTTCCCCACCTCTGCCACCTTGCCGCTTGCTTTGCTTTATTTTTCTTATAATCCTTACCATCCTCAGACATAAGATGTCAGTTGACTCTCACAATGATTCACTGATGTAAATACTATTACTATTCCCACTTGACAGATGAGGAGATGGGCTCCGAGAGGTAACTCAGTATGTGCAAGATCACTGAGCTGATAAATGCCAGTGTCGGGGTTTGAACTCTAGTCTGACTCCAAAGATGCCGTGTTTAGCACCATTTCATGTGGTCAGCTATATTCCCTGAGTAGACAAAATGTTTGCTATCCCAAATACTAGTAAGGCGGTGTTTTGGGGTAAAATTTGTAATTGTATCAATGTTCTTTCATGCTAATATGAGTTAAAGGGGAAATATTTTTTTAATCACAAAGAACAACAATACAAAATTGACAAGGTGGTATAATTACCTTGAAAACCCCTTTAGGTTTGTATTATAAAGTTACCGACCCAGGGATCAAATCCGGGTCTCCTGCATTGCACGTGGATTCTTCACTGTCTGAGCCACCTAGTGGGAAGCTTAGTTAAACATGTACTTACTATATGATCCAGCAATTCCAGTCCAAGCCATTTAACCAAGAGACATGAAAATGTATCCATGCCAAGACTTGTACATGAATGTTCATAGCAGCTTTATTCATGTAACAGAAGCAACCCAAATATTCACCAGCAAGTAAATGAATGAACAAATAGTGATACATTTGTACTATGGACTACTACTCAGCACAGTAAAAGGAAAACATACTAGAATATGAAACAACGTGGAAACTCTTAAAAGCAATATGTGAGTAAAATGAGGGCCCATTTTACTCGCAAAAAGAAACATATTGTATGATTGCATTTATGTGAAATTCTAGAAAAGACATAGTTAATCTATAGTGACAACAAGCCAGACAATTTTTACCTTAGGAAATGAGTGGGGAAGTTGAATGTATCAGGGTATAAAGGAACTTCTTGGAGTGATAAAAAAAACTTTATATCTTGATTAGTGTGGTAGTTACATGGATGTCTACAGTTGCCAAAACTCATCAAGCTGAGTATTTTAAATGGAGCATTTTATTTATATTATGCTGCAGTAAAGTTGATAGGGGCTTTGGGAACACATACGTGATTTTCATTGCAGCATTACTTTAATAGCAAAAAAAGAAATTGGAGAAATTGGCTATTAAAAGGAGAATGTTTCTGCTATCATTGGTCCTTTGCCATCAGAATGGCAAACTCAGAAGATGTAGCTGATGCTGGCAAAGACACTCTAACATCCCCAGAACTTGCATCTGTCTTCTTAGAGGCTCTCTCTGGTGACTAGAGCATGCATGGGGCAGGCCAGAAATGTTGGAGGGTTAATATCCGGCCCCACCCGGAGCAGCCATAGGGTTGCAAAGTGTCAGACACTGTTTAGTGACTAAATAACATCAGGAGCAGCCCTCATCCAGCGTCTGACGGGAGCTGGTGTATAAATGCCTGGACTACCTCATGTCTCAGGCGGGATAACTGTGTGGGTTCACTCCCCAGGCATGATTGAGCTCCAGGAGCCCCCAGTTGGAGCTTGCTTGGTAATGCTTTCTTGAGTGGCTTTCTTCCCTTCTCCTTTACCCGTGTTTTCTGCATCTTATAAATAACCAACTTTCACTTTAATCTGTGTCTAGGGTCTACTCCTGTGGGACTCAAATTAAGACCAGCAGACAATACCTAAGGTACAGTCAAGATATGGGGAAATGGTGGAGAGGAATCCAAGCAGCAGCCATTTGGTAAGTTCCTGTCATTCTTGGCAAAGCCAAGTCTTAATAAAATGCTCACGTAGGTTCATAAGGGGACTCATACCAGGATGTTTACAGTGGCGCTGTTTATGGTAGGGTGAAGCTGTGTGCCATCTGGGTGTCTGTGACTAGCAGAATGGATAAATAGACTATGGGGAATATAGACAATAACCTTCAGTAACATGGCTAGATATGAATAGTATCTAGTGATGGAGTGGGAAAAAAAAGTTAAAAATTTAGGTACTACCCAAGAAAATTAAACACACAATTAAAACAATATCTGCTTTTTTAAAGGTCATACATGTATTTAAGTACATAAACCAAACACATAAGAACAGGGTCATTATCTTTCTTATTCATGGTTCTGTCCCCCTCCATCACCACCTGCCATCCCCCCCAACCCTCACCACAGGGGACCTTTGGTCATGTCCGGAAACATTTTTGGCTATCACAACTGAGGAATGGGGCTGCTATTGGCATAGAGTGGATGACATCTGGGAATTCTGTTCAACCCCCTGCTATGCACAGAACAGCTCCCCACAACAAAGAGTTTCAGGACCTAAATGTCAACAGTGGGGCTGCCCAAGTGGCTCCGTGGTAAAAAATAATCCGTCTGCATGGTTCCACCCCTGGGTGGGAAAGATCTCCTGGAGAAGGAAATGGCAACCCACCCCAGGATTCTTGCCTGGATTATCCCATGGACAGAGGAGTCTGGCAGGCTTACAGTCTATGGGATCACAAAGAGTCGAACAAGAATGAGCGACTGAGCAGGCACGCAAATGTCAATCAATAGTGCTGAGGTTGAAAAGTCCTATGTAGCTCAGCCCCAGCATAGTGAATGAATGAGGGAATGAGAGACCGTGCGGGCCTGAACTGACTGGTAGTGGTGGGACTACAGAGACACTGTAGTGTTTCTGTTCATTTTTGGAGGTGTGTTCAGCAGGATTTAGGGTGACAGTCCGTTTCCAGGAGGAGATGGGCTCTGCCCTTGTCTGGCCCTGCGCACCTCTCATTCATCTGCAGCCTCAAACTGTACCCTCCAGCACCACTTACTGCCTCCTCAATTTTCAAGCTCCTCTGATCTATCGGGAAACTGGCCAGGAGTGAGTCAGGCTGGTTCCTGTGGGCAAAAACTTTGCATGGAGTTTGAATAGCCAGGGCCTGAGGAATGGAAACCACAGACCACAGAAGAGCTGGGAAGGCTTGGGACACAGCGTTGGGGAGGGGACTGGGCTAGAAGGAGACAGTTGGAATGGCGGGGAAATGAATCGGAATGCTTGGGGGAGGGGGGGTAGAGTCCTGTGAGAATGAGGAAGGTAGGGTTAGGATCCTCCCAAACCGGTTTAGAATCCTTTGATATGTGGGATCAGAAACCTGGAAAGCAGGGGTTGAATCTTTGAATGGGCTGGATTAGAATCCTGAGGGGAGAGGAGGATTAAAATCCTATGTGAACAGGTTGGGATTACCCAGGAGCGAGATTAGAATAGAATCCCTAGGATTAGGGTAACAAATCTTGAGGGCTGGGTTAGAATCTTTTAATGAAAGAGACTAGGATCCTTCACTTGCCGGATTAAAATCCTGGGGGCAGAATTAGAAACCTCTGGTAGACGAGGTTAAAATTCCTTCATAGGTGAGATTCAAAATCCTTTGGGGCAGAATTAAGATCTCAGGAGGAGAATATGGGGTGCTGGGGTTCTCGAGAGGGTGGGGTTTAGAATTATTTGGGACAGAGTTAGGGCACTGGAAGGCAGGATTAGAATACATTGGAGGAGGTGTTAGTTTATTTGGGGATTAGGACCTTGGAAGCACCGGTTAAAATTCTTGGGGGCGGGGTTATTGACCTTAGGGGATGAGGTAAGGATTCTTGGAGGCAGGGTTAGAAGCCTTGGATGGGCGGTGTTTAAAAAAATCCTTAGGCAGCGGGATTAGGATCTTGGGAGGTGGGGACAGAGATTGGAGTCCCTGGGGTGGGGTCAGAATCTCCGGGGCGGGTTTAGGGCACTTGGGGGCGGGGTTAGCATCGCCCCGGGCGCGGCTAAGGCGCCCAGATGGTCTGTGGGGCGCCACCGAGTCCTTGGTTCCGGCCGGGACGCACCGCCGAGGCCTAGGGGCGAGTGGAAGGGGACGCGGACAGTTCAGCGCCAGAGGGCCCCTCCCCCAAAGACGCACGGCACCGAAGCCCCTCGGAGCGCATCCCCAGCCTCTTCTTGAAAGTCAATTCATCTTCCCCTAGCTCTCGAGCGCCCCGGGACCCCGGGGACTGCCGAGCTGGGGGGGCGCTCGAGCTGCGAGGATCCGGGCTGCCCGCCGGAGGAGGAGCGGGCGCCCAGGTGAGTGCTTCGGACTCGGGGGTCAGGGGACACCGGCCCACGAACTTGGCCTGACGGTCGGGTCTTCGGGCTGCTGAGGGCACCCAGGGTGGTGAGTTGCGTAGGCTGGGGCGCAGCGGAAAGGGACCGTCGGAGGAGCGGCGGACAGGCGGCGGGATGCGGGGACCGACCCGCGGGGGAGGATGTCCAAATGAACAGCCGAATGGCCTGGCTGCAAACCTGGGAACGCAAGAGGGTGACTTTCTGCCTGAGCCGCCACTTCCCTAGGCCGTCCAGGTTCCTCTTCAGCAAGAGACAAAAAAAAAGGGCTTCAAGGAGCCTGAGAGGGGAAAAGCCCTTACTGTTCCTGCTGGGGCTGGGTGACGGTCACGGTCACGGTCACGGTCACGGAGGCTTGGCAGCTATGGTGGGGAAGGGGACAGCTGGCCGTCGACGTGACAGCGAGAGCCACACCCAGGCAGAGCTGCAGCTGGGTCGGTTCGCTCGCTGGGCTCCCTCCTCCTCCCAGCTGCGCCCTGATCCCCAGGCGGTCTAGGTCGGACCCTGAAACCTCCTGGACAGACCACAGGAGGATGCCTGGACCCTCATTTTCCTCCTATGAGACTTTGGACAAGTCACTCACTCTCCCTCTTTAAATTCCAATTTCCTCATCTGTCAAAGAGGGCTATTAGGTCTGTCTTCCAAGACTGCAATGAGATAGAGTATATTAGAGGTCATGTAAGTGAGTTTGGGCTTCCCAGGTGGCGCTAGTGGTAAAGAACTGCCTGCCAGTGCAGGAGACACGAGACCTGGGTTTGCTCCCTAGATCAGGAAGATCCCTGGAGGAGGGTGGAGGAGGGCATGGCAACCTACTCCAGTATTTTTGCCTGGAGAATCACATGGACAGAGGAGCCTGGCAGGCTACAGTCCACTGGGTCGCACAGAGCCAGACACGACTGAAGCGACTGAGCGTGCACTCAAGTGACAGTTTAGCGCAGTGGCTAAGCAAGGGGTTTTGGGTGGGCAACCTGCCTGTTGGACCTTGAGCAGAGGATGTGGCCATTCTGTGCCTCCGTTTCCACAGCTGTAGAATGGGGATATTTGAAATAATGGCTACCTCAGAGGATCTTTTGAAAAATGCATTTATTTATTTATTTGACCACGCTGGGTCTTAGTTGCAGCACGTGGGATCTAGTTCCCTGACCAAGGATCAAACCCATGCCCCGTGCATCAGGAGCTCAGAGTCTTAGCCATTAGACCACCAGGGAAGTGCCCATAGGGTTGTTTTGAAGATTAGATTGAGTTACTGACAGGTCTAACTGCTTATTGCCTAACAGGTCTAACTGCTTAATATCCATTAACAACAGTCATAGCTATTACACGGAGAAGGCAATGACACCCCACTCCAGTACTCTTGCCTGGAAAATCCCATGGACGGAGGAGCCTGGAAGGCTGCAGCCCATGGGGTCGCTGAGGGTCAGACACGACTGAGTGACTTCACTTTCACTATAGCTATTACAGTCTAGCCTGGTGGTTCTCAAACTTAAACAGTACATAAGAATCACCTGGAAAGCTTGTTGAAACACAGATTTTTGGGTCTTGACCCCAGAGTTTGTGATTCAATAGGTCTGGCACAGGACCTAAAGAATTTTTATTCCCGGATGATGCTGTTGCTGCTGGTTCAAGGCCCACACTTTGAGAACCACTTTGGCCAGCACAGAGAAAGGCATCAAAAGATATCAGTTCTCATCACTGCTTTCTCTGCACTATCCTTTTTTTTTGGGGGGGGGTGTTAAATACAGAAAAGTGAAGAGAGCAATATACTAAATATCCCAGGAGCCCACCACCCAGAATTAACAAATGTTCGCATTTGGTCACATTTGTTTCACTTTTTTTGAAAAATAAAATTATTGAAAGTAACAGATAACATTGAAGCCTTCCCACCCGGTATCCATCTTAGTTCTGTTTCTCTCCCTCCCCAGAGACAATCTCTGTCATGAATTATAGCTCTTCCTGTCTGTGCCTTTAAAAATGTATTACATATATATGTGGGTGCATAAACAATACATAAAATTGTCTTTCGTGTTTTAAAGATCTACATAAATGCTGTCTAACTGTGAGATTCTGCGGCAGTTTCATTTTCCCTGCCTTGTTATTAAGTTGTCAGAATCTAGCTTAATCTAGAATAAAATACAGAGCTCTAGTTTATTCTTTCTAAGTGGAGGATTCCAGGAGGGTACCGTCCTGCCCTACTTCTCATTCCCCCGATGTTGAACAGTCAGGTTGATCCAGGGCTTCAGGACAACAAACAACACTGCTGGGGCCAGCCTGAATGTGTGGTCTTGGGCTCACGTACAGGTGTTTCTAGGGGGAAACACCGAGAGGCTGAGTGGCTCTCCCAAGGGGCAGCTTTTGTGTATGAGGAGGACCAAGGCGTGGAAATGGCACCCAGGGGGTCTGGGGCAGAGAAGAGAGAAGAAAGGGTCGGCTCTGCTGACCTTCCAGCTCCCTCTAGATCCAGGGCCACAGTCACCTGTTCTCAGCTGCAGGAGGGCAAAGATTCTCCTCCGCCCTCTTCACTAGGACACTTAGTATATGCTCCAACAATAGGAGCATGCATCTTTTTTTGTTTTGTTTTGCTTTTCAGTTTTTTTGATTTTCTTTTTGCCTCCCGTCACAGCTTGAGCAATCTTAGTCTCCCAACTAGGTATTGAACCTGGGCCCTCAACAGTGAAAGCACGGAGTCCTAACCAACGGATAGCCATGAAATTCCCAGAAGCATGAATCTTTTTAAAAAATGTTTGGGTAGCAAATGTTTTAGTTTATTTTTATAGTCTTCTTTTCTGTGCACATTTTATTTAACATAATTAGTAAAATGCTGCATATACAATTTTTATCCCACTTATTTGCTTAGTATTACATTGCAAGCATTTTTCCATGTCATTAAAACATCCTCAAATTTTTAATGACTGAGTAATAGTCCACTGTTTGGAGGGACTATAATTTGTTTTAACCATCCCAGCAAAGCACTTTTAGCTAGCTTGCAATTTTTAAAAAATATTTTGATGTGGGCCATTTTTAAAGTCTTTATTAAACTTGTTACACCATTGCTTCTGTTTTGTGTTTTGGTTTTTTGGCAGTGAGGCATGTGGATCTTAGCTTCCCAAACCCACACCCCCTGCATTGGAAAGTGAAGTTTTAACCACTGGGCTGCCAAGGAAGTCCATAGTCTTCAATTTTTAAAACTTTTTAAGGTGAAATTCATATAACATTATAAAATGAACCATTTTTAAGTGAGCAATGCAGTGAGGCATTCAGGGTTGTGTGATCAGCACCTCTGTGTAGTTCTAAAACATTTTCATCATCTCAGAAGGAAATGCCATAGTCAGTTATTCCCCTTCGTCCCACCCCTCAGCCCTTGGCAGCCACCAACCTGCATTTTGTATCAATGGATTAATTTATTCTAGATGTTTCATGTAAATGGAATTACATAACATGTGACCTTTTGTGGCTGGATTCTTTCAAGGTTCATCCACATTAAATACTGACACATTTAATTCCTTTTATGGCTGAATAGTATTTCATTGTATGTATATTCTATGATTTGTTTATCCACTCATCTGTAGATGGAAATTCAGGTTGTTTCCACCTTTTGACTACTGTGAATGGTGATGCTATGAGCATGCATGTACATGTATTTGAGCACCTGTTTTCAGTTCCCTTGGGTATATACTTAGGAGTAGAATTTCTGGGTTATATAGTAACTCCATGTTTAACCTTTGAAGAATCACCAAATTATATTCCATTACTTTACATTCCCACCAGCAATGTACTAGAGTTCCAGTTTCTCCACCCTGTGGTCAACACTTGCTATTTTCCTTTTCAAAAATTATTATTAAAACCATCATTCATTAAGCATGAGTCTCATTCTCACCTCTACCAGGCTGCTCTCTGGGGGCCTCTTACCCCAGAGGGTGAGGAGAGAGTTGTCTGCATTCAGAGGACTGGTCAGGGCTTGGACTTTAAACTCTTTTAGAAAGTAAGTCCCATGAGGGCACAGACATGTCTGTCTCCAAAACTACTGTATCTCTAATCCCTGGCACCTAAGACATAGTTCAGTTCAGTTCAGTCGCTCAGTCGTGTCCGACTCTTTGCAACCTCATGAATCGCAGTACGCCAGGCCTCCCTGTCCATCACCAACTCCCGGAGTTCACCCAGACTCATGTCCATCGAGGCGGTGATGCCAACCAGCCATCTCATCCTGTTGTCCCCTTCTCCTCCTGCCCCCAATCCCTCCCAGCATCAGGGTCTTTTCCAATGAGTCAACTCTTTGCATGAAGTGGCCAAAGTATTGGAGTTTCAGCATCAGCATCTGTCCATCCAATGAACGCCCAGGACTGGTCTCCTTTAAGATGGACTGGTTGGATCTCCTTGCAGTCCAAGGGACTCTCAAGAGTCTTCTCCAGCACCACAGTTCAAAAGCATCAATTCTTCAGCGCTCAGCTTTCTTCACAGTCCAACTCTCACATCCATACATGACCACTGGAAAAACCATAGCCTTGACTAGATGGACCTTTGTTGGCAAAGTAATGTCTCTGCTTTTCAATATGCTATCTAAGTTGGTCATAACTTTTCTTCCAAGGAGTGAGCGTCTTTTAATTTCATGGCTGCAGTCACCATCTGCAGTGATTTTGGAGCCCCCCAAAATAAAGTGTGACACTGTTTCCACTGTTTCCCCATCTATTTCCCATGAAGTGATGGGACCAGATGCCATGATCTTTGTTTTCTGAATGTTGAGCTTTAAGCCAAGTTTTTCACTCTCCTCTTCACTTTCATCAAGAGGCTTTCATCTTCACTTTCTGCCATAAGGGTGGTGTCATCTGCATATTTGAGGTTATTGATATTTCTCCCGGCAATCTTGATTCCAGCTTGTGTTTCTTCCAGCCCAGCGTTTCTCATGATGTACTCTGCATATAAGTTAAATAAGCAGGGTGACAATATACAGCCTTGACTTACTCCTTTTCCTACTTGGAATCAATCTGTTGTTCCATGTCCAGTTCTAACTGTTGCTTCCTGACCTGCATATAGATTTCTCAAGAGGCAGGTCAGGTGGTCTGCTATTCCCATGTCTTTCAGAATTTTCCACAGTTTATTGTGATCCACACAGTCAAACGCTTTGGCATAGTCAATAAAGCAGAAATAGATGTTTTTCTGGAACTCTCTTGCTTTTTTGATGATCCAGCGGATGTTGGCAATTTGATCTCTGGTTCCTCTGCCTTTCCTAAAACCAGCTTGAACATCTGGAAGTTCACAGTTCACGTATTGCTGAAGCCTGGCTTGGAGAATTTTGAGCATTACTTTACTAGTGTGTGAGATGAGTGCAATTGTGTGGTAGTTTGAGCATTCTTTTGCATTGCCTTTCTTTGGGATTGGAATGAAAACTGACCTTTTCCAGTCCTGTGGCCACTGCTGAATTTTCCAAATTTGCTGGCATATTGAGTGCAGCACTTTCACAGCATCAGCTTTCAGGATTTGAAATAGCTCCACTGGAATTCCATCACCTCTACTAGCTTTGTTCATAGTGATGCTTTCTAAGGCCCACTTGACTTCACATTCCAGGATGTCTGGCTGTAGGTGAGTGACCACACCATCGTGATTATCTGGCTCGTGAAGATCTTTTTTGTACAGTTCTTCTGTGTACTCTTGCCATCTCTTCTTAATATCTTCTGCTTCTGTTAGGTCCATACCATTTCTGTCCTTTATTGAGCCCATCTTTGCATGAAATGTTCCCTTGGTATCTCTAATTTTCTTGAAGAGATCTCTAGTCTTTCCCATTCTGTTCTTTTCCTCTATTTCTTTCATTGATCACTGAGGAAGGCTTTCTTATCTCTCCTTGCTATTCTTTGGAACTCTGCATTCAAATGGGAATATCTTTCCTTTTCTCCTTTGCTTTTCACTTCCCTTCTTTTCACAGCTATTTGTAAGGCCTCCTCAGACAGCCATTTTTCTTTTTTGCATTTCTTTTCCATGGGGATGGTCCTGATGCCTGTCTCCTGTACAATGTCATGAACCTCTGTCCATAGTTCATCAAGTACTCTGTCTATCAGATCTAGTCCCTTAAATCTATTTCTCACTTCCACTGTATAATCATAAGGGATTTGATTTAGGTCATACCTGAATGGTCTAGTGGTTTTCCCTACTTTCTTCAATTTAAGTTTGAATTTGGCAATAAGGAGTTCTTGATCTGAGCCACAGTCAGCTCCCAATCTTGTTTTTGCTGACTGTATAGAGCTTCTCCATCTTTGGCTGCAAAGAATATAATCAATCTGATTTCAGTGTTGACCATCTTGTAATGTACACGTGTAGAGTCTTCTCTTGTGTTGTTGAAAGAGGGTGTTCGCTATGACCAGTGCGTTCTTTTGGCAAAACTCTATTAGCCTTTGCCTTGCTTCATTCCGTATTCCAAAGCCAAATTTGCCTCTTACTCCAGGTGTTTCTTGACTTCCTACTTTTGCATTCCAGTAGGAATGAGAGATAGTAGGGCCTCAAAAATACAGAATTGAGGGGTGTTCAACACTCCCTCCCCTCCTTTGCCTGATATATTTCAGCAAATATGTGTTTTAGTTGGCCTCACACAATGCTGCTGCTGCTGCTGCTAAGTCACTTCAGTCGTGTCCGACTCTGTGAGACCCCATAGATGGCAGCCCACCAGGCTCCCCTGTCCCTGGATTCTCCAGGCAAGAACACTGGAGTGGGTTGCCATTTCCTTCTCCAATGCATGCAAGTGAAAAGTGAAAGTGAAGTCGCTCAGACGTGTGCGACTTGTAACGACCCCATGGACTGCAGTGTACCAGGCTCCTCCATCCATGGGATTTTCCAGGCAAGAATACTGGAGTGGGGTGCCATTGCCTTCTCCGGCCTGACACAATGATTCTTCGTAAATATGCACTAATATTTAAAGTCAAGAGAGCTCATAGAAATCTGAATTTCTGTCTTCTCTTGAACAACTAAAAAAGCTGGGATTAGAACCTTGGTCTCCTGTGCTCTGCTGCTATTCACTCATCGTAGCGTGGGTGCTGCTGAGTGGGGTTGCCCTGTAGACTGCCCCTGAAATGTCCAGTTTGCAGCACCCTTGCCTGGACTACCTGCCCCATGTGGATAGCCCTGTGGGCCCCTATAGCTCATTTGAGTTTTCAAAGCCAGTCGTAAAATCATGACAAAGCCTCCCTTTTTATAGAAAAGAAATGTCAGGCCCAGAGAGGGTAAGTAACTTTCCCAAAGTTACAGAGTAAGTTAATGGTACAATCTCTTAGCCTGTCTTTCTAAGCCCCCTCCGCCGCCGCCCCCACAGCGCTTTGATACCCCATGCCATTTCTCCAGTTTCCTCCACCCCAGGACTGGGAGTTTTAGTGTATAATTCCAGAGGCATGGGTAACGACAGAGAAGAAATCCTTGCTTGAATGTAAAATGTATCCTGTTCTTGGCCAATGGCTGTGGCCACACAGGCTGCACCCTCTGGGTGGCCCTGCCCTGCACTGGGCCTTGTGACAGTCCTCATCCTGACCTACGACACCTACCTGAGCTCCCACCATCATCATGAAATCCTTCGGTCCAAGAGACTTAGATGCAGCCAAGAGAATAGAAGACCCTCCCTCAACTCTGCCAGAGAAATGAAGAACCATAGACAGAGCGCTGGAGAAGGAAGTGGCCACCCACTCCAGTATTCTTGCCTGGAGAAGCCTATGGACAGAGGAGCCTGGTGGGCTACAGTCCTACAGTGTTGCAAGGAGTCGGTCATGACCAACTTAGCTACTTAGCTCGCATGCGTGCAGACAGAGCGTGGGAGGCCTGAGTTTGAGTGCCAACATTGCGTCACACAAGTTGTGACACACCAGCCAAATTCTTTCACTCCCTGAGTCTCAATTTCCTCATCTGAAAATGAGGATAAGATGACTACTGCCTCACCATTCATGCAAAATGGTATTCCTTTTATGTTAACACACACACAAAAAGCGATACTCCATATTTTCTATGAGTGTGTATGTGTCAGCCTGAGTTTCCCCAGAAGCAGACCCTAGAAGACATGTCAAATGCATTCACTGTTTAGTTTATTTGGGATTCGATCCCAGAAAACCCTGTAGGAGAGTGGGAGGCAAGACAGAGAAGAGAAGTGAAAGTGAAAGTTGCTCAGTCCTGTCCGACTCTTTGCAACCCCATGGACTACACAGTTCATGGAATTCTCCAGGCCAGAATACTGGAGTGGGTAGCCTTTCCCTTCTCCAGGGGATCTTCCCAACCCAGGGATCAAACCCAGGTCAGCAGACAATAAAGATGTGATCAAGTCAGTCCCATTGTCGGCACTTAGAGCTCAGTTCTACTGGGGGTGCCGGGAGCCGCTGAGCCAGAGGAACTGGGATACTTATCTGCCTGATCCTGTCAGTCACAGCTGATGGGGATGAGATCAGCTCCCGCGGGCTGACAGTCCTCTAGCACTTCCACTTACCAGGCTCATGGGCAGAGCCGGCGCCAAGGACCACAGAGAAATCTAGACGAAGAGATGCAGGTCCTGGCAGTTGGACGTCCAGCGAGTGTTCAGAAGGATGAACAGCTGAGCAAGGAGGCGGGGCACTGACATATCTGCTTTAGTATAATATGCAAATGTACAAGAAGAGGCTACCTGGGAGGGGGTGGTGAATTCAGGGGTGGCCCTGGAGGGCCTGGAAAGGGTAGCTTACAGGCCTTATTCCAAAGGTGCCTTAGATTTAGCTTTATTGTTTTCATTTTTAACAAGGACAATGTAGTGTTTTACTAGGTGATGAAAGGTAATTTTAAAAACAAAAATGCATACCCTCCAAAACAGAAAAGAACTGGCTTTGTCAACAATAAAAAAGAAAGTGTAAATGGGTCAGAGCACGTGATGGAAACTTTGAAGTTTCTATTTGAGGGGGTCAGATTTGGGGGCAGTAGACCTTGGAGCACGGTGGGAGGTTGAAGTGAAAAATTGTCCCTTGGGCGAACTGGCCACCATGTCCTTTTGGAAGGGGGTAACCTTCACTCAGCTCCAATCAAGGAAAGACTTTGTTCCTCTCCAAGCAAAGATAAACAAACATGAACAGTCCTTCTCAGTTTAAACACACATTTGTCACTATTGTTTAAAAGGAGAAATCTAGGGCACCCTGGCAGCTAAGGGCATTTCATTCAGTTAGTCAGGTCCTTAGAGAAGGTGACTCTCAGAAACTGATTAGAGGGAATGCTCGTAGAAGGAGCTAGGAGAGGTTAGGAGAGGCATCAGATAAGACAGTAAGGCACTGTTGTTCAGTCACTCGGTCGTGTCTGACTCTTTGTGACCCCATGGACTGTAGCACACCAGGCTTCCCTGTCCTTCACTATCACCTGGAGCTTGCTCAAACTCATGTCCATTGAGTTGGTGATGCCATCCAATCATCTCATCCTCTGTTGTCCCCTTCTCCTTTTGCCTTCAATCTTTCCCAGCATCAGGGTCTTTTCCAATGAGTCAGTCCTTCTCATCAAGTGGCCAAAGTATTGGAGCTTCAGCTTCAGCATCAGTCTTTCCAAGGAATATTCAGTGTTGATCTTCTTTAGGATTGACTGGTTTGATCTCCTTGCTGTCCAAGGGATTCTCAAGAGTCTTCTCCAACACCACAGTTCAAAAGCATAAATTCTTCGGGGCTTGCCTTCTTTATGGTCCAGCTCTCACACCCATACATGAATACTAGCAAGGCATGTCTGACTCCAAATGAAAGAAGGAGAGAGGAAGGAAGGGAAGAAACAAGGAAAGAAAGGTAGAAATGTCTTAAACTGCAGGGCAGTTCTAAGGAACATTGGCAAGGCTGTCAAGGAGGTTCTATCAGAGGTCCCCCTGGCATGGTCCTGCCTTGGTACCCCTGGCACTCTCAGTCACCGGGTGAGAGCAGCCCAAGGCAACAGTGATGTTCTTCACAGCATGACAGCTGGGGCCACTGGTCAGTTCTGCTCTCTGCATTTGGAGATCTGAGAGGCTCATCCTTGTGGCTACCATATTAGATGGTGGCTAAAGCCATGAAGAATATAGCTGGGAAGGGGCCAGAAAGTGATAGGAGTTGGGGACAGTGCTCCTATCTTAGCCAGGGTGATAAGAGAAGACCCTGCTGAGAAAGTGAGGTCTGCAAGAAGAGCTGCGTGAAGAGAAAGAGGCTTTCTGGGTGATGAATGTTCCAGAAAGCAGCCTGTGCAATGGCCCTGAGGTAGAAACATGGTTGGTGAGTTGAGGAATAGCAAGAGGCTAGTGTGGCTGAAATGAAAAAATCAAGGGAGGGCTGGAGGAGACAGGACTGTGAGGTTGAGGGGACCCCAGGTCATGGAGCCTTGCCAGCCTTGCCAGAGGGGACTTGGACTCTTACTCCAAGTGAGATGGCAGCCCCGGGATATTTTGAGCAAAGGAGGGACGTGATTTGACTTATATTTTAAAAAGCTCACTTATCTGTAAGAAGCAGAAAGGGCATTCAAACCCAGCTCTTTCTGGCTTCAAGTGTTAGTAGCTCAGTCATGTCCAACTCTTTGCGATCCCACGAACTGTAGCCCACCAGGCTCCTCTATCCATGGAATACTCCAGGCAAAAGTATTGGAGTGGGTTTCCATGCCCTTCTCCAGAGGATCCTCTGGACCCTATATTTTTCCAAACTTCTCTGCCCTCTGCCTACCTTAAAGATAGAAGTATTCTAAGGAGGCTTACAAGTGCCCTTGAGTTCTGGAGTTGATCAGGTGACCCAGAGGTAACACTGAACACGATAAAAATTTACTACTTGTTTGGAGCAAATGGTTGGAACACATACATCTCAGAGTCAACCTTCTGACTGAGTCAGGCAAATGACCAAAGACCCGACTTCCTCTTTCCTATGTTGCTCGGTCACTTGCTGTTGTGTAAACCAGGGCATGATACCCACCCTCTCTGGGTATTTGCAAAATCAAAGTTTTGCGCTCTTGATCAGAAAGAAGCTGATGGTTGGAAAAGGGAAGAGATGGAGAGTCAGAGGTGACCCCTAAATGTCTGTCAGGGATAGCAGTCACTTGGAGGTTTGCCTGGTTCATCCAGAAGAGTCAAGGAACCCGAGGGGAGGGAGCTATGTGTTCCTGAAAACTCTTCAGGGACTTGGTCCCCGACAGCAGAAGGTTTGTTCCCCTGCCCCCGTGGCTGAGCTATTCCGAGAAGGGAAAGTTCCTCTAAATGGACAATCTTGAGCCCTGGGGAGAATGGGAGGAGGAGAGCTGGGTTCTTGCTCTGCCTGCCACTGACTACCTAGGAATCCTCTCTTCTGTGGGCCTCCATTTCCCCATCTGACAGATGGGTTCATGTATATGGACAGCCTAATCCATGTCAGGCCCTTTCTAGGCATGGCTTCAGTGCCACCAGCTTCATACTCCACACACCCCTCACCCACTCTAAGTCTAGCACCCTCTTTACTTTCTTCTATCAAAACTTCCTTTAATAGGAAGTTACGGCAATCTTTGCCGTAAGCCATTTACACCTGAGTATGAATTGCAATCCTTTGTAAGAATTTCCTTTGCACTCAGCAGGCCTCTTTGAGGTTCAAAGGCACAGAAATCCAACTCAGACTGGCTCAAGCAGAAAAAGAAGGATATTGGAAAGTCCATGAGCGTATCTGCTTTATGCAGAGTTGAAGAATCTGTATTTCTTCATTACTAGGCTCTGCTTTGCAACACCCATTTTCCAGCCAAATGGGTGATTCTCATTGGCCAGAACTGAGTCACATGTCCATCTCTGCTTCTATTACTGCAAGTCTGATTGGCCAGACTTCATCACAGACCCATCAGTTCTGCCATAGTCCAGGAACTGATAATGGGAGAGGGGTGGTTCCCAAAGAAAATTGAGGAGCTATTGTCAGAAGGAGGAGGAGTAGCTGCTACACAAGAAAGAACTATAGCTGTCCCCTTCGGAGAACTAATCACCCGACATCTCATCTCATATTTGGGGAAACTGAGGCCCAGAGAAAGGCTGGGACTTGCCTAAGGTCACACAGTGATTTTGCGGCAGAAGTGAGACTAAACTCCAGGGCTCCTTGCTCCCAGCCCTCAGAAGCCACTGCTTGAGCCTAAAAGCTCCTAGGAAACCACCAGCCGCCCACTCCACAGGCTGCTCAGGCAGGGCTCTGAGGAGGAGTCTCTGAGGCCTCCGTGGCCAGCACGGTGACCATGGGAAGCAGTCAGGCCAAGCAAGCTGAACTTTCTTGTTTCCCTTCCACACAGGGCCTGCAGAAACTGAGGGGACAAGGGAGCTGGTTTCAGGTTCCAGGGGTTTCAGCAGTGAGTTGAGGAAGTGTCTTTGCTGGGGATCAGCTGTTCTAAGTTAATGTGGGGGCAGGCAAGCCACTTCTGCTCTCAGAGCCTGGTTTTGAGTCAGATTAGATAAGAAACATGTGTTTTCAGAAATTTCAAAGAGCCTTTCAAATCCCTGTCCCACAGGACCTTAGGCCAAGCCTGAGAAGCAAGTGCCTCCTATTATAAAGGGGCGGGGAGGGGGCAGAATGAGGCTCAGAGAGGGCAAGAGCCTTACTCAAGGTCACACAGCAGTCAGTGGAAGAACTGGGATCCAAAGCCACTGAGCTTGGCCTTCCTTCCACTACACTGGTGGGTCTCAAATTTCAGTGTGCTAAGACTCTCCTAAAGAATTGTTTGAAATGCAGATTCTCTGCCTTCATCCCCAGAAACCCTAGTTCATTCAATTCAGAGTGTTGCCTGGAATAGTTAAGAGTCAGTGAGGACTCTTTGGGTACAAGTGGCAGAAATCCAACTCAAACTGGCTTAGGCAAAATTGAGAATTTATTTGCTCGTGAATTAGAAGAATTCTGAGGTTGAAACGTTTTAGGCATAGCTGGATCCAGGTGTTCAAACATGTCTTCAGGAGTCACTTTGTCCCCATTGCTCAGCTCTGTTGTCCTCTGTGATGGCTTCCCTCTAAGGCAGTCCCTCCCTTCATGACGTCAGAATGGCTCCCAAGAGCTCCAGTTTTCTACATTCACGCCTACATCCATACTCAAATCTATACCTACACCTGCGTCCATTTCCATATCCACGGCCACATACATCCACATCTGTACCTGTGTCCACATCCGCAGCTACGTCCACATTCACACCCACATCTACAACAATGCTTACAGAAAGAGAGTACTTTTCCCCTAATTTTCCCAGCAAAACCCCAAGGCAGACTGCTTCAGATAGAATCACATACACACCTATAACTGAGCCAACCACCATTGGTTGTCAGGAAGACATGGAATTCCCTAGTGGGCTGGTCCTGTATCAAGTTGTCAATCCCTGAAGACAAGGGAGGGGTTAGCCCCCCAGAAGCCCCAGTGAAGGCTGGGTTCCTAAGGAATATCCAGGCACGGTTATCAGAAAAGGGATGGATGCTGAGGAAGCATGGAGAAGGCAATGGCACCCCACTCCAGTACTCTTGCCTGGAAAATCCCATGGACGGAGGAGCCTAGTAGGCTGCAGTCCATGGGGTCGCTAAGAGTTGGACGTGACTGAGTGACTTCACTTTCACTTTTCACTTTCATGCATTGGGGAAGGAAATGGCGATCCACTCCAATTTTCTTGCCTGGAGAATCCCAGGGACGGGGGAGCCTGGTGGGCTGCCATCTATGGGGTCGCACAGAGTCGGACACGACTGAAGCGACTTGGCAGGAGCAGCACAGCTGAGGAAGCAAGAGCAAAAAATATTCACCATGCCCAATTCTCAACTAGAATGAGCACATGAGTCACCTAGGCCTTGTAAAAACGTACATTCTGATTTGGGAGGTGGGGCCTGAGGGTCCTCATTTCTAACAGCTCAAACACGATGCAGCTGCTGGTTTCCATGCTGGCCATGCTCCGAGCAGCCAGGCACCCTGTCACATTTCTAACTCACTTCCAGCCGCTCTGTGGTCCCCACCCTGCAGAGAGGCCCTGGGTTACATAAACTTCTTCCCTCTCCCTCTCCCTACCGCATCCCATGGTTCCGAAACCCAGCCAAACATCAGCATCATCTATTTGGGAAAAAGTGAAGGTTGCTCAGTCCTGTCCGACTCTTTGTGGCCCCATGGACTATACTGCTGCTAAGTCACTTCAATCGTGTCCGACTCTGTGAGACCCCATAGACGGCAGCCCACCAGGCTCCCTTGTCCCTGGGATTCTCCAGGCAAAAACACTGGAGTGGGTTGCCATTTCCTTCTCCAATGCATGAAAGTGAAAAGTGAAAGTGAAGTCACTCAGTCATGTCAGACTCTTAGCGACCCCATGGACTGCAGCCTACCAGGCTCCTCTGTCCATGGGTTTTCCAGGCAAGAGTACTGGAGTGGGATGCCATTGCCTTCTCCATGGACTATAAAAATACAGTCCATGGAATTCTCCAGGCCAGAATACTGGAGTGGGTAGCCTTTCCCTTCTCCAGGGGATCTTCCCAACCCAGGGGTCAAACCCAGGTCTGTCACATCCCAGGCAGATTCTTTACCAGCTGAACCACCAAGGAAGCCCAAGAATACTGGAGTGGGTAGCCTATCCCTTCTCCAGCAGATCCTCCTGACCCAGGAATTGAACTGGGGACTCCTGCATTGCAGGCAGATTCTTTACTAACTGAGCTATCAGGGAAGCCCATTTGGGAAGCCCATTTGGGAAGCCCATTTGGGAACCACTTGTCAACATATAGGGGTTTCCCTTGTGGTTCAGGTGGTAAAGAATCTGCCTCCTATGCAGGGGACCCAGGCTTCTGATTTAATCATCCTTCCTTTCAAATGGTGCAACAGAACCCTTTTTGAGTCTTGAAGTGCTCTGTATATGGTTTACTATCATAAACTCCCTCAAATTCTCTTTGAAAGACAGTGCTTCTATGAAATATTCTTGAATTTCCCCAAATCTTTATTGAAATCTCTCCCTCTCTTCAAAATTCAATTTATTATCCTGCAGCTCAATTATTATACACAGGTTGTTTTTACTATGAACAAAGTAACATATATGTGTTAGTGGAACTTGGATATATATTAGATTAACAAAATGGCTTGATATTATATGTGTCTTGCAGGTTGTTTTTCTCACTCAACAAGTATTTTAGAAGTCTTTGCATGGCTCTGACTGTCTTTGCCAATACCTAACAGCTCCTTGGGGATGTAATTCTGTGTGTCCAGTCTTTGCATCCCAGCTGGAGCAGGAGCCAGGTCCAGATGCCTTTACGTTGGACTGACTACAGAAAGCATGGGCTTTGGGCACACATTTACTCACTAACCATGTGTTACACTCCTACTGTGTGCCAGCAAGGTGCTGAGCTGACCACCAAGGAACACAGAAATGAGCAGGACCAGTCTCTGGGGTGCTGCTGTGATGGCAATATTCTGTATCTGCACTGCTGAGTAGAGTAGCTTCAGCCACAGACAGCTCTTTCTCTCTCTTTTTAATATTTATTTATTTCTTTGGTTGGGCCTTAGTTGCAGCATGCAGGATCTTAGTGGTAGCATGCGAGCATCTTCAATTGTGGCATGTGGGATCTAGTTCCCTGGCCAGGATTCCAACCCAGGGCCCCATGCATTGGGAGCACAGTGTCTTAGCCACTGTGGACCTGGACCACAAAGGAAGTCCTCACAGACAGCTCTTGAGCACATGAAACATGGCAAGTCCTAGCTGAGATGTACTGTACATATAAAACACACACTGAGATGTAAAGACTCAACATTAAAAAAAAAAGAATATAAAGCATCTCATTGATCATTTTATGTTGATCACATTAATAATATTTTTGACATATTGGGAAAAGTAAATACATCTGAAAATTAATTCCCTTGTTTCTTTTTACCTTGAGAAAACACGGCTATGGAAAATTTTAAATTATATACGTGGCTCATATTACATTGCTGTGTCTAGTGGTCATGAAAATGAGCATTTCAGAGGCCACTCTAGGCCAAGCAGTGGTGTGGTTCTCTTGGTTTAGGGGGAAATCATGTTGTATGCAAATTTGACTCTTGCCCATATACCACTTAAAAAAAATACTTCATTGTGCAAAAACGGAACTAACAGGAATTCCCTATTTTAAGAAGTTAACTTCTCAAGTATTATGATATCTCTAAACGTGAGGCCCAAAGGACTGGCAAACAGTGTTCCTCCAGGGCAGGACTATCTGCCAGTAAATGGCAATGATATGATTAGCACTTCTGTAGAACTTAACTGTGTGGCGGATGCCTTCAGACTTCTCAGCTCACTCTGCGCTCACCACCACCCTGGATCATGTGTTAAGGTGTTAGGAGACCTACCCCTCAAGACCCTGTGGCCACGCTGAATATGTCAGTTGATGATGAATACCAAATACAGGCTCAGAGAGGTGGAGGGAGCTGCCCTACCTCCCACAGCCATCCTCTTCCCAGATCACCCCTTAACTTAATCAAAATACATCGGAATATGATTTTCTGTCATATAGAACCTCACGATAACCTGTTTTATTTCCCACAACTGTAATACATATTTATCACAAGCCAGAGAGGTGTTGGTTTTCATTTCAGTTCATATGAGTACATTATAAAACAGTGATTAATTGCAATAATTTTTCAAATTAATGATCCAGCGCTCCAGGTGTCTGGATCAGTTCCTTTATTCGCAAAAGGAGAATGAAGCAGAAACCACTTATCTTAAGGTGGTAAACTTCCCAATTCCCAATTCCCACCAGGACAGACAAAAACATCCTTGTAAATGGAAAGAATCTTTTTTAAAAAGTAAGTAAATAACTCCCATAAACCTAGGAGTTTGGGTTTTTTTCTTAAGCCACAAACACATGTTCATTTTAACAAGATAAGTATAACTGCTTTAGAAGAAAATTGCAATTGTGCAGAGATGAGGAAAACAATTACTTCCTTATGTGACTTCTCAGCAAACACGTGCACATTTTGAGAAAAGAATAAAACATTTCTACCACTTTAACGATGAAGTTTTGACTCTGATGGATCAATATATTTTCTTTACATTTTATTAACCCATCAGCAAAGTCTGTCAGCTCTACCTCCAAAATACGTAAGTTGATAATGCAAGGGATACCAAAATGCCCCCGACCCTTTCTGCTGCTTACCCCCTCAGTAACCACCACCCCAGGCCAGGCCACCATCAAGCATCTCGAGCCTGACCTATTCTCTAAATGCCATATTCCACCGAGCAGCTGAACAGCTGACAGGGTTATTTAAAGTGTAGATTGAATCCTGTCATCCTTCTGCATGAAACTTGTCCTGGTTTCCCATCAGCCTTAGAATGCAATCCAAATTCCTCACCACTGTAAAGATGGGGCAGCCTCGCCGTATACTATCTGCTCCCACCTGCCCGTGATCTCCAGTCACACTGGCCTCCTTTCAGTACCTGATTCTCTTCAAGCACATTCCAGCCTCAGGGCCTGTGCACTCACTGTTCACACTCACCTTTGTATTCACTCGCTGGGAACACTGTTCCCTCAGAGTGTTACATAACTGACTCCTTTGTGTCCGTTGGGCCCCAGGTCCAGCATCACCTCCTGAGACAGGCCTTCCCCAACCACCCTGACTACAGAGGCCCCACGCTGTTGTTCCCTATCAACATCCTCTTTGAGCATCCTCACGCATTTCACTAACTAGATTTATCCCGTTAATTATTTGTTACCTGATCCTTACCTGTGTCTCCCATCCACCTCCAGGGTGAGCTCCAACAGGGGCATGAACTTGCTTGTCTTAGTCATGATTTCGCAAAGTGCTCAGTAGGGAATTCCCTGGTGGTTTGATCCCACGCCTCCACTGCAGGGGGTATGGGGTCAATCCCAGACTGGGGAACTAAGATCCCACATGCCATGTGGTGCGGCCAAAATAAATACATAACTAAAAATTTAAAGGAAGAAAAGTGCTCAGTAAATGTTTGCCCAATAAATGAATGAACAAATGAATGACCAAATCAGTCCATGAGGGAAAAAGGGAAGGAAGAAAAAGAGGGAGGGAGGGAAGAAGGAAGGACGCTGTCAGAAGGCAATTATAAAGTGATATGAGGGGTCTGGTGGCTTGACTGTTTGAGCCACATTATGTGACCTGATCTCTATTATTTAATATAAAATATTAACTTATTATATAACGAAAGTACAGTCTTACTGTTTGCTCAGAGCCTGACTCTAGACTATTTCCCCACCCACGTACTTTCTCATCCTCCCAACACCCTGAGAGTAGGCTGTATTAGTATCCCCATTTCACTGATGAGGAACCGAGACTAGGGAGCAGGGGGAGTGATAAGTGAGCAGTTAGTGTGGGGGCAGGGGGGAAGGACCAAGTATCAGCTCAGGCTTTCTGACCCCAGAGTGTGTTGAATTTCAATAATCATCACGATTTATTCTCTCAATAAACTTCCCATCGCCAGGGTCCTTGGTAGCGTGACTTTGACAACTTGTCAGCTCTGTGTGGGTGCGTGGCAGATGTGGATATGGGGAAGCCCAGAGATGACAAGGGCAGAGTGAACTCTGTAAGGTGAGGGTGAGGTAGGGGGCTGACATGGGGAGGGGAGCCAGCCTGGCAACAAGGGTTCTCAAGCCCAGCATCAAAGATGGCGGTGGGGGGCGCCAAGCATCTGTGGGGATCAGAGCAAGCTGGGCTCAACTCCCTTCTCTCTACCACAGGATGGGATGTGTGAAGTCCAAGTTCCTCCGGAATGGAGGCAAGGTCTCAAAAACCGAGCCCAGCACCAACCCACACAGCCCCGTGTATGTGCCGGATCCCACATCCTCGGGCAAGCGGGTGAGTGGGGGAAGAAAGGGGATGCCGGCAGCTGTCCGGGGCTGCCCCACGCTGCCCCAAACTGCTCTCACCGTTCCCTGTTATCCCAAGGGTGAGCAGGGTGAGTCTGGGGTGAAATGCAGCTGACCAGTCACCAGCAGTGCCCTGACTCCCCAGGATACACGCCTTGGCCCCTCAGCCTGGGTGACCAGGTCCCAGGGGCATAGCCGGCTGTCCCACCCGGCCTGTACCATAATCAGTGCTGAGGATAATGAATGAGCAGCTTAGTCACAACAGCAGTTGAAGAAATGACAGTAATGATGACAGCATTAGTATCATGGCGATAGCTGTAGTAACAATGGTAGTAATAATAGTAACAACAATCCTTGTGGGAATATAATAGCAATGGAGGTAGGAACTACAGCACAGAGTCTATGAGAGAAGTGGTAATACTAGCAGAGGTATCTGCTCACTTCTGTTACACTTACACAGAGCTTACGATGAACCAAGTACCGTCCTAAGGGCATGATGGATATTAACACCTTTAATCCTCACAGTAGTGCTCTTGTGGGCCACAAGTTGTCTTATACCCATTTCAGAGATGAGACGCAGACACTAAATGACTTGCTGAACCTACAAGGCCAGTAGGGATTCAAACTCAGTGCACGTTCCAGTGTCCCTGTGGTAGGAACAAAGTAACAGAGGCAGAGCCAGCTGCTAGTGACGGGAGCAATAGTCATGGTGGCATTCGTGGGGGCCTGGGGGCAGTAGTTGCCACAGAAGTCACCCGACTAGTCATGGTAGTTGTGATGGTTTGAAGAGCAATAACAATAGTAATAGTGGTGGTTACAGTAATAGTCCTAGTAACAGGGCTGACAGTACTGTTGCTGCTGTTAAGAGCAGCAGCAACAGTTGTAATAAGCATTATTGTTCTTTGGAAATCTTCTATGGTCTGGGCACTGGACTGAGCTGTTTCTATACCATTCAGTTCAGTTCAGTTCAGCCGCTCAGTTGTGTCTGACTCTTTGTGACCCCATAAATCACAGCACACCAGGCCTCCCTGTCCATCACCAACTCCCAGAGTTCACTCAGACTCATGTCCATTGAGTCGGTGATGCCCTCCAGCCATCTCATCCTCTGTCATCCCCTTCTTTTCCTGCCCCCAATCCCTCCCAGCATCAGAGTTTTTTCCAATGAGTCAACTCTTCACATGAGGTGGCCATTAATTCTCACCAAAAGCCGTGAGGCTGGAGTTAATGCTTCTTATAGCCAGGGTGACAGAGGCTCAAAGTTAAAAGGCACCCTGGGCCCATAGTGCTGGGAGGCAGCAGAGCTGGGTCATTCTAAACTCAACGCTGGGGTTCTCTCTCCTCTGGGGTCCTTTCGTCCATCCCTTTATCTGAAGCTATCCCAGCAAGCACAGCCTCCAGAGGCAGGGGTGCACTTCTTCCTGGTGCTCCTTAGAAAGTTCTTCCTCGTGTTGAAGGGAGGCCTATTACCCCATAACCCTTACTCCTGGATCCTATACCTTCCTCCTCAGTCCTGCCCCAAACACATCTACTACCTTTGCCCCATGAGAGCTTGTAAAGATGGAAGGCAAAGATCTTATCCCAACCCACCCTTTCCTTCCAAATCATCTTTCACACAACATGGGTTCCTGGCCTCTCTTTACCTGCTTGCCCTTCTCCAGGCATGATGCCTAGAACAGGACTAATTTTAGAAATGGGAGAAGAGTGAAATAGGCACCTCCCATCTTCTGACACTTGACCTCCATTAATACAGCCTGAGTTTTACTTCCCACATTGGTGATGTCCTGAGGTGACATCCTAAACCCTAAGTCACTCCCAGGTCAGCTTCTCTCCTAACTTGCGTGGCCCAGGGCCCTTTCTGTGGCTAGGGCTCCCAAGTCTCAGTTTCTCTGAGGCCCCCTGACTTGTTCCTAGGGGGAAGTAGAGGTTTTCTCCCATCAGTTTTTGCCTGTTCTCTCTGAACATCAAGTTTAAAGGACATTATTATCAGCCATTCATTGTTTTGCTCATGCAGAACTTTGATTTAACAGTAATGTAGTAACTGAGAAAGGATTCCCAGGTCAAATCAGCTTGCAAAGCACCGGGCCACACACTCCTTTCCGTAGGACTTCCCAGAGCCTTTATGAATCTTTGTAATGGGCTTTATGCATCTCCCCCAAAAGGATATACTTAGTATTTCCCAAAGCTATTTCTTTAAATTAGCATTTACTTACGTGTGTGACACACAAATTCATTCTCTCTGAAAATAAAAATCACAAATTACAGTTAAAACTATAGTGTCTGCTGACCAATGCCTTCCTCCCTAGAAATACCACACCCCAGCCCAGAGATAACAGCTGTTGTCAGTTTAGCAGGGAAACTTGCAAACCTCTTTCCATGAATTTACTCACACCTGTACAGTATGTGTCCACAGAAATTGTTTAGGATGTGTGAGTATGTGTTTTACACCAGCATATCATTTTTACCGTTCTGAAGAACTAGCTTTGTTTACTCAACAATGTCCCTTTGAGGTCTCGCTGTGTTCAGGAATGAAGTGGCCTCCTTCCTATTAGAGCTGCTTAGAGCAGCTCCCTTAATTTGGTGCCGATTCCCCTTCGGATAGACACTTAGGTTGTTTTATGTAGTGGAGCCTTTATTCATGGGCTTGCTGGTAGACCTAGGATCTCTTCAAACATAGCTTAGAAAACACTGATCTGGACCAACTCCCCTCACTGTATGTTGAGGGGAAGAGACAAGTCAGTATCCCCCAGTATGTCTAAGGCAGAGCCTATAACCCTAGAGGTCTGCATCCTTGTACTAGCTGTGCCCCTAATGTGCTGTGTTGCCTTGGGCACTTCCCCAGCCCCCTCTGGGCCTCCCCCCGTGACACATGGGGTTGGGATATCCTTTTTTGACACAAACCTTCCATGGCTCCACACACACTGTTGGATTCATTCTCGTCTCCCGTTTCTTCCCCACAGTGGCCTGACAGTAGCAACGGCAACCCACCAGGGTCCACAGAGGGTAAGTAACTGGCAGGCACGTGCAGTGGAGTCTGGTGATTGGGGTGAGTATCTGGAAGGCACGTGCAGTAGAGTCTGGTGATTGTAGAGGATTAGGTTAGGTGCTTGGTGAGAGCTTGAGGCAAAAATCCAAAACAGTCAAAACCGCCCTTGAAAATCCCCTAATTTGCCCCCAAAGTACTTAGTATAGGCCATTGTGTTTCTATAGCGCTATTTCACAGCATGAAAATAACTCCATTAGCTTTGAACTCAAGAATGCGCTTTGGCAAGATGCTTACTTGTAGCATGAACACACACCTCAAGGGGTCCAGGGCTGGGTGCCAGGTCTTGGGGTGAGAAATACCCAGGGCTGTGGGTGTGCTCAGATAAAGCCTCACCATCCCATGTGTCTCCCTTCCCAACAGGTTCTGAGGATATCATTGTGGTTGCCCTGTATGATTATGATGCCATTCACCATGAAGACCTCAGTTTCCAAAAGGGGGACCAGATGGTGGTCCTGGAGGAGTGAGTCCCCATCCCACTTCCCCTAAGACATAGCTATCTCTAATACTCAATTTTGTTCTCTTTTGTGTTTCAATAAAGAACCTGATAGGCTAGATTATACTAGAGTGTAAATGACTGATGAGAATGTGATCATAATAAAGGAAGAAGGGTTTGCTGTTAACCTGGGTTTTAGCCACAGTAAAGGGGCTTGTGTGCCGGCTAATGATGCACATCCAGGCAAGGATAGACAGCTGACAGTGCTTTCCTAGGAAAGCCTTTCTTGGACTCCTATGATTAAGTGGCAGGCTTACCTATGGAACAGACCCTGTTGAGGTGACTTTGCACTCAGATCTATGGCTCTCTGAGTTTGCTACCTCCAATCTCCTATAATCCTCACCATCACTAGATGGAGTATCTAATATGTACTGGGACTGCTTATGCTTGGTCAGACTCCTGAGCCCAGTCCTTCTGGCCAGCAAGCCACTGTGAGTCTGCCATGGGCACAGGCCCCTGCCTTATATATGGTTGCTAAGGTCAAGGCCACAAGTCCAGGGCCAGAGTGAGGCCAAAGACCTAGCACTGTGGGCTATGAATGTAGGGACAGCGCTTGATTCTAGCCCCGGGGTTGTTGTAAAGATATTTACCTTCATCATGGGGTGCAGGCTGGGGGCTGGGACGGTAGTGGCCCTGACCTTCACCCTACCAGCTTCCTGTTGTTGGGGGTATTCTAGGCCACGGCTGCGGGGTTGACCCCTTTGCCCCTTCTGTCCCCCAGGTCTGGGGAGTGGTGGAGAGCGCGATCTCTGGCCACCCGGAAAGAGGGCTACATCCCAAGCAACTATGTTGCCCGCGTCAACTCTCTGGAGACGGAGGAGTGAGTATTCCATCTCCCTGCCCTCCAGAAGCAAGGATGAGCTGAGCCAGCCTTGCTTTGGACTCAGGGCCTTTGTGCTCACTGTCTCCCCTGCCTGGCCCACTCTTCCTAGAGCTGTTTGCCTGGCTGGTTCCTTTTCATCCTTTGGGTCTCAGAGAGGCCTTCCCTGACCACTTAGTCTCAAGCAGGTCCCCGCTGTGACTCTTTGTGACTCCCTGCTTTACTTCTTCTGAACAGTTCTCACTAGCAAAAACAATCTTGGTGCTTTGGTTGTCCCCAGTTCGCTGTCTGCCTTCCCCCGCTAGAATGGGAGCACATGAGGGTAGGGACATGGTCTGTCCTCTGCTGTATCCTGCACCCTCCACACAGGCTGGCATGCAGTAGGTGCTCAATGCATATTTGTTGGATGAAGTATAACAATTGTGCCAAGGAGGGTCCTCTGAGAGGCAAGCCAGCCCACACCTGGCCGGTCACTCCTCACATGACTCATTCAGCCTGCCTGTGCCTGTGCCCCCCTGAGCCCTGTGCCAACCGGGGGCCACAGAGCCAATGAGACATCCCCCACCCTCAAGGAGATCACTGTAACCCCTCATTCTTTACTGCGGGCTCTTTGTGTCTACCTTGACTCAGAAAACAGACAGTTGTACTTTATCCATCCATCCACTCAATCATTCCACAGACCCTTGAGCATCCACTGAACTCCCAGTCCTTATTCCAGGAATACTAGATGACTCAGGCAGGCTTCCTCCCTGGAGATGTTCACAGTGTGGGGGGTGACACTGACAAGAAGGTGGCCACACTATAGGGCGGCAATAGATTCAACTCAGAATCAGCCAGTCAAAAAGCTGAAACCTGATGGTCACCACAGTTTTATCTCCTTTGCCTCCTCCCTCTGGCTAGATGGTGTTGAGCATTGGGAATGCTTACTGTTAAAACGGGCTTTTCCCATCTTAAAGGCACCCCTTTCTTAGCACACAGAAAACCTCTTTGCCCTGTGAAACCTCCCCTCTGTGGCCGTGAGGAAGCCCTCACCCCCAGCCCTGACCCTTCTGTCCTGGAACGCCCCCAGCACATGCCGTACATGCTGCAGTGGTGGGAGGCGGGGGGCGTTGGCTGCTTCTCTGTCCCTCCAGGCTTACTCCTGGGCCATCTGTGCTCTGCTCCCCTGCTCCAGGCTCTGAACACTTAGAGAATTCCTGCACCATACCTCACCCTGCAGCAGCCTTGAAGAAGGCATGGCTGGTATTACTCCTTAAAGCAATATAACTGCTGAGTGGAAAAGCCCAGGTGCAGAGGACAGATGCCGTGGGTTATCATTTGGGTGATAACTTAATGGCTGGTTCTCGATCTTGAGTGCATCAGCATCACCTAGAGGGTTAGTTAAAATGCTGGTTTGTGAGCCCCACTCCTCAACTGTCCAATTCATAATTGGCATTTCTAACAAGTTCTCAGCTGAGATGGATGCTGCTGATCCAGGGACCCACCTTGAGAACCACTGACCTGATCCCAGGCTCTTGTGTCCACATCAAGAGACTGCTCACAGAGACTGCCTCTGAAGAGAGCAGCTGGGGCCTGGAAATCAGCGTGGGATGGAATCTTACTTCCTCATTTGCCTTGAAATAAGCAGCATTTTCAAATGTTTCAAAATGCAAATGGTGCAGAGGGACATATACTAAAGAGTGACAAGTCTTCCCCCCACCCTATCCCCATCCCGCTACTTCCCTTCCAGAAGCAACCAGTTTGTTGTAAGTCCTCCCAAATGCTTTATACTTGATTAGGAAACTACATATATCTTCCTCCAATGTGTTAAAAAATTGGAGTATAGCTGATTTAGAATGTTGTGTTAGTTTCAACTGTACAGCAAAGTGAATCTGTTATACATATAGATATATCCACTCTTTTAAAGATTCTTTTCCCATAGAGGCCATTATAAATATTAAATATATTCCCTGTACTATGGGTCCCTATTATCTATTTTATGTATAGTAGTACGTATATGTCAGTCTCAATCTCCCAATTTATCCCTCTTCTTCCCTTTCCCCACTGGTAACCGTAAGTTTGTTTTCTACATCTGTGACACTATTTGTTCTGTAAGTTCACTTGCATCATTTTTGTAGATTCCACACGTAAGCGATATCATTTGGTACTGGTCTTTCCCTTCCTGACTCACTTCACTTCGTATGATAATCTCTGGGTTCATCCATGTTGCTGCAAATGGCATTGTGTTATTCTTTTTTATGGCTAATATTCCACTATCACGTCTGTGGTGGCTCAGCGGTAAAGAATCCACCTGTAATGCAGGAGACACAGGTTTGATCCCTGGGTTGGGAAAATCCCCTGGAGAAGAAATAACTTCCCATTCCAGTATTTGTGCCTGAGAAATCCCACGGGCAGAGGAGCCTGGTGGGCTATAGTCCATGGGGTTGCAAAAGAGTCAGACACGACTTAATGACTAAACAGCAACAACAATATTTCATTGTCTGTAAGTGCTGCAACTTCTTGATCCATTCATCTATCGATGGACATTGAGGTTGTTTCTGTGTCTTGGCTATTGTGAACGATGCTGCAAAGAACATTGTCTCTCTCGGTTTTATTCTACACCATACTCTTCCACCTCTCTTGTTCAGATCTTCCGTGCAGTGCCTGCAGTGCCTCCGTTTCACAGCTGCAGTGTCTGTCATGAAGGCGCCCCACCATCCCTCGTCAGTGGTCACTTAAGCTGTCCCCAGTCTCATGCTGCCTTGAGTCTCCTTGGGTATATGCCATTTCTTCCTGTGCAGAATCCATGGGATAACTTCCTGGGGGTGGGATTGCCAGGAGGACAGCTCTTACTGTGTACCCTTAACATTGCTTGAACATTTTACCATGGCTTGACTCACTTTACCAAATGAAAGCAAGGAAGGCAGGGGTGTTGCAGGGTGATTAGGATCTTGGGCTCTGGAGTTAGACTGCCTGACTTTGAATCCTGCCTACACCACTTATTAGCTGTGTGATGCCAGGCAAGTTACTTGCTCTTGCTGTTTCTCGATTTCCTCATCTGTAAAATGGGGATAATAAAGGCAATGATTCCATAGAGTTGTTGGGTGGATAATAAGACGTTGATAAATGGTAACTGCCTGTTTCTCCAGTTGATAGCAGAGGAAACAGAAGTCCAGAGAGGGAAAGCAATGTGCTCCAAGTCACACATAGATTTGTGGCAGGGTCAAGGCCAGTTGACCTCTGGTCTGGGGCTTTTTCCATCACAGTGCATGAACTACTCCTCAGGGAATAAATTTTGGTTTCTGCTGCTTAAAGTTATCCTTAGATTTTTTGGGCAGGATCTAAAGATCCCAAATAGTCAAGGAGGATGAAGAAAGGTACAGGGATGTGGTGCCAAGTATAAAGTTATTTGAAATCTCACATTTGAGCTTAGAAATTCATGCTGATGTTATATTCAACTCTGTATCTACAGAGGAAGATGAACTGTGATGGTAACAAAGCTCAGCCCTCACTCACATGGGCCTCTAAGATCCTGAGAGGTTGATCAAACTAGAGAAGTCTGCAAAAGGAAGATTTTTGACCACAGTTGGTTAAGACTGCTGTATTTTTCCACCCAGTCTTTTTGCTCATCGCCTTATCCCTCATGTTGGGTGGTACTGGAATAACCAGCAACATTTTGTCTTAGTATTTATAATGCTGTATTATTTTTCTTAAAGAAAGCACCCCAAATTGCAAGTTTCAGCCCCAGCGAACTGGATTCACTTGTGGTAAAATGTCAATATCAAAGGAATGACTGCTTTCCCCCCAAAGAATCTTTGAGTAAAACTGACACCAGAGGAATCCAGGCCCTTGGAGTCCTGATGCCAGGCGAGAATGCCGATAGTCAGACAGGACTGCCCACCGCGGGCTTACACACTGGCCCCTCCCTTCCCTCCAGGTGGTTCTTCAAGGGCATCAGCCGAAAAGATGCAGAACGCCAACTCCTGGCCCCTGGCAACGTGCTGGGCTCCTTCATGATCCGGGACAGCGAGACCACCAAAGGTGAGGCCAGTCCTCCTAACCCTGCGTTTCCACCCCACCACACAGGGGAGCCCCAGACATGACCAGACACCATCCTTCCCTAGGGGTATGCCGTTGTCTGAACAACTCACCCAGCCCCCGTCCCCGGCTTGCCAGGCTTCCTTCTGCTCTTTGTTCAAGCCTTCTCAGCCCCCAGACCTGCCAACTTAGGTCAGTGAAAATAAGACGCCGTGGTTACTGCCCTGAAGAACAACAACCTGCTGAACTTGATCTTCATTAGCTTGGATTCTTTTATATACCCATCAAAATATATCTTGTCCACAAGCCTGACTCCTCTCTCCTTCCATAAGGAAATGAGATGGGCTCAGGCTGTAGGAAGAGACCTCAAGCAATCTTGTCTGGGACCTGTTTCAAATAACTCCTTTGAGGTATTTGGATATTTTGATGTCGGTGACCTGCTTCCTGAAACTTCTGTGCTGTGAGGGTGGCTTTGTGCCCAGTCATTGCATAGGAGGCAAGAGTAGTGCCCCAAAACAACAAATAACTCAAACTGGCATCAATTAAGGCCAGTTTTGCCAAAGGGATGATTGTAAGTAGGAGTCCTGTGATTTCAGATTTCACACAGTGTGTGCCTTTACTATTGTGTATAGATTCAAAACTGCTTGGTTCAGAGAAATCAGTAAATTGTATAAGGTATGACCTCACAGTACCCTGTACAATCAGTTCGGGGGCCTTCTACTTGCCCCCTGATTTCTGACCTGGGGAAGCCTGAATGTGGCTAAAACAGCACTCACAATCTGTGTTTCGGGTCAGGGAATGTTTTGGCTTTATTTCCTCCCACCCAACAAACTCCCTACCAGCCCCCAGAGGAAAAGAAATGGTACAAAAAGATAGAGCCGTACACAGCCCTCGGCTTCTCTTCTCCCTCTGGGCCATCCTGTACACAAGGGCAGGAAGGTGAGTCTGGCCACTCCCACAGCCCTCAGAGTGGGCATAAGTGGGTTCACTGAGTCAATAAACTTGTAGTACAAGTGCCCTGAGTCCCATCCTGCTGCTTCCTGGGTTCTGCCCTTCCCCGCTCAGCATCAGCCAAGTCAGCCTCCCCTTGACTGGGCAGAGTGATTAACAGTGCGGTCCCAGCTACCTGGGTTTGAAGCCCAGCTCTGCTACTTACAGGCTGTGTGACTGCAGGTTAGGTACTTCATCTCCCTGGACTTCAGTCTCCTTACATACAACATTGTGGTGATATAAAACCTCTACCTGTGGGGTTAATCATTCACTGTAATGAACAATATAGCTTATTATAATGCATATAACTATAGTCCATTATAATGAATATTATTCCTATCCATTCATTGTTTATTATTTATTATTCCTATTCATCCATTGCCAAGAGCTGACTCATTTGAAAAGACCCTGATGCTGGGAAAGATTGAGGGCAGGAGGTGAAGGGGGTGACAGAGGATGAGATTGTTGGTTGGCATCATCAACTCAATGGACATGAGTTTGAGCAAACTCCAGGAGACAGTGAAGGACAGGGAAGCCTGGCAGGCTGCAGTCCATGGGGTCACAAATAGTTGGACATGACTGAGCAACCAAATAACAGACATTAAAGAATCCGCCTGCAGTGCGGGAGACCTGGATTCGATCTCTGGGTCAGGAAGATCCCCTGGAGGAGGGCATGGCACCCACTCCAGTATTCTTGCCGGAAGAATCCCATAGACAGAGGAACCTGGCAGGCCACAGTCCCATGGGTTCACAGAGTCGGACATGACTGAGTGACTAAGCACAGCAGCCTAGCATGCATGAACATCGATCAGTCGTGTCCAACTCTTTCTGACCCATGGACTATACCCCTCCAGGCTCCTCTGTCCATGGAATTCTCCAGGCGGGAATACTGGAGTGGGTAGCCATTCCCTTCTCCAGGGGATCTTCCCAACCCAGGGATCAAACTTGGGTCTCCTCCATTGCAGGCAGATTCTTTACCATCTGAGGCACCAGGGAAGCCCCAGCATGTATGGTCAACTGTAATTCATGCAACAATTTAAACCTCCCCCATATCCAATGACATGGTGCTATTGTGGTGGAGAAAGCTGAGAGAGAGAGAGAAGCTAATAACTTGCCCAAGGACGCAGCTCGCAAACCAGAATCGTGGCCAGGGACTGAAAGACGTGTGTGTTTCTGGTCTATGTGAATCCAGGGTAGTTCCCCATCGCCAGCTCCTTAACTGAATCGCATGTGCAGAATCCCTTTACCATATGAGGTGATGTGCACACAGGTGTCAGGGATTAGGACGTGGCATTTTGGGGGGCCGTGACTCAGCCTGCCACGACATTTAATGTGGACACTTACATTTCAGTGTTTATATTGTAATAGTTGAACTGGATTGGTTTGTTTAATCTTTTTGCTTGTTTGCTTCTAAACAGCCTAACTTATTTTCAGAATTAATGTTTATTTGTATTTAAATAACCTATGGATATACCCATACTGCTTTCACTATAAAATCATCTATTTTTATTTTTTAAATTGACTGATTTATTTTTATTGGAGGATAATCACTTTACAATATTGTGATGGTTTTTGCCATACGTCAACATGAATCGGTCACAGGTATACATGTGTCCCCCCCATCCTGAACCCCCCTCCCACCTCTCTCCCCACCCTATTCCTCTGGGTTGTCCCAAAGCGCTGGATTTGGGTGCCCTGCTTCATGCATTGAACTTGCACTGGTCATCTCTTTTACATATGGTAATGTACATGTTTCAGTGCTATTCTCTCAAATCATCCCACCCTTACCTTCTCCCACTGAGTCCTAAAGTCTGTTCTGTACATCTATGTCTCCTTTGCTGCCCTGCATCTAGCATCAGCAGTACCGTTTTTCTAAATTCTATATATATGTGTTAATATATAGTATTTGTCTTTCTCTTTCTGACTTACTTTAGTCTGTATAATAGGCTCCAGATCCACCTCATTAGAACTGACGCAAGTGCATTCCTTTTTATAGCTGAGTAATATTCTATTGTGTATATGTACCACAACTTCCTTATCCATTCATCTACCGATGGACATCTAGGTTGCTTCCATGTCCTAGCTATTGTAAATAGTACTAAACAGCCTTGCTTTTTACCAAACTGGGTGTGGTATCTTGGTTTTTGTGAAAAATAGATAGATAATAGGAAGAAAAAGAAATAATAATGAGCTCAATGACAGCCAATATTACTGAGCTTTTACATCCTGCGTGCAAGCGTTACTTCTTTTACCACCAGGCAGTGTGCTGAGGGGAGGAGATATGATGACCAGTCCCATTCTACAGATAAGGGAACTGAGGCAAAGAGAGGTGACTTGGTCACGTGTCCAAGGTCTCACAGGGGGACATGGAACAGCCTGACAAGCACCTGGCAGCCTGACTCCACCGCCCACTCCTACCCTCTGCTCCACTGCACAGATGTCAAGACGGTGCCAGCAGTGGCCTTAGAGGCTGTCTAAGTGGTTTCTCTCTGCCCCGCACAGGGAGCTACTCTTTGTCCGTGCGAGACTACGACCCCCAGCACAGGGACACGGTGAAACATTACAAAATCCGCATGCTGGACAATGGGGGTTTCTACATCTCACCCCGGAGCACCTTCGGCAGCCTGCAGGAACTGGTGGCCCACTATTCGAGTGAGTCCTGCGGGGCTGCCTCCCTTCTGGGGGCCCAGCTGGGTGGGCCTCTCTCCTGGGAATCCTAGTCAAGGGTCACTGCTGCCTCTGAGGCCTGCTAAGGTTTTCCTGACCCTCCCCCTAGACAAACAGTTGCTTTGGATTCTCCTGAAGTCTTTGGTCTGTTGAACGGGAGGGCAGAGATGCCATCTCACCATGCTCTGTTCTCTTGGGAATGTCTTTGATGGAGTGGCCCTTTGGAACAGGGGCCAGATGCAGTGGACCAGGAAGGGAGGCCTGGAGGGGAAGCCTGAGGCTGGCTTGGGGCTGCCTGCCCTTGGCTGACCAGGGGGCTCTGTTCCAGAGGGGAGTGATGGACTCTGCCAGAAGCTGACAGTGCCCTGCATGTCCTCCAAGCCCCAGAAACCTTGGGAGAAAGACGCCTGGGAGATCCCCCGGGAGTCCCTCAAGATGGAGAAGAAACTTGGAGCTGGGCAGTTTGGGGAAGTCTGGATGGGTAAGGACCCAGGGCCAAAGCCAGGAGGGGAGAGAGGGGAGAGGGAGGTCCTTGCTTCCAAGAACAGCCCAAGGCCAAGTGGGAATGCCACCCAGGGCAGAGGGGAGATTTGAATAATAACCGTAAAGGAGTGATTCCTCTGAGAGCAAAGCAAATAGTCCTGCCATGCAAACACTGCCATGCAAATCTTTGAGGTCAGGCCTGTTGGGGTCAAAAACTTTCTTCTAAGAAGCGGAAGTCCTCGATGAGGAATCTGCTTCCTCACATGGAGCTGGGACAGTCTGGGGTTGAGAGAACCAGAGCATCTCTTAGAATGATGAGGATTAAGAATGGAAAAGTGTAGCTTGGAGATTTCCAGGTGAGTTCAATGTTGGCAGCTGATGAACACGCTGTTCTAAGCCCCTGCCATGTGCCCAGCATCATGCTAGGGCATTGTAGGGCTTCAAAAAGACATATTCCACCCCTGCTGGGCTGCCTCTAATGACTTAAGAATAGCAAAGCCTGCCCTGCAGAGCTGTGGGGGTAGACGCGATGCCTGGCCCAGTGCCTGAGGCCCCCACACCGTGTTTATACTCCACCACTTTCCAAATGGGAGTGAAGATAGCTTACAGAGATGCCAACAATTCAGCCAGAAAAAAAAACAGTTTAAAATCCACTCACTTCAATTACAGAGATGCCAACAATTCAGCCAGAAAAAAACAGTTTAAAATCCACTCACTTCAACTATATGTATTGAGAGCCTGCTATGTGTCAGGCACTGAAGAAGAAAAGGCAGAGAAAGCATGGTGAGGAAGGCAAGACAGATCAGACTGATGGGGTTAGAAAACACACACACACACACACACACACATTATATAAGGCCTTAAGCTCTTACTGTAGGAAGACCTCAACTCTGCGTTAGAGCTTCCTGGCAGCCAAGGCAAAATGGAAACACAAGCAACACTGAGATTTACAAGATCAACAAGATGAAGCAGGGAAAGGGTGGGGTGAAGTGAGAGGACAGCATGAGCAAAGTCCCTGTGGTGGGAGGGGGAGACGGCTGCTCGAGGGACTGAATGATATGCAGGCAGGTTGGTGCACAAAAGGCAAGGGGTAGAGGTGTTGGTGGATGACAAGGCTAAGTGAGCAAGGCCAGTTTATGCAGGGCCTTGTGGACCATGATGAGGCATATTTATTTTGAGAGCAGTGTTAAGATTAAATAAACATTTAAAGCAAAGATGGTGTGTATGTGAATATGTGACAAATCAAAGGTAGGTGTGTGAGTGAGTGGCATAATCAGAGTGATGTTTTCATCCCTTAACCCCTGCATGAACTTTTGCATATGAGGAAACCATAGTTCAGAGAGGTTAAGTGACCTGCCCAAGGGCACACAGCTAGGAAGTGGTGGACCAGCCTTCCAACCCACATCTACCTGAGGGCAAAGCACATGTCTCCCCTTCCTTCTCTAAGGGCTGAGATGGGCAGGAAAGGCTCGCTGGAGGAGGCAGGTCTGCGGCCAGGTCTTTGGGGCCTGTGAGGAAAGAGCAGTGGGCCCTGACCACCTTTTCTGCTTCCTGTCCTGCTGCAGCCACCTACAACAAGCACACCAAGGTGGCCGTGAAGACGATGAAGCCCGGGAGCATGTCCGTGGAGGCCTTCCTGGCAGAGGCCAACCTGATGAAGACTCTGCAGCATGACAAGCTGGTGAAGCTGCACGCTGTGGTCACAACGGAGCCCATCTACATCATCACGGAGTTCATGGCCAAAGGTGCCGCGCGCTGGGAGCTGGGGGTACCAACTATGCCTCCTCCTGGTCACCTGCAGAGTCAGAGGGGACTCTGATGTGGTTCTTTGGCCTTCAGGATGCCCCCAGTCTGGCCAGGAACTCTTTTGACATAAACTCACTGCGCACCTTCATATCTGACTGCCCCACTCTCCTGGTTAAGGGGAGTGAAATCATGTTAGGGGGATGCCAGGAGAAGGGGAGCATGTGGACCTCTGGGAGAGGGGGTGGGGCCAGAACCCCTCTCAGGGAAAGGAGAAGAGCCTTCTGAGGGTTCACCATGAGCCCTTGAGGCTGGGGAGACTCCCTCAACCACCCCCGACCCCCTGACCACCAGCCATCTTCCCTGGGTGGACCAATGCTCCAGGAGACTCAGCAAAGCCTTCCTTAAGCATTGGCTATGCATCCTTTCTAGGATGTTCCCATCCTGCCTGCACACAGTCCAGGATGTCTCAGGGATATTTTTTTAGGCCATCATTTCTCAATAATGTTCAATTCCTGCCCATTTCTCAACATATAGAAATGTCTCATGTGACATCCATTTAGAAGGATTTGACATCTCAAAGCTTTTATCATTTTCTAAACACACAATTATGCCAGCCTTATAAAACCATGGCCCCAGTCCCCCAGGCTCAGAAAGCTGTCTCAATCAAACAACCAGCCTGGCAAGCACAAAGTCATTCTCAAAATGCTCAGATTCTATTTCTCATATGCTAGGAACAGTAAATAAATACTTTTATTTAAATTCATTACGATGAACCATGTTAACCACTTGGTAAAGTCATGAGAGTAGTAAATGTTGTTCCCCCTACCCCCACACAGGCAGCCTGCTGGACTTCCTGAAAAGTGAAGAAGGTAGCAGGCAGCCACTGCCCAAACTCATCGACTTCTCAGCCCAGGTGAGAGTCTAATGGGGAAGTCGGGGAAGGGGAAGTCAATTATTTATTCAACACGTGTTTATTGATTACGTGCTATCATAATAACTGTAATAGCTAACACGTATTGAGTGCTCAGGATAAAAGTATTCTTTTTAACTGTGCCTTCTATGACCTAACTTGGGGCTTTCCTGATAGCTCAGCTGGTAAAGAATCCACCTGCAGAGAAGGTGATGGCACCCCACTCCAGTACTCTTGCCTGGAAAATCCCATGGACAGAGGAGCCTGGTAGGCTGCGGTCCATGGGGTCGTGAAGAGTCGGACACAACTGAGCGACTTCCCTTTCACTTTTCACTTTCATGCATTGGAGAAGGAAATGGCAACCCACTCCAGTGTTCTTGCCTGGAGAAACTCAGGGACGGGGGAGTCTGGTGGGCTGCCATCTATGGGGTCACACAGTCGGACACGACTGAAGTGACTTAGCAGCAGCAGCAGCAATGCAGGAGACCCCAGTTCAATTCCTGGGTTGGGAAGATCCCCTGGAGAAGGGATAGGCTACCTTCTCCAGTATTCTTGGGCTTCCTTGGTGGCTCAGAAGGTAAAGAATCCACCAGCAAAGTGGGTAGACCTGGGTTCAATCCCTGAGTTGGGAATATCTTCTGGAGGAGGGCATGGCAACCCACTCTAGTATTCTTGCCTGGAGAATCCCCATGGTCCCAAGAGCCTGGGGGGCTGCAGTCCCTGGGGCTGCAAAACAGCACTGAGCGACTAAGCATGCACACAAGTCCCTACTCATATAGTCTTCACATCAGCCTCCTAGGGTGAGATTTTTGTTATCTATTCCTTTGCAACCAATTGCTCCAAAGTTTAGTATCTTGAAACAACAATGTATCATTTCCCATGATTCTGTGGGGTGGACTGGGCTTGGTTGGGTGATTTTTCTGCTCCACACAGTGAAACCCAGCCCCCTCTTGAGGATGCTTTCTGCTGAGAGCTTCCCTGGGGCTAGAATATCTGGGATGGTGGCTCATCCTCTGGGTCTGTCTCCAGTGACTCCACATCACTCATTCAGTAGCCTAACCTGAGCTCCTTTACATCATGGCAGAAAGGCAGGGGGAGTCTTCCAAGGGACTAAGCCATCCTGAGCAAGCTCCTTTTCGCATCATGCAGGCTGATGTCCCGTTGGTCAAAGCAAGTCACATGACCTAGCCCAGAGTCAGTGTAGGAGGGACCACAAAAAGGCGTGAGTCCCAGGAGGTGTGGTTCACAGGGAACCATGATGTGACAGTCTGGCCACAGATGGGTAATTGTCATCCCGTTTTACAGAACAGGAAGTTAAGGCTTAGAGAGGAAGTAAAGAGATGAGGCAACTGAGGCCCAGGGAGGTGAAGTAGCTTGCCTACGTGACTGTGTTATTTGGGGGGATATGGCAGTGAACAAAATGGAAAGTACTGCTATCCCCCTAGGGCTTACACTTATTAAACAACTAAATATCTTAGAGAGCTACGACCCAAGTAGTCCTGGCTCAGAGTCAAAAGAATGCAGGATCCAGCAAAATTAATAATGTCCAGAAATCACAGAAACGCTTCTTAAAACTCCATTTTCTTTCTCATCTTCCCTTCACTTTATGGAGCTCTTCTCACCCCCAGCCTGAGCGCTTTTCACTTCTGTCCTCTCTCATTCATTCTCTCCTGTCTGTGGGAAAACAGGGGAGGAAACGGGTACTGGTGGGAACCCACGGCTGGAGCACTTCTCCCAGTCCAGAAGCAACCAGAGAAGGCTTCCCAGAGGAAGCGGTCACTAGGCTGAGGCCTGAATAGAAGTTGGGCAGGTGAAGATGAGAGGGAAGGGTATTCCAGGCAGAAGAAACAGTCTATGCCAAAGTCCAAAGGGCAAAACCAGAGCTCAACCTGGTCTGTTGGAGTCTGAGCCTGGCAAAAATGAAGGGGATGTGGCTTGCAGCCTGGAAGGTGTTAAGGGAGAGGGGCACCTGGGCCCAGGGCAGGGCCTTCAGGAGATGCCTAAGGCAGAGTTCATTTGACTATGCAAATCCTGGGAAGGGTATAATAAAGGAAGAGTATAATAAAAGGCTTTGCCTTTCAGAGTCTTCCAATACCAGAGGCATATGGAAATCCAGAAGAGGCATTTTCTCTTCAGTGAGCCCTACCTCTTGGGGAAACAGAAGTCTGGCCTGTTGCTAAATTGTAACCGTCACACTGCCAGAAACCTTGCTGGGAGGAGGGTCACGGGCCAGGGCAAGAACAATTCTCCCCGTGGTACAAATGGTCAAGACATAAACCACAGGAGGGAAAGAGGTGCCAGGCCCTTGTGCATCCAGGAGCAGAGGTGGACTCAGAGCCCAGGGACAGAAAGGAGCCACCCTGGGCCTGGTCTTCACCTCCAGTCCTAGAGAGGTAGGTGGGTGCAGCAGAGACTGCCCCGTCACCACCTGGCTGTGTAATGTTAGATCCACTCTGGGTCTCTTGGTCCCTCCATTTGTCAAATGAAGGAACTGGACCATCTTTGTGCTTTTCAAGTTTGAAAGCCTTTTTTTTTTTTTTTTTTAGCTACAACTGTGTTGGTCAAATGAATCTTACAGAGCAGCTGATCATTTTAAAATAGATTAAAACAGAGCTGCTCTGATTGAAGGGGTGACCTTTCTTTTGTCCCTCAGTTAGATTCAATGTGAAGAGCCCTGAGCTGGAATATCCCTATAGGCCCTTCCAGCTGTTTCTGTGATTCCCTGGTACTCTCTCAGAAGCAAACCCATGTGCCAATGACTGACAACACGGCAGACCATCTGCTGCTCATGAAATCTCACCATCTCCTCAGCTCCCAATTTATAGACCAATCCTGAACCCAGCCAACCTACCCACTATTCGTTCAGTTGACAAACCCTTGAGAAGCAGCACTGTATACACATGGACTTAGGAATCATATAGAGTTTTGCTGTTGAGCCCAGGGCTGCCTGTGTGAGTGAAAGTGAAGTCGCTCAGTCGTGTCTGACTCTTTGCAATCCAGGGGACTATAGCCCACCAGGCTCCTCTGTCCATGGGATTCTCCAGGCAAGAATACTGGAGTGGGTTGCCATTTCCTTCTCCAGGGGATCTTCCTGACCCAGGGATTGAACCCAGGTCTCCTGCATTGCAGGCAGAGGCTTTAACCTCTGAGCCACCAGGGCTGCCTGTGTAGTCTTGAGCAAATAGCTTAACCTTTCTGAGGGCTGCTTTCCTCAACAGGGACTGTTGAAGTGAATACTTATATGCCAGACTCTGTTCTAAACACTTGATGTAGATTTAGAGGATTAATCCTCACATAAACCCTCGGAAGAAGATTCTCTTGTCCCATTCTACAGAGAAGAAAAGTGAGGTACAGTGGGTAAAGTAGTTTGCCTGGAGATCACAGAGATGTAGGGCTCAAGTTGAGCTGGCCCAACCTGGGAATAACCTAGGCATTCTCATCTGTTGTCTTCTAAGTGGGGTTAGTCCCACTTGCCCCCTTGAGCTCATGTGCTCCTGTGCAAATCCATAACATGAGTGTCTGCGCCTGAGTACTGAAAAATGCTGACTACCAGCGTTAGCGCCTGCTCTGTGCTAAAAATTCAGGTAGGGTAATGGACACAGACCCTAAGCAGGGCTGTCAGATTTCCAGTCCTGGTCTCCACATGGACCAGGTGGTTACTTCTCTGGGATTCAGTTTTATCACCTGTGAAATAATAGTGCTGAAGCAATAGTACCTACCCCAAAGCAGAGAGCAAATGCTATTTAAGTATTAAATATCATATTATGATTAATGAATAAGCTACAACGTGCACAGTTAATGTTATGGCTGTTGTTAACTGTTCGTCTGAACTCCTTATAAATTTTCCACACCCATGAGGCCAAGACTGCCTCACCCACTCCTGGCGGGCGATGACAAGCAAAATCAGAAAGTCTCCTGGTTTCGTTAGAAAAGGCTGGAGACTCAGACCTCGGTTCCAACGGCCATGGGTGCCCCCTGCTGGCCACTTTCCACAAGTGTACCATCCACTTGCCTCAGACCTTGAACAGACCTTGGTTTAGTCTGGCCAGAAACCCTACCTCCCCAAATAATCTCACCAGATTGCAGCCACCTGCAGTACTCCAAAGTGTTGGAGTTCTGGGTGATTAAAGGCAGCATGGAGGCCCTGGGGGTGGATATTCAAATCCTGGGGGTGTGATCTGACAAAGGTGTCCCTCCTCTGTACAACAGAGACGGTGGTAACACCTGGCTCAAGGACATCAAACACCAGTTTATGAACTATAAATGCTATTTTCTGAGTTTCTGAGGGTTAATCATAAACCTCTTTATGAGAGGTAATAAACAAACTATTGTAAGAGGAAAACATCTTTACAGAAAAATCCCACATCTTTCTGTCGGGCTTCCCAGGTACCATCGTGAATAAGAACTCTTCACACAGTCCACTATGCACTCAGAAGCCCTGATGACATTAAAATACACATCAGACCATGTCACCCTCCTACTAAGACTTCCCACTTCCCTTCGTGCTCAGAATACAACCCAACCCCCTCTCCTAACCTACAAGGTTCTTCCCCATCAGCAGCCTTTCCCACAACCTCCTCTCTCCTCCCCACTTTACCTTGGGCAACTTCTGCTCAGTGTCCTGTTCCATGAATACCCAAGCTGCTTCCTACCTCCAGGCCTTTGCTCATGATCTTCTCTGCCAGGAATGCTCTTCTTCGACAGAGCATTTGCTGAAGTTTCACCTCCTGACCATCCAATCCAAAACAACCCTCTACACTTCATGTCCTAGCACCTGCTTTCCCCTTTCTTTATGGTGCTTATCACCACCTGTGGGGGCTTTGCCTGGCTCCCGACCTGTCCAAGTAACATGTCTGGTGCCCACAAGACATTCAGTAGATGTTTGTTGAATGAGTAAAGGAATTTTCCCTACCCCGGCTTGGGAGTGAAGCAGGCATAATAGATACAACAAAATGTGATGTGAGCCTAGGTTCTTCCCAGTAAGGGGGTAGGGGATGAAAACCCTTCAAAGTATCCTGGGGTGTGTGTGTGTATTTCTCCTTGGAGAAATAATGCTTTTTCCTTAAAGTGTTTTCTGGAAGTCTTGGAACCCTAGAGGAGCTCCAAACTGGCCCAGGCTATGAGAATCCCCCCAACCTGGTTAGGTAGACAGAGAAATGCCAATCTGAGATCAGGCCCCAGGCCAGCACACATATTTTTCAGTTTTCTCACACTTGGACAGTCGTCTTCTGCTTTTGGGTGAGACCCACCTTGGGCTGGGCCAAATCTGAGGGTAAGGGTGTCTTTGTTTTGGGTGGAGATCGCAGAAGGCATGGCCTTCATCGAGCGGAGGAACTACATCCACCGAGACCTTCGAGCCGCCAACATCTTGGTGTCTGCATCCCTGGTGTGCAAGATCGCCGACTTTGGTTTGGCGCGGGTCATCGAGGACAACGAGTACACAGCGCGGGAAGGTAGGGGATGGTGTCGAGGGCCCCGTGGGGCCCACTGGGGTGGGTCATGTGTACTGAGCGTTCGGACCTGTGAAAATGGTATTAATTAAAATGCAAAGGTTTGTCCCAGTATCAGCTGTGTGTTATTAAGCTGGAGGGGCTCCATCTTGAGTTTTGGCCTCCAGTCTCCCCCAGTAAGTGGGATCAATTATAGATTGGGTCAGTCAAGTCATGTTAAAATTAAGAGTAAGGGCAAGAGTGACTTTAGGTGTGATAGACAAAAACAGGGAAGAATCTAAATGTCCATAAAGAGTACAATGATATTTAAATTGTGGTTTATTCACAGAATATTATTATGTAGCAATAAGAAATTACAAACCAATGACACACGCAAACATAAAAGAAAATGGATGACTCTCACAGGCATAATATCAAAATAAGGGAACTCAGACCGAAAAAGTGGATGCTGGATAGTTTCACTTATATAAAATTCAGAAACAGGCAAACATGTATGCGAAGGTTGACAGCAGCATTATTCTTAACAGCCAAAAAGTGGAAGTAATCCAAAAGTCCATCAACTGATGAACAAATACACAAAATGAAATTTAGGCATGTGGTGGGATGTTATTTGACCATAAAAAGGGATGAAGTGAGGACAAACTTTGCAAACATCATGTTCAGTGAAAGAAGCCAGACACAAAGGCCATGTATTGTATGATTCCATTTCTGTGAAATTCCCAGAATAAGCAAATCTATAGAGACAGAAAGTAGATTAACTCCAGCCAAGGCTGGAGTTGGGAGCTAGAAAGAAATGGGTGGTGACTGTTATGGTCTGGGGAAGGGTGGGGTGAAAATATTTTAAAATTCAGAACTTTGTGAATATATTAAGAAAACCATTGAACTGAATACTTTAAGTGGCTGAATTATATAGTCTGCGCATGCATCTCAATAAAACTTTTTAAAAAAACAGGCAAAACTCATTTATTGTGCTAAAGGTCAGAATAATACTTAACCTGGATTGCAGGGGTATTGACTGAGATGAGGCAGGAGGGAGCCTTCTGCGATGCTGAAATTTTCTATATCTTAATCTGAACGGTGATTACAAGGGGGGATACATATATAAAAGGCATCTAGTTGTATAGGAAAGATTTGTATATTTTATTTCATGTTTGTATGACACAGTAAAAGTGCAACTACTAAAAGAATAAGAATAGAGGGTATAATTTCTAAACCAGGAGAGGATAAGCAGGAATAAAGAAAACTCTCTCAGTCCCAAGGGAGGAAGGGACGGGGGGAGCGGGAAACACATAGAGAATTTTCAAAACTTGACTATGTACTAGATGATAAAGCAGGTCTCAACAAATTCCAAAGAACATGTATCTTTTACACTGCATTCCCAACTACAGTGGAATTGCAATGGAAATTGCTCACTGAAGGTTAACTCAACCTATCCCAGACCAGATGGAAGGCGAGGAGGACTAGAAGGAGAGACACCCAGTGACTGGGGGAAACCGAAATCTTCCCTTCGCCGACAGGGGTTAGGAGGTCAAAGTCCCTTGAATTTCTGCTGGCCCCAGTGGTCCTAGGACTCCACTCTTCAGGAGTTGTAGTTCACCAGGACATCAGCTGAATCAATGAGGTGGGCCCCAAGAGGGCGAGTCCCCTGCCACATCCCAGGTACCTTGGCTTACTCCTCCCTACTTTAGCCACTGGTCCTCAGAATGGATGCTACTTGCTTCCACGGGGGCCGGATTGAGGGAAGTCACAGTCCTGCAGGGGGCAGATGTTGGCAGCTGTACTGATGTCCTGTTCCCTGCCCCTAGCAGAGACCTAGCTCTGATTGCTCTCCAGACTCTCCTTGACTCTGCTCTGTTCAAACCACAGGGGCCAAGTTCCCCATCAAATGGACAGCTCCTGAAGCCATCAACTTTGGCTCCTTCACCATCAAGTCAGATGTCTGGTCCTTCGGTATCCTGCTGATGGAGATCGTCACCTATGGCCGGATCCCTTACCCAGGTAGAGAGAGGGCATCAGCCTGGGGCTGCTTCCGGGTCATTGTGTCCATTCAGACTGAGTTTTTGTTTGTTATTGTGTTTGTTTTTTATCAATATTTTTAAGGAAGTACAGTTGATTTACAACGTTGTGTCAATTTCTGCTGTATGGCAAAGTGATTCAGTTATATATACATATATATACATATTAATATAAGTTCTTTTCCATTACAGTTTATTATAGGATATTGAAGATAGTTCTCTGTACTATAAAGTAGGACCTTATTGTTTATCCATTCTCTACATAAAAGTTTATGTCTGCTCCACTCCATCCCTCCCCCAACTGCCTTCCCCTTGGCAACCACCAGCCTGAGTTGGTTGACCCTCACTGAGTTCTTGACCCTCACCCCCAGCCTCTCAGTTAATAACATCATTATCTATCCAATTTCTTAAGCCTGGAATCTGGAAGCTTGCTTGGCCCTTCCTCTTCTCTCATCCCTTTCCACGTTCAAGGAGTCACAGGGTTCTAGCCATTGGACTCCAAAGCATCCCAAGTCTGTCCACTTCTAACTCCACAGCCTCCACCCACACCAGACCAACGTCCTCCATCATCTCACTGGTATAGTGGCCTCCTAAGCAGTCTACCCTCTCTCCTAAAGGCCATTCTCTCCCTGAGGCCAGAGGGATTTTTCTAAAATTGTGGGTCAGAACTTTTCCCTTCTCCACCTCTGACTTTTTAAAGGCCTCCCAGCATAATTGGGACAAAATCCCAAACTCCTAATTGTGGCCTGCAGGTCCAGCATGAGCCAGCCCCTGCCTACTTCTTCCCTCTCCCTTCATGTCATGCTATACCTCACCACCCAGTCATCTAAAGTACTATACACATCCCTGTGCTTCTCGTTCGCAATACCCTATGCCATTTCATTCACAGCATTTATCACCATTGATAACTATATTTGTTTGATATTTTCTCCATCAAACTCTGAGCTCTGTGAGGCCAGAAATCATGTCTGTATTCCTTACTGGTGCATCTGGACTGCTACCTCTCTGCTTGGCCTGTAGTGGGTGCCTAGTAACTATTTGTCAAATGGATGAATTTATCTCTATGCCTGTGGGCGTCACTCTACACTGAGTAGATCATGGGGGTATACAAAGATATATCTGGCATGTAGAGTGCCTGGGACTCAGCAGATAAAGTTTTTCTCTGTTCCTTTTCAGTTGGGATGTTTCCTAGGGTATCTGTAGCCAGAACCCTGGGGCGGGAGGCAAGGTGGATATAAAGAGAATTCTGACTTTATAAGTAAATAGTCCTGAACTTTAGTCCTGTTCCCATCAACACTTTGAGAAATTCACTTGACTTCTACCCCAGTTCTTCATCTGTGAAAAATATAGGTAATGAAGTCAACCACCTTGCAGAAGTGGTTCTGAAAATTAGAAATAAAAGGTGCAGACACTTGGTTCACTCATCAGTATGTATCAACTTCCTACTGTGTGTTAGGCATGGAGTATACAGTAGGAGACAAAGCCCTTGCTTGGCAGGAGCTCACATTATAGCCTGAAGGAACACACACTAAATAGACGTGCTTCTCAGTGGAGATCACTTGGAACAGAAAATGAAGCAGGGGCATAGGAGAGAGAGTAACCTAGGACTCCTGTGGGCACGGAGCACTGTCAGAGGAGGTCATATCTGAGCTGCAAGTGAGCAGAGTGAGGATTAGGGAAAGGATTCCAGACAGAAGGCACTGCCAGCTCTCAGGGCCTGAGTTGTATCTGAAGAATATCAAACAAGCAAGGTAGATGGAGACAAGAAATGAGAGCAGATGGTATGTGAGGCGGGGCTTGGCAGGGGCCCAGTCAGGCGGGATCCCTGGTCATGGTGAAGACTGTGGGTGTTAGTCTAAGTGTAAAGAAGCTACTGGAGCATTATGGGCAGGGAAGTGGCATCATCTGATTTCCATGTGCAAGTGATGCTTTGGTTTAGCGTGGAGAGTGGATCAGGGCTGGGCAGACGGTGGGAGCTGCTGCTGTGGCACAGACAGTGGTGATGGTAACTGATAAGGTGATGAGCTGGTGCTGTGTTTTAAAAGAAGAAAGGCTGTGACTTGCTGATGTGGAAAGTGAGGGAGAGAGAAGAATGAAGGATGAGTCTCCTGGTTTTGATTGAGCAGCTGGATGCCTGATGGTCTAGGGATAAAAATTTAAGAGTTCTGTTTTCGCCCTGTTAAATTTGAGGTGGCTTATCCAAGATGTTCAAGGAAGCACTTGAATACATGACTACATTTGGAGTTCAAGACTGGTGATATAGGACTTCCCTGGTGGTCCAGTGGTTAAGAATACCACTTCCAATACAGAGGACAAGGATTCAATCCCTGGCTAGAGAACTAAGGTCCCATGCCATACAGCATGGCCAAGTAATTTTTTTAAGAAAGACTAGTAATATAAAATTAGAGATCATAGATGTTTAAATGGTTGTTCTTGAGGATAACGAACATAAACTTTTTAATTGAACAAAAAAATGTTCCTACTCAGGGTGACACTGAGTTGGCTACCTGGCTTGTTTTATCTTGAGGCTTCACCAATAAAAACCAGGCAAGGGGTTATGGAGCCCTGCAGGCGGCAAGTAACAAATTAACAGACTGAGTGGCAGAAACAATAGGTAAATTGTTAAAACCCAGACTAAGGAGTCTGACGCTGGAGACAGGTCAGTTCAGCTGCTCAGCGGCTCTCAGGTCGCTGGGTTGGTTCCTCTGTGATTGTCTTCCCCCTGTGGTCAGATGGCTGCTGCAGCTCCACAGACCACATTGTGTCACAGTGTCCAAAGAAAGGAGGAAGGGTGTGGCCAAAGCTGAGCACCCGGGCCCTGCCCTCACTGCAGGGGAAGTGGAGGAAGGGATGCCTGGCTTGCATCGTGGGGGAAGCTCGGCTCCCGTGAGGAGGTGGGGAGGGATGGTTGTTGGGGAGGCAGTGACTGTCTGCCAGGCCGACCCCAATCCCTCCGCTTATAATTCCGTGGCTCCTTCTCAGGGATGTCAAACCCCGAGGTGATCCGTGCACTGGAGCGTGGGTACCGGATGCCTCGACCGGACAACTGCCCGGAAGAGCTCTACAACATCATGACTCGCTGCTGGAAGAACCGACCTGAGGAACGGCCCACCTTTGAATACATCCAGAGTGTGCTGGATGACTTCTACACGGCCACCGAGAGCCAGTACCAACAGCAGCCGTGATGGGGGCTGCCAGGCGGGGCCAGGCACTGAGGCCATGCCTGCTCGGTGGCTTCCGGCACCCCGTTCACCCTTCCTATTCTCAGACACCCACCCTCCCTCCAGCCACAATTCCTCCTCTGCCAAGTGGATGGGTCGGACTGGACACTCTCTTTTTGACTCTGGTGATCCACAATCTGAGATTCTCAGGACACTTCCAGTTGACATTTCTATTGCCTGGGACAGCTGGATTCTAGTTACCGCTGTGGTTTGGATAGAAAACTTTTAAACTGATGAAATAAATATTTAAATAAAAGATCTGACAGCTAAAGGTTTTACTAATAGGTTTTGGAACATTTGCCTTTTGGTGGATGACAAGTCAAAGGGGGAAGGACTGGCAAAGAGAAGTGGGGGTCCAATGCTCCCAGTTTCCTAACTGCCCCCTGAATACTTGCTGGCTGTATTAGTTTCCTATGGCTTCTGTTACAAATTAGCACAAACTTGGTGGCTTGAAACAAAACAAACGTATTATCTTACAGTTTCAGAGGTCAGAGTCTGAGATAGGTTGGCAGGGCTGCGTGCTTTCCGGAGGCTCCAGGGGTGAATCATTCCCTTGCCTTTTCCAGCTTCCAGAAGCTGCCCACGTTCCTGGTTTCCTTCTGCTCATCGCTCCAAATTCTGTTTCTGTCATCACATCTCCTTCTCTGACTCTGAGGCCTCCCTCTGTTACTTGTCAGAACCCCTGTAATTACACTAGACTCACCTGGATAAGCTTCGCTGATAGCTCAGTTGGTAAAAAATCTGCCTGCAATGAAGGAGGCCCCAGTTCGATTCCTGGGTTGGGAAGATCTGCTGGAGAAGGGATAGGCTAACCACACTAGTATTCTTGGGCTTCCCTGGTGGCTCAGCTGGTAAAAGAATCCACCTGCAATTCAGGGGTTTGATCCCTGGAGAAGGGAATGGCTACCCATTCCAGTATTCTGGCCTGGAGAATTCCATGGACTATACAGTCCATGGGGTCGCAAAGAGTCAGACATGACTGAGCAACTTTCACTTTCACCTGGATAATGCAGACTCATTTTCCCATTTTCAGTTTCTTAATCACATTTGTAAAGCCCCTTTTGCCACACCAGATAACATCTTCACAAGTTCCAGGAATTAGGACGTGGACATCTTTTTTTTTTTTTTTTTTTTTGAGGGGGACAGACTATTATTCACCTGTCACACTGGATAGGTTTTTGTCTCCAAGGAGCTGCATGTGCCAGGATGACAGGAATGACTCTTCATTATCTGGGACAATGACTTTCCTGCCAAGCCATGTTTTTATGCAAGTTGGTTGGTCTGGATCTCCCCCAGGGCTGGGGGCTGCCTATAGCCCTGCATTTCCCATGGCCCAGGAGCCATCACGGTTGTGATGGAATCCTACAGTCCTACAGTGGAAACGTGGCTGCTGAGAAGTATCAGCTACCCTGAGTGGGAAGCTCTCAGAGGAGGGGAGGGGTGGGGGGGAGGTAAGAAGGAGGCAGAGAAGACAAGGAGGCAGTGGGGCCTTCTTGCATGTTGTCTTATTTGAAAGTCCCCAGTGGTCAGCCTTGTAGAGGGAGTGATAGGAAGAGTTAGACCACGGGGTGGGGAGTGAGTGACACCCAGCTGTATTCTTGTATCTCCTGAAGGATCTATATCCTTTTGTGATGCACCCACTAGAGTCCCATGGAACCCTATACCGACTCGATTCTGTACCCCTGAGTATCTCAGAGTCTAACCTTAGGCACTGGGTGTAAGAACAGTGGAAAATAAAATGTTTTAACTTATATAGTTCATAACTGAATTTCTCTCTTGCTTCCTGGTTTGGGAATGTGTCTTTGGGTCTCTGAAAGCAAAGCCCAGGGTCCTGTGATAGGAATTTGCAAATATGATTGGTGGCATATTAGATTGCTGTTCAGTAATCCATAAGAGGAGTTTACGTCCCTCCCTACCCCATTGATGTTGAGTTTGGCCATGGACTTGTTTTAGCCAATGGGATGTTAGCAGATACGACTAAGCAAAGGCTAGAAATGTGCTTGTGTGGCTAGGCTTGCCCTCCAGCCTTTCGACCTGAAACGAACAAAGTCCAGTGAAGATGAGCGACATGTGGAAAAGATCTGGACCCAACCTGCAGCTTGGATTTAAACCCAGCTGAGAACAGCCTTGATCAACTGAAACCCAGCTGTCCTATGGACATGTGAGAGAGAAGGAAATGCTTATTATTATAAGCCTTTGAGTTCTGGGGTTGTTTTGTTATGTGGCCTTATTATAGAAATATATGATTGAGACATGATCTCAAAAGGCAAAATCTAAATGGACAAGATCAAGGGATCAATTCCTGCCCACCTGCTCTTTCTGTTTACACTGCCCTCTGAACCCCACTAGCCTACACTCTGATTTATCCCTTTGGTCACAGGAAAGCCTGATGAAAACATAGGGATAGGCACAGCACCAAAAGTATTCTCCATGAAAGAAAAAACCTGATAAACTGGAATTTATTAAAATTAAAACTCTGCTCTAAAATATTTAAAGTAAATGAAAAGCTCCAGTCTGGGAGAAAATATTTGCAAAACACATATCTGATAAAGGACTGATAGCCAAAATATACAGAGAATTCTTTAAAAATTCAACAATAAGGAAACAAACAACCCAACTTAAAAAGTGGGCAAAAGACCTAAACAGGCACCTCAAGAAGAAGATAAACAGATGGAAAATAAGCATATGAAAGATGCTCAACATCATATGTCATTCAATTCAGCTCAGTTCTGTCGCTCAGTCGTGTCCCACTCCTTGCGACCCCATGAACTGCAGCACGCCAGGTCTCCCTGTCCATCACCATCTCCTGGAGTTCACTCAGACTCACATCCATCAAGTCAGTGATGCCATCCAGCCATCTCAACCTCTGTCGTCCCCTTCTCCTCCTGCCCCCAATCCCTCCCAGAATCAGTCTTTTCCAATGAGTCAACTCTTCGCATGAGGTGGCCAAAGTACTGGAGTTTCAGCTTTAGTATCATTCCTTCCAAAGAAATCCCAGGGCTGATCTCCTTCAGAATGGACTGGTTGGATCTCCTTGCAGTCCAAGGGACTCTCAAGAGTCTTCTCCAACACCACAGTTCAAAAGCATCAATTCTTCAGCACTCAGCCTTCTTCACAGTCCAACTCTCACATCCATACATGACCTCAGGAAAAACCATAGCCTTGACTAGATGGACTTTAGTCGGCAAAGTAATGTCTCTGCTTTTCAATATGCTATCTAAGTTGGTCATAACTTTTCTTCCAAGGAGTAAGCGTCTTTTAATTTCATGGCTGCAGTCACCATCTGCAGTAATTTTGGAGCCCCCCAAAATAAAGTCTGACACTGTTTCCACTGTTTCCCCATCTATTTCCCATGAAGTGATGGGACCAGATGCCATGATCTTCGTTTCCTGAATGTTGAGATTTAAGCCAACTTTTTCACTCTCCTCTTTCACTTTCATCAAGAGGCTTTTGAGTTCCTCTTCACTTTCTGCCATAAGGGTGGTGTCATCTGCATATCTGAGGTTATTAATATTTCTCCCAGCAATCTTGATTTCAGCTTGTGTTTCTTCCAGTCCAGCATTTCTCATGATGTACTCTGCATATAAGTTAAATAAGCAGGGTGACAATATACAGCCTTGACGTACTCCTTTTCCTATTTGGAACCAGTCTGTTGTTCCATGTCCAGTTCTAACTGTTGCTTCCTGACCTGCATACAGATTTCTCAAGAGGCAGGTCAGGTGGTCTGGTATTCCCATCTGTTTCAGAATTTTCCACAGTTTATTGTGATCCACACAGTCAAAGGCTTTGGCATAGTCAAGAAAGCAGAAATAGATGTCATTAGAGAAATGCAAATGAAAATAACTGAGTGCAAAACTACTACACTCCTATCAGAATGGTTAAAATCCAGAATACTGACACCACCAAATGCTGGCAAGGCTGTGGAGCACAGGAACTCTGACTTATTGCTGGTGGGAATGCAAAATAGTACAGCCACTTTAGATGATATTTGTCTGTTTCTTACAAAACAAGCATAGTCTTACCATACCATCCGGCAACTGCACTCCTTGGTACTTACTCAAATGAGTTGCAAACTTATGTCCAAACAAAAATCTGCACAGAGGTCTGTAGCAGCTTTATTTATAATTGCTAAAATTTGGCAGTCACCAAGATATCCGACAGGTTCCATCCTCCCATCCATATAATGAATATTGTTCAGTGATAAAAAGAAATGAGCTATCAAGACATGGTAGAAACTTAAATGCATACTGCTAAATTAAAGAAGTTGATCTAAAAAGGCTACATACAGTATTCCAACTATGTGACATTGTAGAAATGGTAAAACTATAGAAACAGTAAAGAGGTCAGGGGTTTGGTGGGAAATGAGGGAGGGATGAAGAGGTGGAGCATAGTGGGATTTAGGGCAGTGAAAGAAACTATTCTGTATGATACTCTTAATGGTGAATACATACCACTATAAACTCTTGATGAAAGTGAAAGAGGAGAGTGAAAAGGTTGGCTTAAAGCTCAACATTCATAAAACTAAGATCATGGCATCCAGTCCCATCATTTCATGGGAAATAGATGGGGAAACAGTGGAAACAGTGCTGACTTTATTTTGGGGAGCTCCAAAATCACTACAGATGGTGATTGCAGCCATGAAATTAAAAGATGTTTACTCCTTGGAAGGAAAGTTATGACCAACCTAGACAGCATATTAAAAAGCAGAGACATTACTTTGTCAACAAAGATCCATCTAGTCAAGGCTATGGTTTTTCCAGTAGTCATGTATGGATGTGAGAGTTGGACTATAAAGAAAGCTAAACACCGAAGAATTGATGCTTTTGAACTGTGGTGTTGGAGAAGACTCTTGAGAATCCCTTGGACTGCAAGGAGATCCAACCAGTCCATCCTAAAGGAGATCAGTCCTGAGTGTTCATTAGAAGGACTGATGTTGAAGCTGAAACTCTAATACTTTGGCCACATGAGGCAAAAGGCTGACTCATTTCAAAGACCCTCATGCTGGGAAAGACTGAGGGCAGGAGAGGGGGATGACAGAGGATGAGACGGTTGGATGGCATCACCGACTCAATGGACATGAGTTTGAGTAAACTCCGGGAGTTGGTGATGGACAGGGAGGCCTGGCATGCTGCGGTTCATGGGGTCACAAGGAGTCAGACATAACTGAGCAACTGAACTGATAAACCCTTCAAAACTCATAGAAAGTACAACACAAAGAGTGAAACCTCATGTGAACTACTGACTTTGGTTAATAATAATGTACCACTATTGGGTCATCAAGGGTAACCCACTGAGGCAACATGTTAATAACAGGGATGAAATGGGGGGGTGAGTGCTGGATGAGGGAGTACACATGAACTCTATACTCAGTTTTCTGTAAACATAAAACTGCTCTAAAATGAAATTCTACTAATTAAATAAATATGGGGATAGATTTGGGGACACCAATTTTATGGGAAAACTGCATGGACTCCTCCCTGGAAGATGTCAAAGAAGGCATAGGTAAGATGCTCTTTCTAAGACATTATTAACTTGCTTATATTTTCTCTAGTTGTAGCTTTGCGGTTAAATATAGAAAAAGCACTTGTTTCCCCTTGTGATTTGTAAAACTCCCTCTCCTCATTCCCCTACCTGGGCCCTCAATTTTGTCATGAATCTGTCCTCATCACAATAGGTTCTACTATAAAGCTCTATCAGTTTTCATACTGTTTGCATCCTTTCCCTTTCTGAGGTTGGCAATGACTGCTGGTTGTCCCCATATCTTATCCATGTTCCCCCTACTGCTAGAGAAATAGAATTTTATCAGGGACACAATTCCCTGGAATGAAGATTAGATTTCCTACTTATGCAACAAAGTATGGTAGTGTGATTAAGTTATGATCAATGGGTTGTAAGTGGAAGCGTGGTGTAGCATCTTCCAAAATCCTTTCTTAAAGGACAACTAACGTGGGCTCTTCACCTCTTATTTTTCATCTCTTCCTCTTTCTGCCTAGAATGTACATGTGAAGGCTGGAGCTCTAGCTGCCACCATGGACTCTGATGAAAATGAATTAATTCTAGTGATGGCAAAGCTGGGTGAAGCCTGAATCCCTGAAGATATTTTAGGCACAGCCACCATATCAGCTAAGACAGTCTTCCCTAGACTTTTCACCTTGGAGGGTGTGACATGCACTGTTGGTATCCTTACAGTGGACTGAACTTCTAGCTGTAGTTATCTGCATCACTGTGCCTGAGAACTCTTGTCCTAAAACTGCAAAAAGCCTCAGCTTCCAGTGTTCCCAGAAGGCCAAAAGTACCAAAGAATTAACACCCTGTGGGATCAGTCCGAAACTAATGACCTGTTCCCTTGCCCTCTGGGTAGGATAACTCTGAGGTGTGTGTTTTGCATGGTTATCCAGAGTTTCCCCACAAGATTAAGCTTGTTAACCACGATGGCAACCTGCTTGACAACATATGCTCTTTAAGTATAGTTCCAAGTATTCATTGCAATGAATGTGGGTTGACAATATCATGTATATTCATGAATCAGATGAACCTGAAATAATGAAGGCATTCATATGTCAGAATTTCAGTTGTTAGTCAATGATACGAGCAACTTCTTTTTCTTTTTTGTTGGAGTGCAGTTGCTTTACAATGTTGTTATTTTTTTTTTTTTACTGTATAGCAAAGTGAATCAGACATGCATTCACACCTATTACCTCTTTTTTTTTTATTTTCTATCCATTTAGGTCACCACAGAGGATTGAGTAGTTAGAAAACTGTTATTCTAGGATACAGGTACCCTGATCTTCACAGCAGCACTATTTATAATAGATAGGACATGGAAGCAATGTAAATGTCCGTCAACAGAGGCGTGGATAAAGATGTGGCACATATATACACTGGAATATTACTCAGCCATAAAAAGCAATGAAATGTGCCATTTGCAGAGACATGGATGAGCAACTTCTTTGCTGAATAAAATGTGTCACATTTTTGTGCTGACTACAATGTTTAACAGCTACAAACATGTAGCTGTTAAAGTTTAATCTGCATTATTGACACTTTATCACTTTAAGTCTAAGCTGGGGTTTGGCAAACTAGATTTTATTGGAACACAGCTCACTATTTATTATCTGTAGCAGCTTTTGTGCTACAAGGCCCAGTTGAGTAGTTGTAACACAGTCACATGGTCTGTAAAGCCTTAAATATTTATCATCTAGCCCTTTACAGAAAATGTTTGCTAACAAAGCAAAAATTCAAGCCCTGATTTGTAGCATTTGCTCATATCTGTGGTGTAAATATCCCCACCATGGCCAATTTCAGGCTACCATCCAAAACTGCATTGTCACTTTCATGGACTTTAAGCGATCTTGTCTTTGTAGGACTCTTCCTCCATAAAACATACATTTTATAAATATCGATGTAAATACTTTCATTTATAAATACAAATTGCAGTCAACAGCTGCATTGATATAAAAATGAATATACTCGGAATCTCCTGGCGGTCCAGTGGTTAGAACTCAGTGCTCTCACTGCTGGGGCCTGTGTCTAATCCCTGGTCAGGGAACTCAGATCCCACGAGCTGTGCAGCATGGCCAATAAATAAATAAATAAGCTCTGGTTTTAAAAAAAAATGGAGTGCTAATATTATATATGAAAACTTTCACTTCAACCCCAATGTTTACTTTTACCTTCTGATTTTAAAAGAAATTATTTCTTTTAAACATTTTCATGGCCCCTAAAAGTATGGTGGGCCTTGGGCACTGTACCTACTGTGTTAATTCATAAACTGGCTCTGCTACAATCCAAAGCCACTGAACACAGAGTTGGGAGGAGATGTGTAGTAGCACAGGAATTAGAAGTATTCTGTTGCAAACAAAATAGATGTAAATAGAATCAGGAGCTTAGGGAAGCAAAATTATTAGGAAATGATGAGTTTTGAATGTTTCATGTGTATGTGTGTGTGTGTGTGTGTGTACTCAGTCACTCAGTCCCGTCTGACTCTTTGTGACTCCATGGATTGTAGTCTGTAAGGCTCTTCTGTCCATTGGATTCTCCAGGCAAGACTCCTGGAGTGGACTGACATTTCCTACTCCAGAGATCTGCCCAACCCAGAGATCAGACTCACATCTCTCGTGTCTCCAGGAGGATTCTTTACCACTGCGCTACCTGGGAAGCCCTTTGAATGATTCATACTTTTGTTTTTAATACCATTTATTTAATTTTAAATTAATTTCATTTTCAATAATGCCCGTGTTCAACAACTGGCTCACAAAATTCCTGAGATTTTAACCATCAGCTCTTGCAAACAGGAGCTGGCTCCTCCACATGACTGCCCTCTGGTATCCCTTTCCCTCCTTTTAATTATTTTAAATTACTCCCTTTAAACTACTTTTGCTTAAACTCCTGCATCTCAATTCCAGAAAAATAAATGACTCAATCAAAAAAATGGGCCAAAGAACTAAACAGACATTTCTCCAAAGAAGACATACAGATGGCTAACAAACACATGAAAAGATGCTCAACATCACTTATTATCAGAGAAATGCAAATCAAAACCACAATGAGGTACCATCTCACGCCAGTCAGAATGGCTGCTATCCAAAAGTCTATAAGCAATAAGTGCTGGAGAGGGTGAGGAAAAAAGGGAACCCTCTTACACTGTTGGTGGGAATGCAAACTAGTACAGCCACTATGGAGAACAGTGTGGAAAGTCCTTAAAAAACTGGAGATAGAACTGTCATATGACCCAGCAATCCCACTGCTGGGCATACACACTGAGGAAACCAGAATTGAAAGAGACACATGTACCCCAATGTTCATCACAGCACTGTTTATAATAGCCACGACATGGAAGCAACCTAGATGTCCATCAGCAGATGAATGGATAAGAAAGCTGTGATACCTATACACAATGGAGTATTAATCAGCCATTAAAAAGAATACATTTGAATCAGTTCTAATGAGGTGGATGAAACTGGAGCCTATTATACAGAGTGAAGTAAGTCAGAAAGAAAAACACCAATACAGTATACTAATGCATATATATGGAATTTAGAAAGATGGTAAAGATAACCCTATATGCGAGATAGCAAAAGAGACACAGATATATAGAACAGTCTTTTGGACTCTGTAGGAGAAGGCAAGGGTGGGATGATTTGAGAGAATAGCATTGAAACATGTCTATTATCATATGTGAAACAGATCGCCAGTCCAAGTTCAATGCATGAGACAGGGTGCTCAGGGCTGGTGCACTGGGATGACCCAGAGGGATATGATGGGGAGGGAGCTGGGAGGGGGGTTCAGGATGGGGAACACATGTATACCCGTGGCGGATTCATGTCAATGTATGGCAAAACCAATACAATACTGTAAAGTAATTAGCCTCCAATTAAAATAAATTAATTTAAAAAATTAAAAATAAACTACTCTTGCTTAGACAGCAAAAGAGACACAGATATAAAGAACAGACTTTTGGACTCTGAGGGAGAAGGTGAGGATGGGATGATTTGAGAGAATAGTATTGAAACATGTCTATTACCATATGTGAAATAGATGACCAGTCCAAGTTCTATGCATGAAACAGGGCACTCAAAGCTGGTGCACTGGGACAACCCAGAGGGATGGGATGGGGAGGGAGGTGGGAGGGGTCTTAGGGACAGGGGGGACACATGTACACTCGTGGCTGATTCATGTCAGTGTATGGCAAAAACCACCACAACATCGTAAAGTAACTAGCCTCCAATTAAAATAAATACATTTTTAAAAGTTACTCTTGCTTGAATCCTTGTGTCAGAGTCAGCTTCTGGAAGAACCCAAACTAAGACAGAAGAGTAAGCATCTATTTTGTTAAGCCACTGTTGTTTTTTGGGGGGGGTCTTCTTTACAGCCACAGCTGTTCCCAACTGCTAGAGTGAGGCCTGAGATGAAATCGTAATGCAAGCATTCAACCAATATGTTTTTGGCACATACTTAATACAGACACAGTTGGGTACACTACGGACCCAGTGTAGGCTTTCTTATTGGAAGAAAGACAATAAGAAGTAACCAAAGTATCTCTCCCCATCGCCAACCCAACCCTGTGTGTGTATGTGTGAGTGTGGCAGGTAACAACTCTCTGAGTTGACAGTTGAGCTGAGACCTAATCATGAGATTGATCTCGTAACTCATTTTACCAATAGATTGACTGGTTTGATTTCCTTGCTGTCCAAGGGACTCTCAAGAGTCTTCTCTAGCACTACAATTTGAAAGCATCAGCTTTTTGGTGCTCAGCCTTCTTTATGGTCCAACTCACACATCCATGTGTGACTACTGGGGAAACCATAGCTTTGACTACATGGACTTTTGTTGGCAAAGTGATATCTCTGCTTTTTAATAGGCTGTCTAGGTTTGTCACAGCTCTTCTTCCAAGGAGCAAGCATCTTTTAATTTCATGGCTACAGTCACTATCTGCAGTGATTCTGGAGCCAAGGAAATAAAATCTGACAGTTTCTACTTTTTCCATATCTATTTGCCATGAAGTGATGAGACCGGATGCCATGATCTTAGTTTTCTAAATGTTGAGTTTTAAGCTAGCTTTTCCACTCTCCTCTTTCACCCTCATCAGGAGGCTCTTTAGTTTCTCTTTACTTTCTGCCATTACAGTCATATCTGCATATCTGAGGTTGTTGATATTTCTTCTGGCAATCTTGACTCCAGCCTGTGACTCATCCAGTGGGCATTTTGCATGATGTACTCTGCACATAAGTTGAATAAGCAAGGTGACAATATACAGCCTTCACATACTCCCTTCCCAATTTTGAACCAGTACATTTTTCCATGTCCGGTTCTAACTGTTGCTTCTTGTCCTACATACAGGTTTCTTAGGAGACAGGTAAGATGGTCTGGTATTCCTATCTCTTTAAGAAATTTCCACAGTTTGTTGTGATCCACACAGTCAAACGCTTTCATGTAGTCAATGAAGTAGAAGTAGATGGATTTTTTATTTTTTGGAATTTCTTTGTTTCTTCTATGATCCAACTAATGTTGGTAATTTGATTTCTGGTTTCTCTGCTTTTTCTAAATCCAGATTGTACATCTGTAAGTTCTTCGTTCACATACTGCTGAAGCCTAGCTTGAAGGATTCTGAGCATTACTTTGCTAGCATGTGAAATGAGTACAATTTTGCGGTACTGTGAATATTATTTGGCATTGCCTTTCTTTGGGATTGGAATGAAAACTGACCTTTTCCAGTCCTGAGGCCACTGCTGAGTTTTCCAAATTTGCTGGCATATTGAGTGCAGCACACTAACAGCATCATCTTTTAGGATTTGAAATAGCTCAGCTGGAATCCCATCACCTCCACTAACATTGTTTGTACTAATGCTTCCTAGCATTAATTTTCTGAATGTCTCACATCATGTGAAATGACGGGCTGGATGAAGCACAAGCTGGAATCAAGACTGCCAGGAGAAATATCAATAACTTCAGATATGCAGATGACACTGCCCTTATGGCAGAAAGCAAAGAAGAACTAAAGAGCCTCTTGATGAAAGTGAAAGAGGAGAGTGAAAAGGTTGGCTTAAAACTCAACATTCAGAAAACTAAGATCATGGCATCTGGTCCCATCACTTCATGGCAAATAGATGGGGAAACAATGGAAACAGTGAGAGACTTTATTTTGGGGGGCTCCAAAATCACTGCAGATGGTAACTGCAGCCATGAAATTAAAAGACACTTGCTCCTTGGAAGAAAAGCTATGACCAACCTAGACAGCATATTAAAAAGCAGAGATATTACTTTGTCAACAAAGGTCCATCTAGTCAAAGAGATGGTTTTTCCAGTAGTCATGTACAGATTTGAGAGTTGGACTATAAAGAAAGCTGAGCACTGAAGAATTGATGCTTTTGAACTGTGGTGTTGGAGAAGACTCTTGAGAGTCCCTTGGACTGCAGAGAGATCAAACCAGTCAATCCTAAAGGAAATCAGTCCTGAATATTCATTGGAAGGACTGATGCTGATGCTGAAACTTCAATATTTGGGCCACCTGATGTGAAGAACTGACTCTCTGGAAAAGACCCTGATGCTGGGAAAGATTGAAGGCATGAGGAGAAGGGGACAACAGAGGATGAGATAGCTAGATGGCATCACCGACTCCATGGACATGAGTTCAAGCAAGCTCTGGGAGCTGGTGATGGACAGGGAAGCCTGGCATGCTGCAGTCCATGGGGTTGCAAAGAGTCAGACATGACTGAGTGACTGAACTGAACTGAATTGACCCACTCCAATATTCTGGCCTAGTCAATGGGGTCGCAAAGAGTCGGACAGGACTGAGTGACTTTCACTTTGCAACTGGTTATATCTTTGTTTGGGCTTCCCTGGTGGCTCAGCTGGTAAAGAACCACCTGCAATGCAGGAGACCCCAGGCCGATCCCTGGGTTGGGAAGATCCTCTGGAGAAGTGAACGGTTACCCACACCAGTATTCTGGCCTGGAGAATTCCATGGACTGTATAGTCCATGGGGTCTCAGAGTCAGACACAACTGAGTGACTTTCAGTTTAATGGGCACAGAGTTCAGTCTAGGGTGATAAAAAGTTCCCAGAGGTGGTGGTGACTGCACAGATGGTGAATGCATTTGACACCAATGAATTGCACTTACAGGTGGTTAAAATGGTAAATTTTATGTGATATACATTTTGTTGCTATTGTTTAGTTGCTAAGTCACGTCTAACTCTTTCCAACTCCATAGACTGTAACCCGCCCAGGCTCCTCTGTCTATGGGATTCCCCGGGCAAGAAAACTGGAGTGGGTGGCCATTTCCCTTCTCCAGGGGATCTTCCTGACCCAGGGATAGAACCCATATCTCCTGCACTGGTAGGCAGATTCTTTACCACCAAGACACCAGGGAAGCAATGTGTATTTTACCACAATTTTAAAAAATTGTTAAGGGAAAAAAGAAATTTGCCTCTACCATGGAGCCAGTGGGTGATGGAAATGCAATCTAAACCCAGGCAGTCTTGCCCAAAGATTCTGATGTATGTATGTTACTAAAGGAGACTTGGTCATGAAAGCCTTTTAGGAAAAACAGAAGATATGAAGGGGAAAATGGAAATAATCAAGGAATAATATACCATTCATGGAGCTTCGTTCCTTATCATTCAACCCTCTTTTGGCTCCAGAAGTGATAGGAATCAGCCAGGATTCAAGTTCCAGAACTGGTTGCAAGTTTAGAACCTGTGGCTTACTAGCTATGAAACTCCAGGGAAATGCTCCTCCTGCTCGCTCAAGTTTCTTCTCCCTTGGGGATTTATCTGTTGTGCTCCTCTTCAGGACGGTTGTATGAATCACAAGAGTTAATAGGTCTGTGTTTTAATTGCCTATTGCTTCATGAGAAACCACTCAAAACCTAACACAACTAGGCTCAGCTGGGCAGTTTTTTGTTGTTGTTGTTATTCCGTATGGTGTCAGATAAGGTTATGCATGTAGCTGCATTCAGTTGGCAGTTCAGCTTAGGTTAGCATGTCCATGATGACTCCAACCATATGCCTGGGAGTCAGCTGGAATTTCTAGAGTACCTGGAGATGTTGGCCGGGCCTCCCTCCCTCTCCATGTGGCTATCAAGCCTGGTCGCCAGATGTCTTTAGAGCCAAAATGATGGAAGCAGAAACTGCCAAGTCTCTTGAGGCTTAGACCCAGAACTGGCAGAGTCATTTGTATCATATTCTGTTGGTTAAAGCAAGTGATGTGACCAGCCAGATTCAAAAGGAGGAGAATAGAGTCACCCTCTTGGTGGGAGAAATAGTATGCTGATGGAAAGATCTGTTGGTAGCCTTCTTTGCCTGGCAATCAACCATAGCCCTGCTCCTAGGTGGGGATCAGAGTTCAACCACCCCCTCCCTGCCAAGAGGGGGACTAGAGGACTAGACAAAGAGAACCTTCTGAGTAGTTTTAGCGTGATGCTAAATGCTGCAGCACACAAATGTTCAGTACGTGATACTGACCATTATCAATCTTTCACAACTTTTCCTAACAGTTGCAGATAGCACTGGTACTGTACCAACTTTACAGTGATACATGGACCAACTGAACTTTCAGATTCCTACCAATTTTAACACCACAGCTTCTTGAGTCCCCTTTTCTAGCTACTGGAAACTGAGGCTTAGGAAGGTGGAGTGACTTGCCTCGAGTTACACTCTTAGGTAACAAGGTGAAGTCCACATCCAAAGCTGTCTCCCCCGCCCCACCCCCCAACTAAAGACGTTGCGTTTTCTTCCTCCATTTAGTAAGTAGTGTATTGGGCACCTACCACACGACTGAAGGAGTAGACATAAGAGTATAATGACATTTATTTAATAATATTATTCTACATTAGTTAATTGGATTCCCATCATAAACCTATAATGAAGGTGTTAAAATAGTCTCCTCCCCATTTCACAGATGAGAGTGAGGCAAAGCAAGGTTTAAAAAAAGGATCTTACTCACATAGGGATTAGAGTCTATTGGAGAGAATACTTGATAGCCAAGCAAATAATTAAATACATTAATTACAAATCATTCAGCTAATGGAGCCCTGGTACGAATCCCACTCAACCGAATCAAGGGGCTCAGGTAACCCTGGCAACGGATCTTCCTGCCAATAGTAAAGATGGAGCCCACAGAACAAGCACCTTTACGCACCCCGCTATTACCCACAATGCAGCGTCAGCCGGGGAAGGAGCGTGGGTCTGCCAGGAGTTAACATGGCTTCCGTAGTTACACCACCCTGTCTTTTTACTTAATCAGCGACCTAACTGCCCAGACCAGGCTAACGATCAGGAGCTAAGTCTTCTTTGCGCCTCCACTCACCGCGACCACAAGAGCGAGTGAAACAGGGCAGCACCTCGCGGAGGTAAACTCCGTAACCAAGGAAACCCTACTTCCGCTGACGTCATTACGGCGACACGTGGATCCAAGATGGCGGCGGCGATGGTGAGTGAAGGAGACTCCGGGAGCCGGAGATGGAGCGGGCCGCTCTGGGGGATCCTAGGACTTCCTGGCGTCCCATGCTTGGCCCGATCCACTTCAGGGACCCCTAGCTCAGGCCTGAGGGACATCCCTGATTGGGCTTGTCTCCCCCAAACTCCCCGTCTCCGGCCTTTGCCCCGCACTCAGGCTTGTCAAGGCCCGAAGTTTTGGGGGAGGCTCTGGGTCAGAGGAAAGGTCTCAGCTACCACCCTAGCCGGTTCCTATCCCAGTCTTGGTCTTTGCCTCCTGTGACCCCCATTTCCCAATTTTCACTTTGCAGTCCTCACCCCTTCAAAGAGCCCCCGTTACTCCCGAGTTTTGCTCCTCCCTCTCACGTCTGTACCCTGCTTTCTCCGCCTCCCCGCCTCCCCACTATCTTGACCAGTCCGCGAATGCGTGCTCACCTCTCCCACCCCGAACCCTGTGTCATATCCTTTCTAGAGCCCTGTCCTCACCTCTACTCTCAGTTGTCCCCACTGCGCACCTGTCTTGACTGCCGATACCCGGAAGCGTGCCTTTACCCCTACCCCCCAGCCCCCATTGTCAATCCCCAGATCTTCTCTAATCACATCTCGTCTTCTCTCAATTCCAATTTCCTGCCTCTCTCCTAGGGATCTTTTATCCCACTGGTTGTCAGACTTTCCTGTGCATAAGACTTGTGGTGTGTGTGGGGAAGCTTGTTAAAAATGCAGTTTCCAAAGATTCTAATTCTGTTGGCCTAGGAGATGCCTAGGAATCTATACTTTTATAAGCACTCTAGTGATTATGATGGAGGTGGTCAGTTGTGAAAAGCACTATGCCAGTGCTGCCTGGCCCCCTCCCCTTCACGTGCCCCTACAAGGCCACACAGCTCTTTAGGATGAAGCGTTTGTGTGGATAAGGGTATGTGGATAAGCTGTACCCGGAAAGTGGATCAGAACTGGCTGGCTTCTGGTATAGAATGCTGGAAGTAGATCTGTGAAAAACTGGCTCTTTCTTCTTCCAGAAGGTCGGCTCACATTCTGCTTGTCAAGAGACCGGAACCAAAATTGAAGTCACTTAGGCCAGAGTGATTTTGTACTGTTCCTATATGTTGCTTCCTCAGCAGATAATTTCATCCTGGGACACAGGATGGGACACAAAAGACATTTGACTTTAGTAAAGGAAGATTCTTGTTTAAATTCTTTGGTATTGATTTTTGCCAAGCAAGGATAGGTTACTGGCTGATAACAAATTCCCCTCCTCCTGTTAACCAACTGATAAATTATCCTTTTTATTTAATAAGGGATTCCTTAATTAGAACCTCAGAGGTCAGGTAAAAGACTTCACAGCCTTGCCTGATATCTGTGGTCTTAGACCACAGAAAAAAATCCCAAACGTGGTATGTTGAAACCAATTTTTTTTTTTTTTTTTTGGACCACTTTCAGAACAAGAATGGCATAAGAACTTAACATGAACAGGAAAAGTCACACCCTCTTTTGCCATAGGGAAGGAGTTCAGTAAAGTTGCATTTATAGCATTGCACTGGGAAATTCTTGCTCTGTTCTGAGGTTTTAAGAGGTAATAAGTTAACATATTTCTGGTACACATTTAATCAACAAATATTTGAGTGCCTGCTCTGTGCCAAGACTTAGGGATGTACTGGTGAGTTAGAGGGTCAAGGTCCCTGTGCTTGTAGAGTTTTTCTAGCCTGAGGAGACCGTCAGTAGGAAAATACAGGAACAAGGTAATGTCAGATAGTGGTAATTGTGAAGAGGGCAAGATGACGTGGTAGTAATTGGGGGGTGACAGGCTGGTGCAACTGCTTTGGATTACGTGGTCAGAGAAGTCTTCTCAGAGAAAGTGACGTGAGTTGAGACCTGATTGACGAGAAGGAACCAGCAATGCAGAGAGTGTTCCAAGCAAAGGAGATGGCAAGTATAAAGGACCAAGAGGGGAAAGAGTATGTTTGAGGAACACAGAAGGCTGGAGGGGCTGAAACATGGTGAGGAGTCGGGGGTTGGGGGGAGCAAAGAATAATCCAAGATGGAATCAGAGAGAGGCAGGAAGAGCTGTGTTTCTAGAAGCATGCCTGTAATTGTGGGTTGTAGTCTACAGTTTGTAATCTGTGGATTGCATTTTGAAAGACTGTTCTGTTACAGTGCTTGCCCTTCCCACACTTTTCAGAGTGTTATATTAAGGGAGCTGGCTTGTTCTCAGCCTGTAGAGAAACCATGGAAAGGCATTTGGATTTTATTCTAAGCACAGTGGACAGCAAAGTGACTTTATGTTTGTTGTGTCACCGGGGAGTATCACCCTCTGCCTTCATGATGAATACTATAAACTGATTTCCAGAAATTAAGAGTGTAGTGTGTACAGGGACCCACAGAGGCCACGTTAAAGAGGGCACATGAGCAGCTTCATGTTTGATGCAATAGGGAAAAGTCACAGAAGCACATTTCTTAACAGGGGATACTACGTGTCCGTCATACTACGTGTCTGTCATACTACGTGTGACGGGCTGGGTGGGCAGATAAACTTGAGCTTGGTCTGTGTGAAGCCCTTTATTATCCGGAAGTTAGAACAGTCCCCGCACCCTCGTACAATAGGTTGTTTCACAACTGCTGGGGATGGAAGTGTGTGGCTCTGCTTTGGGGTGTCTGGGTTTCTGAGGCAAGTCATACAACCAAAGAGGAACCTAGCTAATAGATTCAGTGACCGTGGGAACATGCTGGCTTTTGTTTTTTTCTTTTATTTTGAAAGTTAGGGTTGTGGGTGCAAGTTTCAAGTGATATTTATGGGTTTTTACCTCCCTCCCTTTCCTTAGTGATTGGTTCTTCTTCCCCAGGGGTCGGCTGCCACCTCCCAGATCTGTGTTAGCACAGTGGGTGTTTCCTGAACTTCCCCAGCTAGGAGTAGATGGCTGATGTAAACAGAAGTTCTCTGTAGTTTTCCTGCGTTCCTCCTGCCCTGGCTTTAGATGACTATAAAGTTACACGATACCTAGTTGCTCTAGCTGGGTCTGAGGTGAGGAGCAGGCCCATATCTCATCCTTTATAGAACTGTTGAGCATATGGAATATGCTCTGAGGAATATTGTTTTGGTGGAACTTGGGAAGTGTCCATTGAGGACATTTGTAGACATCTCAGGAGTCTAGAAACCTCTGTTTGGAAAATAAAACTGTGTATTTCTCTCACACATTGTTCGTGCTGTTTGGGGTGTTATGTTTTTTTCCGTTTTGTTGGATTATAATTCATATAATGTAAAATCCACCCGTTGAAAGTTTACAGTTCAGTGCTTTTTAGTATATTCACAGAGTTGTGCAACCTTCACCACTGTCCACCTCCAGAATATTTTCATCACCCCATTAAAAAAAATCCATTAGCAGCCACTTCCCACTCCCTCTTCCCTCCAGTCCCTGGCAACCATTAATATACTTTCTGTCTGTATAGATTTTTCTGTTCTGGACATTTCATATAAATGGGATCAAACAATATGTGGTGTTTTGTTATCTGACTTTTTTTTTTTAAACAAGGCATAATGTTTTCAGAGTTCATCCATGCCATAGCATGTGTCATGGAGAAGGCAATGGCACCCCACTCCAGTACTCTTGCCTGGAAAATCCCATGGACGGAGGAGCCTGGTGGGCTGCAGTCCACGGGGTCGCTAAGAGTCAGATATGACTGAGCGACTTCCCTTTCACTTTTCACTTTCATGCATTGGAGAAGGAAATGGCACTCCAGTGTTCTTGCCTGGAGAATCCCAGGGACGGGGGAGCTTGGTGCGCTGCCGTCTGTGGAGTCGCACAGAGTCGGACACGACTGAAACGACTTAGCAGCAGCAGCAGCAGCAGCAGCAGCATGTGTCAATATTTCATTCCTTTTTATGATCAAATAATGTTCCATTGTGTGGATAGACCTCATTTGGTTTACCTTTTCATCTATTCATGGTTTTGGGGATTGTTTCTACTTTGGGGATGTTATGAATAATGTTGCTGTGAACATTTCGTGTGCAAGCTCTTGGGTAAACATTGGTTCTGTTTTCTTGGGTGTATACCTAGGAGTAGAATTGCTGGGTCAGTTCTCACTGTTCTGAGGTTGAGTTTGATCCAGTCCAGAGGCAGGGGAATGGTCTGAATGACCTCTAGTTTCCTTTGATCAAACGAAAGCAGTGCTAACCAGTTCCTTCCTCCCAGTATCCCCCTTGCCCCCTGTCCCCCTGTCTCCGGGCCAGTCAGAAGCACAGGAATCGTGTTTTGTGATGAAGTCTGGCTGATAGAGGCCTGGGACAGAAAGCAGGAGGCCTGGACTCCTGTGTGTGGCAACTTGCTGTCTCCCCGGGGCCTCACCTGGGAATGGCCAGCAGCTCATTGAGGAAGAGGCAGCTGGGGCTTAGTCCCAGCACTGCCATTGATCTATCAAGTGGCCTGGAGTAAATTACTTTGGTGTTATTAGTCTGTTTCAGCACAGGTCATATGTGAAATGAAGATTTAGACTTGAAGATTTCTAAATTCTTCAATGAAATTTGTAAAATCTTCAATGATATTGAAGATTTCAACTTAAGGTTGAAAATTTTGTGGCTTAGAATACTTGCATTCAAGGTGATTTTTGCTGATATGCCTATAAAATCAGATTCTTTTTTTCCCGTGATCTTAGTCCCTGTGGTCTTTCCGGGCTGCTGTCTGTTGGTTGTATTGTCTATTCTCTCCACTTGCTCCACCCGGCACATGTATTCTGCAGGAGCCGCTGTGTCCTTAGAAGCCGAGGCGCCAACACCAGTCCTTGGCACAGATGTGTTTCTCTGAGAAATCCCTTTAAAGGAGTGCCCTTAATCCCCCCAGGAAGTCCAAGGAAGGCAGAGGCGGCATTAAGTTGCCTCTTGGTTTCTCTTTTACAACTTGGACAAAAGTTTCCCTTTGATCTCAGTGAAAAAGAAGCAGGTCACAGAATGTTGAAGGTTGAGTTTTGATCTCTGGGCACTGGCAGGGAGGTGGGAAGGACTCAGGATGAACAGGGCCATCTGGCCATAGGCGAGTGGTGGGAGCCACCTACCGCCCCAGACCTGCTTTGATCCTTGAACCATTTGCTGACACTGATAGTTCCCGAGTGGGACACGGTTTCGGACGCTGGGACTTCTTTCTCGGTTCTGTCCCATTCCTCTTCATTGCTTCCTTCTCTGCTCTGTACCATGACTTCTCATCTATCCCCAAGCATTAAAACTGACAGATCTCCCTGGGTTTGAAATCTGAAGGTTTTGTGTTCAGAGGGTATACTAAATGGTACTGGCAGTTCTTAAAAAACAAAATCAAATCACAAATTGGAGGTGAATTCATAAGCCAGTTTAGAAGGGAGTCTGGGAGCCCTGGCCAGTCACTTAGTATCTTTGGGCCTCAGTTTTCTTTCTTTTTTTTTTTTTTTTTTTTTTGGGCCTCAGTTTCTAATGAAGCAGATCTCATGCTATGAAGTGACAGTTACGGAGCACATCTTCATATGGCTTTGATTGGGGTTGGGGGGCAAGGAAGAGAGGTTGGCAGGCACAGGACTTTACATTTTTTTCCAGTTAGTTGCCCAATATTTAATAATTGGGATATTCCACATTACAAAAGTTCTGGGTTTTCATTTTTCTCTTGAAAATTTGGGCCCAAAGTTCCCATAAAGAACATTCCCCATGCAGGACCCAGTCTTCCATACCTTTTGGCTTATTCCTTAGCAGCGTCACCCAGTAGGTAATTTGCATGGCCTTTCTAGGGGGTTGAATTAGCAACTCCTGGATGAGGTGGTCTCTCTATAAAATCTTCCTATTTTGACATGCGGATTCAAAAGCAATATTTAAAGTTTGTGGTAATCCCCTAGGTTACCTAATTTTGAGGGGAAATTTTCTGTTCACAAGATACATGTCAGTTGATAAACCATATGTCCATCCATTATTCCATCTAATCTCTACAAAAACCCATTTTACAAATGAAGAAACTAAGGCTGGGTCTAAGCTCATGGACTAGAATCTGACACTGATTGGTTTTATGACTTCCGGCCAACCATTTGGTTCTTTAAACCTGTTACTTAAATTTTTTTTTTTACTGTGGTAAAATAGACATAAAATGTATCATTTAAACTATTTTATGTGTACACTGGCTTTGCATGTACAGTGGCATTGCATGTACACTGGGATTCCATGTACAGAGACATTGTGTGTACAGTGGCATTAAATACATTCACATTATTGTGCAACCATCACCACCATCCATCTCCAGAACTTTTTTGTCTGGATCAGTTTTCTTATTTTTAAAATGAGGATGAGACTCTGAAAGAATTGTGATGATTAAATGAAATGAGAGATGAACACGCCGTAACTTTCCTACTCCAGGGTTTGAAATTTTAGGAGATGAACTATCTAAGCCTATTGCTTGGGCTAACAGAGTATTTAATAAATACCCAAGAGGGGAGGGAAGTTCCGTGCATTTTTAATGTTTTATTTCTGCACTTTCTGGCCTCAAGGTCTGGGTCTGGATGTCTTCTGCTTGGTGAGGGTAGTTATTAGTTTCACCTGGACTTTCACACAGTTGGTTGTTCCCTACCCCCAAAGAACACTTTTGAGTCTTTGTGTGTGTCTCTGCCCAATAAATTATGTTAATTTTTTTGGCTGCGCTGCATGGGATCTTAGTTCCCTGACCACAGTCTGAACAGGACCCCTGCCCTGAAAGTGCCAAGTTTAACCACTGGGTCGCCATCTTTCTCCACTCTTGAAACAATGTATCAGCTACTAGTATTCAGTTCAGTTCAGTTCAGTCACTCAGTCCTGTCCGACTCTTTGCAACCCCATGAATCGCAGCACGCCAGGCCTCCCTGTCCATCACCAACTCCCGGAGTTCACTCAGACTCACATCCATCGAGTCAGTGATGTCATCCAGCCATCTCATTCTCTTTCGTCCCCTTCTCCTCCTGCCCCCAATCCCTCCCAGCATCAGAGTCTTTTCCAATGAGTCAACTCTTCACATGAGGTGGCCAAAGTATTGGAGTTTCAGCTTTAGCATCATTCCTTCCAAAGAAGTCCCAGGGCTGATCTCCTTCAGAATGGACTGGTTGGATCTCCTTGCAGTCCAAGGGGTTCTCAAGAGTTCTCCAACACCACAGTTCAAAAGCATCAATTCTTCGGCACTCAGCCTTCTTTACAGTCCAACTCTCACATCCATACATGACTACTGGAAAAGCCATAGCCTTGACTAGATGGACCTTAGTCGGCAAAGTAATGTCTCTGCTTTTGAGTATACTATCTAGGTTGGTCATAACTTTTCTTCCAAGGAGTAAGCGTCTTTTAATTTCATGGCTGCAATCACCATCTGCAGTGATTTTGGAGCCCCCCAAAATAAAGTCTGACATTGTTTCCATTGTCTCCCCATCTATTTCCCATGAAGTGATGGAACTGGATGCCATGATCTTCATTTTCTGAATGTTGAGCTTTAAGCCAACCTTTTCACTCTCCTCTTTTACTTTCATCAAGAGGCTTTTGAGTTCCTCTTCACTTTCTGCCATAAGGGTGGTGTCATCTGCATATCTGAGATTATTGATATTTCTCCCGGCAATCTTGATTCCAGCTTGTGTTTCTTCCAGTCCAGCGTTTCTCTGCATATAAGTTAAATAAGCAGGGTGACAATATACAGCCTTGACGTACTCCTTTTCCTATTTGGAACCAGTCTGTTGTTCCATGTCCAGTTCTAACTGTTGCTTCCTGACCTGCATACAGATTTCTCAAGAGGCAGGTTAGGTGGTCTGGTATTCCCATCTCTCTCAGAATTAGCTTCATTTTATTCCTGAAGAAGGAGAAGGTAATGGCACCCCACTCCAGTACTCTTGCCTGGAAAATCCCATGAATGGAGGAGCCTGGTAGGCTGCAGTCCATGGGGTCGCTAAGAGTCGGACACGACTGAGCGACTTCACTTTCACTTTTCACTTTCATGCATTGGAGAAGGAAATGGCAGCCCACTCCAGTGTTCTTGCCTGGAGAATCCCAGGGGTGGGGGAGCCTGGTGGGCTACCGTCTATGGGGTTGCACTGAAGCGACTTAGCAGCAGCAGCAGCAGCACCCCAGTAGTCACTCAGTGTCTATGGGCTCTGAAATAAAGGCTACATTTTCAGTCTCCTGTGGCTAATTTTGGTTCTGGGTTTGTTTGTTTTTCTTCCTGAGGTCTTTAGCTCCATGGATGCTGCTTGGTAAGTGGTCTTTGGCTGTCATTAGCTTTCGTTCAAGTATGGTTGAATTCTTAGGGAGCTTTAGCTGATTAGGTAATTGATTTCAGTTAACTGTTGGCAAACTGCCACAAAGTCTTTTTCTTTCTTCTCCCCCACCCCCGCACATCTGGGGAGCAGTTACTGAATGATCTTGAAATAATGATTATATCTTTGAAAAGGAAAAAGAAGAATCTAGTTTACTCTTAAGGGAAGGTGCAGCTTTTGCAGCAGGAAGGGCATGAAATAGGAATCTGGAAGGCTGTTCAGATTGGCCATGCTCTATACTCAGATGCTATTTATGGGAAAGAAGACAGCAAGGCAGAGAGCTCCAGAAAACAAAAGGTTAACTTCTGGCCACAGAGAATATGAGTAAATGAAAAATTCTCAATTCTCAGGGGAAACTTCCTATTTTCTTTGGAAGAAGTTAATTGTTCATACCTTTCAAACTGGGTGGTGCAGAGTTGGCTGGGAGGGGTGAAGGGTACTTTTGGGTCCTAATAGTTCTTCATTTGGCTATTGTTTGGGAGAAGTTTTTCTGTGTGCCCAACCCCCAAGAATAAAATAGAGAGGGCAAGACCTTGATTCTTAGGTCTCTTGAGCTTTATAACTTTCCTAGTCACCTATATCTTTGCCTGAGATGGAGTGTTAGATTACAATACAAGGGCTTCTAGATTACCATCACCTTGTTCCTTGACATCCTACCTCTGCAGTTTTGTGACTTGGAAACCAAGTAAAGCAAATAACATTGAATGGACTGGTTCACCTCTCCTGTGACTCCCACTCTGTTCATGGGTCTGAACATGCAACAGATGTTTGCTAAATACTTAACTGACTTTTCAGACAGTCTCATGTGAGAGTTTCTGGGGATCAGTTGAAAATTAAAGGAAGATATAAAGGGATTTCGCAAGAAGCAGGTACTTTGCTTCTTCCTAATTTCCTTACAGAAATGAACTACACGTCAAACATCCTCTATCAGGCGGTCAAGGGCTACAAAGGTAATTAAGTCAAATAATCACAAAAAGTTGAAATGGGATCCAGTACAGAGTTCTTTAATCAAGAGCCTGTCAACTTCTAGGTCTTTGGTCTTGGACTCATACGTCATATTCTGCATTTTGGAGTGTTTTTTCCTGGGAGCAGCTTCTGTAACTTTTTAAAGATTCTCAGAGGGATTTGCAACACTTTCCCAAGTTTAAGAATGACTGATCTGGTCTGGTTCAGATCACACACCTGGCTCCAGAATCTCCACGGCATCATTCTTACCTTATAGCTGCCATTTTCTGCCCATCTTCAGGGGAACTTGCCCAAATGGTTTCAGAGGAAACCCCCTTCCTAAAATGTCAGTGTATTTATTTTGAATATAGGTTATCCATGTACATGGAAAAAAGCATAAATGTTACAAATGAAAAGAAAGTCACTCAGCTATCCCCTATCCATTCATCAGGTGTACTCTGATTTTTTTTTAATATTTCTCCAGAACATTTTCATGTACATAAAACGTCTACTTTTAAAAAAATCTACTTAAAAAAAAAATCTGCTTTTTTAAAAGTAGATGTTTTATGTACATAAAAATGTTTTTTTGCTAGCTTTTCTGTCTACGTCTATGATCCATTTTGTTAATTTTTGTACGTGATGTCAGGTTCCTTTTGGACATGGCTACCAAATTGTGCAAGCACCATTTGTTGAAAAGACTGCCCTTTCCCTATTGAATTGCCTTGGCAACTTTGTTAAAAGTCAGTTTACTGTTAATACAAAGATTTATCTCCAGACTTTTAATTTCGTTCCATTGGCCTCTTATGCTTATCCTTATCACAATGTCTTCATTACTGTAGCTTTATAATTGCTTAGAAATTGGTAGAATAAATCCTTTAGTTTTGTTCTTTTTTAAAGTTATTTTGGATATTTTGGGTCCTTCGTGTTTCCAGGTAAATTTAAGAATCAGCTTGTCAGTTTCAATAAAAAAGCCTCCTGGGATTTTGATAGGGATTGCACTGAATCCATAGGTTAGTTTGGGGAGAATTGCTGTCCTAACAGTACTGAGTCTTCCATTTCAGTATGGAATGTCTCTCCAATTATTTAGATATTTTTCACTTTTCTTAGCAATGTTTTATAGTTGTCAGGATACAAGTCCTTTTTAAAAGCGTATTCCTATATACTTTATTCTTTTTGAAGCTACTGTAGATGAAACTGTTTTCTTAATTTTATTTCTGGGTTGTTTGTTGCTAGTATGTAAAATACAAGTAGTTTTTAATTGATATTGTAGTCTGTGACCTCGTCTAACTTGTTTATTAGTTGTAGTTTTGTGGATTCCTTAGGATTTTCTTGATACAAGATATGTAGTCTGCAAATAAAAGGGCTTTTTTTCTTTTTAATCTGGATGACTTTATCTTTAGCTTAGAGTGTATTATTTGCACTTATAGAGCAGTGCTGACTAGAAATGACACAAGTGGACATCCGTGCCTTGTTCCTCATCTTGGGAGGAAGCATTCAGTCTTTCATCATCAAGTATGATGTTGGCTGTGGGTTTTTCAAAGCTACCATTTATCTGATTGAGGAAGTTCTTTTTTATTCCTAGTTTGCTTAGAGTTTTTATCATGATTATGTGTTGGATTTCATCAAGTGCATTTTCTGCATTAATTGTGATGATTGTATAGTTTTTGTTTTTTATTTATATGATGTATTGCATTATTTGATTTTCAGATACGAAGCCAACATTGCATTCCTGGGCTAGAACCCGCTTGGCCATGATATGTAAACCTTTTTCTGTATTGCTAGATTCAGTTTGCTAATGTTTTGTTAAGGATTTTTCCATTTGTGTTCCTGAGGAATATCTGTCCGTAGTTTCCTTTTCTTGTGATATCTTCGGCTTTGGTACATTTTTAAAAATTTATTTAGACAAATGAGATTATAGTTAGTATACATTGATGTGCATCTTTATTTTCTACTTAATAATTTATGTTGGCAGTCTTTTAGTAATAATCCTGCCTCCCACTTAAGTGTATATTTTGCTAAATTGCTCTCCCCAAATTTATCTATATCTAGTGTATTCAGATTTTTTTAAAAACTTTTTGACTCTGACAGGTAAAAAAGATGTCATTATTTTCATTTGCAGTTTTTAGATTCTGAATGATGTTGAGCATCTTCTTGTGTCTGACCATATGAACCTTTTTCTCTTTAACTGCCTGTTCTTATTCTTTGGGGTTGTTTGTCCTTTATTGGTTTGTAAGAGTTCTTGGTGTATTGAAGAAATTAGTCCTTTGTCAGGTGTGTGCGAAATATTTTCATTCAAGTTGTCTTTTTTTACAATGAGGTTTTTTTTTTTTTTTTCATTTTCTTCCTTTCTGTATATTCTCTTTCTCAGTAGCTTCTGGATTTTGTTTTCTTCTTAGAAAACTTTTCATATCAAGATTGTGTTAAAGTATATTTTCTTCTACTATTTCTCCTGTTTCAATTTGCACATTTCTTCCTGTCTTCTTCAGCGCCAAACATGTTGTGTAGCTCTATATTTAATATTTAGTAAAATTAGTCTGCCTTCATTTTTTTTCAAAATAATCCTGAAGTAAAAGATAATTGTGAAACTGACTACAGTGATTTGGTTATTAGTAGAAAAACATTGAATTGGGGGAGGGACAAGGAAGGCATAGTATTGGAGAAGAAAAGAATTAGAGGAGGGTAAAGGGAGACAAAAAGCAATTAATCTTTGGCATCAAGTTCTTCTTTGGACAGCTCTAATCATGACCTAAAATTATCTCTGAGCATGGCTCCCACAGTGGGGACAAACTTCTGATCACCCAGCTCTGCCAGGTTTGGTGGAGCTGGACCTTCTTTGCTCTGCAGACAGCTTGCTGTGTGACCATGTCACTTCCCCTCTCTGGCCTCATGGATTATGTGACCCCCCTACGGCTTCCCTTGGGGCTCAGATGGTAAAGAGTCTGCCCACAATGCAAGAGACTGAGATTTGATCCCTGGGTTGGGAAGACCCCTTGGAGAAGGAAATGACAACCCACTCCAGTATTCTTGCCTAGAGAATTCCATGGACAGAGGAGCCTGGTGGGCTGCAGTCCATGGGGTCACAAACAGTTGGACACGACTACACTTTCACTTTCAGGTTCTTCAAGAGATGTCTTTAAGGAACCCAACTCGGGTTGGAACTTTGCCTTGTTTTGTTCTACCTTTAGGCGGCTTGGGTTGGTGGAACATCCCATAGTTTCAAAGGAATCATGAATTTCTTGAGATTCCTGGGAGGTCATGAGGCTTCTGATTCATTTTCCTCACTAGGGTAGGGATATCACCGTCCTCCTCCTTCCTTGTCACCTGCTTCTCTCTGTTTAGCTCTGGTTATGGCCTTTTTCCTTACTTCCCTGATGGCTCAGAGGGTAAAGCGTCTGTCTGCAATGCGGGAGACCCGGGTTCGATCCCTGGGTTGGGAAGATCCCCTGGAGAAGGAAATGGCAACCCACTCCAGTACTATTGCCTGGAAAATCCCATGGACGGAGGAGCCTGGTAGGCTACAGTCCATGGGGTCACAAAGAGTCGGACACGACTGAGTGACTTCACAATCACTTCACAGTCACAATGGCCTTTTCCTTAGCTAGGTAACTCTCTTGTTGGAAGTTTCCTTAGAATGAGCATACATCTTCCTCCTTGCAGTGTGCTCATTGGTCCTGCCTTCCAGTGCAACCCAGAGCAAAGCCACTCTGCCTTATCAAGCACACTGAATGTGTACCGTCCTTAGTCCTTACTGCCGTCGTCACTGTAGCACCCTGCCATGAGTTGAGTATTAGTTCCTAGTTTCTTCTTACAAATCAGAAACCTGAAACTCAGAGTTTAAAAAGCTTGCCCAAAGTCACACAGCTAGGAAGTGATGGGTCAGGACTTGAATTCATATCTGTATGACCCCCAGAGCCTGTGCTTTTTCCACTGCACCCATGGTTCTCAACGTGTGATCCCAAGACAAGTTCCAGCATCTCTTGGGAACTTATTAGAAGAGCAGATTCTCAGGCCCTGCTCCAGAACTACCAAAGAAGACATTCTGGGAGGTTAGACCCAGGAATCAGCTTTAATAATCCCTCCTGGTGATTTCCTTGCCTGCTCAAATTTCAGAACCGCTGCCTACCATTTCTGCTCCCCAACCTGGCTGCTTCTTGTGTTCACATTTGACCAAGAATTTATAGGTGACTTCACTTATCCTTGTCAGTTGTCAAATCTAGGGCTGAACATTACAATATCTCTGGAGCAGAAATGTGCTGCACACATATACACCCTCCCCCCAGACACATACACGTACTCTTTACAACTGCAGATATTCCTTTCCTCCTTAAAGTTCTTCAGAGTCTCTCCAGTGCACAAAGGACAAAACCCAGACTCCTCAGTGTGGCTTTGTGTGATATATCCCTTACGTACCTTCCAGCCTCCTGTCTGCACAGACCTATTCATGCTTTTGACTCACAGGATGATCCATGAACTACAAGTGTTGTCATCACCTGTGAGCTTGTGAGAAATACACTCTCCACCCCTACCTCTAGGCCTGCGGAATCAGACTCTGCCTTTTAACAACCCCTCCAGGTGATCTATCCGTACATCAAAGTTCCAGTAGCACCAACTTACACCTCACCTGCCAAAAACTCCTTATGGTTGCCCCCAGGCCTTTGTCCCTGTGTTTCACTCTTTATGCAGCACTCCCCCCTTCTCTCTCCTTTCCTTTGGAGGAGGCTTGAATGCTTAGATTGACACCACACCCCTCCAAGACTGGGCGGGCTTGTTGCTGCTCTTGTGTACTCCGTAGCCTTTTGGCTGCTAGGATAAGAGACTAGGCCCTCCACAGCAACTGGGACCTAGCATTGCAATTGGCTGATGACTTATCTGTCCCCCAACTGACTCGTGGGGGTGCATTCTGTGAGGCTGGCACAGTACCTGACAAATGGTAGGTTCTCTGTGTAGTGAACTCCTTTCTGTTCTGGTTAGAGCATGGACCTTGGAGAGAGACTGCTTTCATCTCTGAAATGAGAACAATAAGAGTCTCTGCCTCATACGGTTGTTGTGAAGATTAATTGCGTTGTTGCATGAAAAGAACCTAGAACTGCCTGCCACATGGTCAGTGTCCAGCAAATGTTAGCTGACATTGTTATCACTGTCATCATTACATGTGCATCATCTTATAATGCAGCTCACCTTCCTGAAAAGAGCATACTGTTTCTCTACATTCCGATCTTGAGCAAGTTATATAATCTCTGGGTCTCAGGTTAACCGGCAGTCATCTGGGAAATGGTGATAGAAATCCCCAGGTAGTGGTAGTTGTGAGAATGGTGTGAGTCATTGTTTGTAAAGTGCTGAGCACAAAGCGGGGACTTGGCACATGGAAGAGGCTGTACCACAGTGCCTTGTACTTACTTTTAAGTGCTTAGTGACTCTGTGACTTCCTGTTACTTTTTAATGTTGTTTTCTGCCAAGGTGAGTATTTTTCATCTTTTTGTTTGGTTGGTTTTTTTGCGTGTACTTGCTCCATTGGTTTGAGACTTTGGAATAAAAGTATATTGAAGTCTTTCAGGATTTGCTTTTCATTCTTCTGCAACCTGAGGTCTCATGGAGCCCTTCAGTCCCCATGGGCAGTGTCTCTGCTAAGATTAGAGGACTCTGTTACAAAAGAACTGGAGTAACTTCTTAGATTTAATTGGCTTGATAGCCATAAGAGATTATAATCATCTGCCCTGGCCTCAATTGACAGTTATCAGATAAGGCAAGTCTGGTGTTGAGCTTCCTAGGAAGGGAAATTTAGAACACACACACATATATATATATATATTCAGTTCAGTTCAGTTCAGTCGCATCCAACTCTTTGCGACCCCATGAATTGCAGCACACCAGGCCTCCCTGTCCGTCACCAACTCCTGGAGTTCACTCAAACTCACGTCCATTGAGTCGGTGATGCCATCCAGCCATCTCATCCTCTGTCATCCCCTTCTCCTCCTGCCCCCAATCCCTCCCAGCATCAGAGTCTTTTCCAGTGAGTCAACTCTTTGCATGAGGTGGCCGAAGTATAGGAATTTCAGTTTTAGCATCATTCCTTCCAAAGAACACCCAGGACTGACCTCCTCTAGAATGGACTGGTTGGATCTCCTTGCAGTCGAAGGGACTCTCAAGAGCCTTCTCCAATATATATATATTTAAATTTTATTGAAGTATAGTTGATTTTCAGTGTTAATTTCTGCTATACAGCAGGGTGATTCAGTTATATATTCTTTTTCATTGTGGTTTATTACAGGTTATTGAATATAGTTTCCTGTGTGGTACAGTGGGAAACTTCCAATCCTTTCTTCCCTCTTCCCCATTGGCCACTACAAGTCTGTTCTCTATGTCTGCGAGTCTGTTTCTGTTTTGTAGATACGTTCACTTGTGTCATATTTTAGATCCCACTTGTGAGTGATGTCATATGGTATTTGTCTTTCTTTCTGACTTACTTAGTGTGATAATCTCTAGGCCCATCCTTTTTAATACATAATCATTATTCCATCCTTTTTTATGGCTGAGTAATATTCCATTGTCTGTGTGTGCGAGTGCATACACCACATCTTCTTTATCCATTCATCTGTCAGTAGACGCTTAGGTTGCCTCCATGTCTTGACCATTGTAAATGGTGCTGCTGTCAATATAGGGGTGAATGGATCTTTTTGAATTATAGTCTTTTTCTGGATATGTATCTAGGAGTGGGATCACTTGTCTGGCTTGATGCTTATTATTAGCTTGTTTGATAAGGGTTTATTGAGTAGTCACATCAAGAAAGCCAGACAAGTGATTCCTGTAGGTAGAGAGAGAGCAGATACTTAAACCATAATACAGCATGAAGAGTGCTAATAGTGGTGTGTTAAACAAGTACAGATTTAAATATTTGTCAAGTAACTTAAGTAGATGTCTTTGAACATATATAGATGTGAAAGTTCATTTGGGTATTGGGTAGTTTCCAGTTTCTTGCCTTTAGTGTTGTGATAGAGATATTCACAAAGAGCCTTAAAAAATAAGGAAAAAAGAATAATTCCTCCTGTGGAGATCCGAGGAGTTCATGAAGGAAGAAACATTACCTACACGGGACCTCCACGTGTAGGTAGGACTTGAATAAGGTGAGAGCAGGTGTCGGAAACACCCTGAGCAAAGCCCTTGAAGGCAGCCTCACTTGGGCAAGTCTGCTCACCAAAGACAGGGACAACCTTAGGGCCTTCCTGAAGGCTTAGAAAGAAACAGTGAGAGTTGCTGATGGAAAAACATCTTGGAGCCAGCAGGTGGAGTTCCTTCCATACCAAGCTAGAATTGGCTCTAACCTAGGCATTTGGAACAGTGATGTTTTCTTTTGCTTGATTTATTTCATTATTTTTCTTAATTGGTATAAATTTGTATAATCCCCTAAGAAAAACTGGAAAATACAGATCTGTTGTGCTTAGTTGCTCAATCATGTCCAACTATTTGCTACCCCATGGACTGTAGCTTGCCAGGCTCCTCTGTCCATGGGGATTCTCCTGTCAAAAATACTGGAATGGATTGCCATGCCCTCCTGCAGGGCATCTTCCCAACCTAGGGATCAAACTTAGGTCTTCCTCATTGCAGGCAGACTCTACCGTCTGAGCCATCAGGGAAGCCCAATTACAGATATACAAAAATGGAAAACATTGCCTCATTTTCTCAAACATAACTTTAAAAAGTGGAGCAGATCCTGCTGAGCAGGGTTCTGTTCCCTAATTTTTCTACTTAAATCTAAAGCTCAGATATTCCTACTGAAAAAATACATCATCCTATTTAATAACTACATAAAAGGATACCCCATAATTTGACCCATTCCACTAATATTGGATATTTTACTGTTGTAAGTTATGAACTATTTCACTATTTTAAATAATCCTGTGGTGAACATTCTTTTATGTACATTTTGGCATTTTGACATATTTTTCTGAACATATCTAGTATTGGGTTGTCCAGGAAGTTAATTCGCATTTCCTGTCCTAGCAGGGTCAAAGAGTGTGCAATTCTGGGGGGCTTTTGTTACAGAATATCAAATTGCCCCCCAGAAATGTTTCAGTTTATAATCCCTCCAGCCATATGAGAATATCAAAGCAGCGACATTTTAATAGCTAAAACTAACAGTATCTTTTTGGTATGGTCATTAATTCTAAACCAAATTTCTGAATTGCGTTTGGTTGCAAAAATATTAAGAATCTGGCATATTACGAAAATCATCCTTTGCCATGTTTCACCTGTTGATTCTTCCTCTAAGATAAATTGTTCTGTGGTTTGTTGATGGTATCTGGATTACCTGTTTTCTGTATCATTTTCAAAAAATTAGAGTTAGCTTATTATTTTTAATTGACTTTTGGATGACAGTTTATATGCCAGTAGTACAGGATTTGTCTTTTTTGCATTTTATTAACTGGAATTCAGGTTCAGAGAGGAATTAGAGGAAAAGAAAGGACAGGATTTATTTCTCTCACACAAAAGCACGCACAATCTAAGGACTGCCCCGTAAGGCCTAGCAAAGAGAGAGAGCCGGAATCTCCTGATGACTGTTCAAGCGGAGGAAGTCCTCCACTTGATGGAGAGGAGGTTGGATGCTGGTAAGTAGCCCACAGTCAGTAGGCTTTCTGTCACAGAAAGAAAGAATAAAAGTCTATTTGTTGTTGTTGTATCAAGGCAGGCCCATACTTCTGAATGCTTCCCTTTGTACGTGCATACAATATCTCCAGAGGGATTTTCAAGGAACTGGTGCTATCAGTTGTCTATGGGGAGCTGAAGAAGGAGGAAGATTTGTTTTTCATTGTTGTACCCATTTTTACTGTTTGAATTATTTACTGTGTGTTTTACTTTTTCAAAATGTTTTAAAATCTAGTTATTTTTTAAAAAACTCTTACCCATGGTTATGCAGTGTGTTAACGTTAGAGGAGACTGGCTGAGGAGGCCATTTAGACAGCTAGTCAGTGGGGGCTTTTCTGAGGACTTGAGAGGGGCCTGAATGAAATAAGGGATTGGACATGAGTCAGGCAGGCTTCTGTGGGAAGGACATTCTGGAGGAGGGAACAGTGAAGGTGATGGCCCGGAGGGTGCAGAGGGGCTCACCCTCAAGAAACAGTAAGAAGGCCAGTGTAGCTGGAATCGAGGTGGAATATGGGAGGTGGTGGGGTCAGGACAATTTTGGAAATGGCTTGTAGAAAAACACATTGGTAAATACAAGCTTCCTGACACCGGGAGCCCATTGCTGTGTAGAGAAGCAGAATTAACAGGGCGCTGTGAGCTTTGTCTCCCACTGGCCTGTGGGGCAGTGATACACGTGAAACAGTGACAGGAACATTGCTACAGGAGTGGGGAGCCCTGGCTCCTGTGTTAGTTTGCCCTGATGTTAATTACCATGCTCAGTGTGTGTCTCATTTCTGGAAGTGCAGAATCTGCCTTGTATCACTTTGGGGGCCATTTGGATGGCAGTTCTTGGGGAGGTGCTCAGGCTTCTCAGAGTGGAGGTAAGATGGGGTCACTTGCGGCAGACATGACGGGGCCGCAGAGGGTTGTTCACTTCTTTCCTCTGGTCTGACTGCTGCCTCTCTTCTTCCAAGCAGGATTGGTTGCCGTGGTCCCTACTGCTTTTCTCGCTCACGTGTGACACAGGGGCCTTCTATGTTCCTGGGGTCGCACCAATCAACTTCCACCAGAACGATCCTGTTGAGATCAAGGTAAGTGTGTTCCGGGTCTGTGGGAGCCTCTGTGCTGGGCCAGGGACCTGGCTGCAGGAGCACAGTGAGCGGTCATGTCCCTCCTGTGGTTGCAGAGATCACAGACCAGTCAGCCTGAGAGCAAGAGGGTCCCAGCTCGGAGCTGGAAGGAGTCCGCCCCCGCCTCACCCACCCCCAGGCCCCCGCAGTTCCAGGATCTCCTGCTCTCCGTCTCCCTCTGGGCCTCTGTACGTTCTCTCTCTGTGTTCCTCTCTCTCTTTCTCTTTCTGGCTCTGGCTCTATTTCTGGTTCTTTCGGTGTCTTTGTTTCTCTACTTTGACTTTCACAGGTGTCTCCATGTCTTTCTCCTATACTTACTTCTGTGTCTTGCTGTCTCTCTTTCTGTGTCTCTGTCTCTCTACTTGCCTCCTCCTCAGTGATGTTTCTGCCTCCCTTTTGGGGCTGTTCCATCCTCCTCTGGGCTTCTGCCGGCCAAGCAGGAGACTCGAGTTCAATCCTTGGGTCGGGAAGATCCCTTGGAGAAGGCAATGGCCACCCACTCCAGTATTCTTGCCTGGGAAATCCCATGGACAGAGGAGCCTGGCGGGCTACCAGCCCTGCGGTCGCAAGGAGTCAGATGCAACTGCGCACACGTGCACGCACATCCTCCTCTGTGTCACCAGCTTTCTCTGCATAATTCATATCAGATGTGTGTACGCAGCCTATTATGGATTCTGTTTTTTCAGTTTTAGCTTCTGCCAGGATTCTGTGGTTTAGTATTTCTTAACTATGCACTGCATATCTGAGTGGTGGTATATGAGATGATTTTAAGTTGCTGACAAATATATTTTATAACTGTTTTCTTTTAATTATACTATAAAATATAGCCATTACTTCAGCTCATGATTTCATGACTATTGTTGGTTTTCCATTTTTAATCGTGATAAAATGTTTGTTTCTTAAATGAGTGTATTTACCTAAAAATGAATCATACCCAAGCAAATAGTAGAATAAATGGTAGGTAGATAGGGCAAGTCAGTACATGAATGATTAGGGTTTGAAAAGCATTGTCCTAAATCAGAGTCCAGGCCACCTCACTTCTTCAGCTTAAGTGCCCACTTCTGTGTCAGTCACTTGTGACAGGGATTATGGGAGAGTCATTTTAAAATATGATTGATCAGGGGCAGTGGACAGGCTGACACCTTGGTTAATGTCTCCTTTAACAACAGACTCTGAGTGGCATTCTCAAAGCCCCAAATAGGGCAGGGGGTTGATGGTGGACCTTTTTGTATTTAGTTTTCCCCAGAATCAAACTCTAAGGTGGAGCTTTGCTACATGAGATTTATTGTCTAGGCACTCAGGGTCAGCACTTGAGAGGGAATGAGGGAAGCAGGACTGAGCAGAGGGAGACCTTGAACTGTGATACAGCAGAGTCCCTTGGAAAACTCTGGCACTGCAGTGGCTGGCCCTGCAAAGCTGGGGGCGCGAGGACCAGCCACCAGGGAGGGCTGCGACCTTGTACCAGAGCTCCCAGCTAAAGGAACTCCTCAGTTCAGTCGCTCAGTCATGTCTGACTCTTTGCGACCCCATGAACCGCAGCACACCAGGCCTCCCTGTCCATCACCAGTTCCTGGAGTCTACTCAAACCCATGTCCATTGAGTCGATGATGCCATCCAACCATCTCATCCTCTGTCGTCCTCTTCTCCTACCCTCAGTCTTTCTCAGCATCAGGGTCTTTTCAAATGAGTCAGCTCTTTGCATCAGGTGGCCAAAGTATTGGAGTTTCAGCCTCAACATCAGTCCTTCCAATGAACACTCAGGACTGATCTCCTTTAGGATGAACTGGTTGGATTTCCTTGCAGTCCAAGGGACTCTCAAGAGTCTTCTCTGACACCACAATTCAAAAGCATCAATTCTTCGGCACTCAGCTTTCTTTATAGTCCAACTCTCACATCCATACTTGACCACTGGAAAAACCATAGCCTTGACTAGACGGACCATTGTTGGCAAAGTAATGTCTCTGCTTTTTAATATGCTGTCTAAGTTGGTCATAACTTTCCTTCCAAGGAGTAAGCCATCACCTAAATACAACTGCTCCTAATGCTTCTGGATATTTTTCTTAGTCTTTTTCTCTGTGCAATGTTTACAGTGTAATATACTTGGCATTCTCGCACTTCCATAAACCCCCAGCTTCTTGACTATATCAGTCCCCCATAGGCAAAATAGTTGAAATTTTTAGCAGTCCTTCGAATCCTTAGCAATTCTGTAAAAAGGGCTAGCAAAACTTATAAAGTTATGAAAATAAATTCTGCTCCTAAAATGTACATTTCTTACTTCATTATTGTGTTCTTGGGAAACCACATCTCTACTGATCTGTGCAAAAGCAAAGCAGTGAGCTTGTAAGAAAATACAGTTTTCATCCTAAGCATCCGGTGTTCAAAAGGGAGAGCAGAAAACCAGAGGGTCCTGAAGGGCTGGGACACGCTGTCGTGTACTACACATGCCTTTGTTTGCAGCCACATTTTGGGTATTTGCAAAATTATAAATTGCTACATGTCATGCTTACTTGGGGCATTAGATTCAAGCAACTTTGCAGGGAGTTAACTGATTAAGAGGTTAAAAATATGATACATTTGTGGAAAATCGAAAACTATCAGGAATCAAGTTCTAGAAGGGCTGGAATTTTGTCTTTTTTGGTCACTGCTCTGTCACCAGCTCCTAGTGCCTAGCCTGGCAGGGTGGGTAAATACATATGATGAATCACTGCTAGAAAGTGCATTTGGAACGATGTAGTGTAACAGGCAAAGGCACTGTTCCATGTGCTGCATTGCTGTGAGCATCCCTCTTCCTTGGAAGTCCATTTGTAATTTTGGGGAGCAATAATCAAAGTAACACTTACTGAGGATTATTTACATGCCAGGCATTATGCATGGCTTAGCTCAAGATGCCCCCATCAAGAGCCCTCTGAGGCAGATAACTGTATATTTTAGAGATTTACTGAACATTTTACAGTTATGAAAACTGAGGCCCAAGGAAGTGAACCATCTTGCCCACACATTGTGATAGAGACATAGGGTTAGTTTCAGAGCCTAGCTCTTCACCACTGCAGGACCCTTCCTCCCAGTGCCTCAGCCAGAAGCCCCCTCCAGAGCAAAGCTTGTGGTGTGGGGAAGGCTGGGTGGTTCTGGCTTCAGTCCTGCCAAGCTGGGTGTGTGAGAACATACGTGTGGGTGGGAAGAGAGAGGGCGGGAGGAGACATAAAGGTGAGACTGTCCAGGAGGAGAGAATATTACGAGACACAAAATAATAGGCAGTTACAACAGATAATAACTTTTTGATTATTTTGCTTCAAGCAATTTATGAAATGCTTCATAGAGGCCCCCAATTCTCAATCCAACATCTAAAAAAGCTCTGAAACCAGGGTTTTTCTAAATTCATTGTAGGCAAGACCTGACCTGAATTTTTTTATTGACTTTATTTGTCCCATTTAGTATGATTATTTTTACATTTCTTTGTACAAACAGTCATTGAATGTGGGGTCCTACTCCATATCCAGCTGGGAGATGTTATAAAACCATGGTATATTATACCACATTGCTCTCTTAAAATTAGAAAAATTCCTAATTCCAAAACAAGAGTTTTAAGTAAGGATTGGACCTGGATTTTTAAAATTATTTATACTTTCAGATGGTGTATAAGGAATGGTCAATAGAGTCTAAACAGCAAAGATAATTTTAGTTGCATTTAAAATTTATTTTTTGCAGCATTTTGATTGGTTCTATTTTATCCGTGTTTTGGGGAGTAGTCTGTAGCTGTCACTGTTTCCAGAGCTACATTCTTGCATCAGTTCCTAAATGTTTTCCTTCATGGTCTTCTTAAACTTCATCTTTAATGGTTGCATAAAATTAAATTGAATGACTAGTTTATGATTTATTGACCAGTTTCCCATAATGGAGCTTTTAGCTGTTTTTCCGCTTTTTTCCTCTCTTTTTCCATTGTGCAGACATTTGGTGAGCACCTACTATATGCCTAGATCTATAGGCACAGTGGTTACATAGGTGAGCAAGATACATACGGTCCTTGCCCTCATGAACCTTAAATCTTAAATTCCAGTAGGGGAGGCTGATTTCTTTGGGGGAAAAAAAAAATCAAATAATTATATTTTATCAGACATGCTACAGAGATAACTAGGAGTGTTGAAGTAGAGGAAGTGGGGGAATTCCTTTGGTAAGATGATTAGGAAAGGACTCAAAGGTGAAGAATTTCAGCTGAAACCCCAGTGGCTCAGCAGTAAAGAATCTGCCTGCAGTGCAGGAGGAGACAGGGGTTCGATCCCTGGGTCAGGAAAATCCCCTGGAGAAGGGAATGGCAACCCACTCCCGTACTCTTGTCTGCAGAATTCCATGGACAGAGGAGCCTGGCGGGCTACATACAGTCCATGGGGTCACAAAGAGTCGGACACGACTGAAGAGACTGAGCGTGCAAATGTGAGAAGGAGCCAGAATCAAGCCAAGAGGTGCAGGGTTCCAAGCTGGAGGCAGGAGGGGATGGGTCAGGCTCAAGGAAATAGAGGCAGAAGACCACTGTGGTTAGGAATGAGGAGTGAGCTCTTTGGTCCTGAAGTGTTTTCCTAAAGATACCCAGAAGTGAAATTATAGGGTCAAAGAATATCAACATGTTAAGGACTCTGATTATATATTGGATTTTGTTGTAATTTTAAACAAAATCTATAATGCAGTCTGAAACTAGTGAGCTGTAAAATAATTCAGAATTGTAGAGTATATTTATAGTATACCAAAGTTGTGTCTGCTGCAGTTAGTTTGCTTTTTAGATAATAATACTGAGTATACTGAAGATGAGTGGGTACCAGGGAGGATTGTAGAAAGTCCCCTTGTTTTCTGGGTTGAGGAATAATGGCCTCTCTTCTCCCACCAGGCTGTGAAGCTCACCAGCTCTCGCACCCAGCTACCTTACGAATACTACTCACTGCCCTTCTGCCAGCCCAACAAAATAACCTACAAGGCAGAGAATCTGGGTAAGTTCTTCTCTGGCACTGCTGTTACCCTGTCCCAAAGAGGGACTCAGATCTTTTCATAATGATAATAGCAGTTAACCCTTAGATAGCACATACTGTGGGCTGGACTCCATTCTACATAGTTTGTTTATATATTAGCTCGTTTAATCTTCATAACATCCTGAAGGAGGTAGTTGTATGTATTCCTGTTTTTACAGATTAAGTAACTTGTCACTGGTTATACTGTAAATTAATAGCTAAGCTGGACTTGGAATCTGTGTAGTCAGGCTTCAGAGTTGGAGCCCTTGGCTACTGTTCAGACTGGTTCTTCTTGATTTCCAGATATCCCCTTCTGTCTCTTATGGCTTCTGTAACCTGCTCTCCTTTTAATTAAGACTGAGTGATTATCTCTGGCCTTGATGGAAGCAGACATCACTATAGTTCTTGCTAAGCTGTTCAGGCCTTGCCTCAAATAATGTGTGAAGCAGACACCAGAGTGTCTGGCATATGTGTTCATAAATAGCGCCGTTTTACTTTAATTCAAATAATTCTTCATTTGGTAGAATTTCAGGCTTAAAAGAAAAGATGTTTGGAGGACTCTTTTGAGGACATGATTATTAGTACTTTGTGCCTGTCTCACTTTAAGTCCTGGAGATAAAAAATTGGAAGGATGTCCCTCCACCCTCCGACTTTGAGAAAATGAAGAGACTTTCCTCTTCTCTTACAGCTTAGGGAGGGGGAAGGAGAGAACTGGTTATTGAGCAAGCCCCTAAAAGGGCCGCCTTCTCCATCAGGACTGCACATGGTTCTGATGTTTCCAGAACCTCTAGCCAGCATCTGTACCTCCTGTTGGGTATCGGGCATCCCAGGCCAGCTGGGGCAGACCTTGACCGAAAGCAGGCAACACCACCAGTCCCCAAGTCTCCCCTGATGCTGTTGAACGGAGGTTGATCTCAGGGGCCAGGCTGCTCCTGCTTACCTGCTACATACCCTTCTTTCCCTGTTTTTTTAAACTAATTTTCTTGTTATTTACTTTTGGCTGCGCTGGGTCTCTGTTGCTGTATGCAGGCTTTCTCTAGTTGCGGCGAGTGGGGACTGCTCTCCGGTTGCAGTGCCCGGGCTTCAGCAGTGTGGCACGTGGGCTCAGTAGTTGCATGCGGCTCGTGGACGCTACAGTGTAGGCTCAGTAGTTGTGCATGGGCTTAGTTGCACTGCAGCACATTGACCCAGACCAGAGCTCAAACCCACGTTCTCTGCATTGGCAGGTGGATTCTTAACCACTGGACCACTAAGCAAGTCCCGCTTAACCTTTTTTCTCTCTACACCACGCCATGTTCCCAGCACCCTGCTGCTACCAGGAATCCTGACCTGCTTTGTCCTCCAGACCCCTCACAGCAGCTCCTCCCTTCCGGTGAGCTGGTGTGGATTTGTCAACAGCCCAAAACTCAACAGTTGGGCACACCTCAGTGTGATACTAGGTGACCTGAACCTCCGTGAAGCTAGGGAATGTTCCTGCCTCATGGAAATGGAAACTGGAGTGTACAGAAGTTATCCTGCCACACTGTATCTTATTCCGTCTTTGTGTAGTGCCTCCGTCTGTGGCCTAGAGGCTCTTTGAGCAATGGGATCATGTCCTACATTTCTCTGTCTTTCTCTGCCACTTCTGACCCAGCCTCTCACACATCATTGTCCTTCAGTCAAAATCAACTGTCCTCCCTGAGTGGAGCAGAAACTGCCTTGAGCGAATGCCCGTTGGGTTGCAAGCCTTGTTCTCTTCATCATCATTACCATCACCGTTAATCCTTACGTGGCTCTCACAATCAGCTAGGCATTGTTCTGAGCCTGTCTGTGCTTTAACTTAGTTAATTTTCACAACAGCCCTCTGAGGTAGCTACTCTTAAAATCCGCTTGTCATGGACAAGGGAAGTGAGTCACAGGAGGTGAAGTCACTTGCCTCAGGTTACTCACTGAGTTGGTGGCAGAGCCCAAGAACTGTGGCTGCAGGGTCCAGAGCCTCAAGCAGCACAGTCTGTGTACTATCTCACTCGGTTCCCACTGTGTCTGCACAGCCAGGTACACTGGCCTCCATGCCAGAGTAGAGAGCACAGCAGCTTCAGAGATTTGAAAAAGTTGCTCATGGTCAGGGGGTGGAGATTTTAACCCAGGTTTGTTTTGTTTCTCTTTTTAGTATTTATTTTTACTTACTTATTTGGCTGCGCCAGGTCTTACTTGCAGCGTGCAGGATCTTGAATTGCAGCATCTGGGATCTAGTTCCCTGAGCAGGGATAGAACCTGGGCCCCCTGCATGGGGAACACAGAGTCTTAGCCACTGGACCACCAGGAAGGTCCCTTAACCCAAGTTTTTTAACTCTAAAACAGTTCTTTCTGTTGGCGGCTCACCTGATAAAGAATCCGCCTGCAGTGTAGGAGACCTGGGTCCAGTCCCTGGGTTGGGAAGGTCCCATGGAGGAGGGCATGGCAACCCACTCCAGTATTCTTGCTTGGAGAATTCCAGGGGCAGAGGAGACTTGTGGGCTACAGTCCATGGGGTCGCAAAGAATTGGACAAGACTGAGCAAGTAACACTTAGACTTTCACTTTTCTGTTGTCCAGACTGCCTTTTCAAGAAAGGTTCATTTGGGCTGTCTGAGGGCTGTGCTCCTGATTCTCAGATTGGTGCACCGGAAAAAGATTTATATGGTGGGGGGGTTTGTGAGGGGACATCTGCAGCCGATGTGCTAGAGGACAGTGTCATTCTCTCTTTGAGCGACCACTTAGCCTGCTGTTCGTTTAGTGTGGCTTGCTGACTGCTCCCAGCTCTAAAAGTTAAAAGGAATACTTCTGTATTAGAAATGAGCTGTTCTAGACCACTGTGTCCTCCTTCTTGGTTTAAATCTAATTTCTAAATATCGAGAAGTGATACCTGTCTTACTTGATCTGCAGCCCTGTTCCTCTCTGTATGTTCTTCCTTTCCTCAAGTGAGTCCCCTGTTGACCTCGCTGAAGACAAGTGGGCAGTAGGGCATGTGGTAGAGGAAGGAGCCCGGGGACTTGAGCTAGAACTTGGTTGTAGAAGCCTCAGAGTCTTTCTGATATGCACCCGTCCTCACTCATCCTTTGTATCAATCAGCACCAAGCCCCCTAGATTTCATCTCTTGGTAGCTCCTGATCGTGTACTTGTTTCCACCCTCCCCACACCCTGGAATGCAGCCACCATCACTCCTCGCTTGCACAGTGCCTGCCATCACCCCAGACAGTTCCTTGCATCTCTGTGATGTTTTTTTGACAAAATAGCCAGACTGATCTGTTACCAGAATCAGATAATGACTTCTGCTGCCCGATTAGAAACCCTTTATTGATTTTTGTTGCTCTCTGGATGAAGATCCAACTTCCTGTGTGGCCCACAGGCCCCTAAGGTCCAGCTCTGGCCAGTCTCTCTGACGCACCTCAGGTCACCCCTTGCTGTCTGCACTGCAACCATACAGGCCTCTCAAGTTTACCCTGTCGTCTCCTCTTCCACCAGCTCTTCCCCCGAGAAAGGACCCTTTGCACATACTGTTCCTTCTCTCTAGAATAGTCTTTCCCTATCTTTTTGTCTCTTTAATCCTCTCTTCCTTTAGAGCTCACTTCAAGCATTACTGTTTCCAAGAAACTGTCCTAGACCTGCTTCCCACATCTAGAGCAAGTTCCTCTTATTACACTATATCTTCTCATTGTCCTGATTATTTAAATCAGTGTGTTCCTACTAGACCATAAGCTCCATGAGTATGCCTGTACAACATTGTGTCTTCAGAGCCCAGCATATAACCAATACCCAGTTTAGGAAGGAATAAATGAGCAAACGAACAAATGACTAGGCCAGGAGTCCCACATCAGGCAGGTCCACTCTGACAGGCCGTTAGACCAGGTGTGGGTTCAGGCATTAGTGCAAAGCCTATGGGCTTTGGTTCGTTTCCTTCAGCTCGCCCCAGTTCCTCCTCATCCCAGTAGAATTGTCAGAATGGCTCCACATGAAAGCACTGTTGGATTTAGTCCCTGACTGCTTGGTGCCTGCTCACGGGACACCTGGCAACAGATTTTTCTGAGGTCATAGGTGTGCAAGGGTGTGCCAGTTCCTTAAGTAAGAAGATGTGTTGGCTAAAAATCTCCAGTGCTGGATTTTACACTACCTCCCTCCCTGCCTAAACCAGGATCTGAAGACACAGAAATAAATTATGTGCCCTTGAAGAGCTCATAATCAGGTAGCAGGGCAGAAACTTAAACCATCAGTACATTGTGCAAAATCACATCACTGACATATGAAAAGGTGCAGAGGTGATGCTGGTGATAGAAGTAATGTTTGTTGCCTTCCTTCTCTGTGCCTGGTACTTTATTTCTCACTGTAATCCTGTGAGATGGGTACTGTTATTCCCATTTTGCAGATGAGGAAATTGAGCCTCATTGAGGTTAAATTACTTTCCAGGACTGCTGAACTAGTAAGCTGCAGAGCCACGGTTCAGTAATCCTCGCTTCACCATCATACGATGCTCCCTCTGTGCAGAGGGCAGTCCAAGGAGAGAGACGAGCTGAGCCTCAAGGAGGTCAGGAAGGGCTTCCAGAGAGTGGAATAAAAGCTGAGCCTGCAGGTTGAGAAAGTTTCCCAGGAATGCGGGGCAGGGATTGGCAAAGGAAATGGTAATGCGGCTCAGAGGCATGGAGTGGCGGGGCATGTTTGATGCGCCCTGAGGAGTCTAGGGGTGCTAGAGCCCAAAAGGGAGGAGGGGCAACAGGTGGGCTCAGGTGGGCAAGCTTGGCCTGAACAGGCGGGGTAGCACATTGAGGGTGCCAGGCTGCAGGACTGCTGGAAGCCTTCCAGGTGGGCCCTGTGTCTCCGTGAGTCTGCTGACCTCAGCAACCTTGGGGCTGAAGCTCTGAGCTCCATCTGTCTCTCTTATGGCAGGAGAGGTGCTGAGAGGGGACCGGATTGTCAACACCCCTTTCCAGGTTCTCATGAACAGTGAGAAGAAGTGTGAGGTTCTGTGCAGCCAGTCCAACAAGCCAGTGACCCTGACCGTGGAGCAGAGCCGGCTTGTGGCTGAGCGGATCTCAGAGGACTACTACGTCCACCTGTGAGTTGTCCTCTGCTCCCCGCCAGCCTTGGGTTCCCGGAGGGGCGGGCCCTGACGGAGCGGTGGTCTGAGGGACTGAGTGGGGCCTTGGGTTTCCAGCATTGCGGACAACCTGCCCGTGGCCACCCGGCTGGAGCTCTACTCCAACCGCGATGGCGACGACAAGAAGAAGGAGAAAGATGTGCAGTTTGAACACGGCTACCGGCTCGGCTTCACAGACGTCAACAAGGTATTGGAATGCCCTAGTGTGCTGAGAGGGCCGGGGAGCCACGCCCCAGCCATGAGCACTTGGGGCCACAGAGCAGGGGGAAGCCTACAGCTCTAGGCTTAGAACAGAAAACACAGGGATGGCCCTGGCAAGTTCCTGCTGGCGCCCCCAGGTGTGGTCTGTCGGAAGTTTGGGTGCTGGTGGGCAGGGCGCTAGCAGATGCTCCAGAGGAAGTGGAAAGTGCAGTGCCTAAAACCTCAGATCCTGTGTAGCTGTATGATCATATGGATTACGAGAGTAGTTCTGCCCACCCCACCCCCACCTCCAGGAAAAATCTGGAATTTCGTCAGTGTGTTAGAGTGAGCTAAGTGGTGATCAAGAGCATACAGGTTCTCTGGGTTTTGAATCCTGCCTTACTAGTTGATGAGTGACCCTAATCCTACTTCTTTCACCTCTCTAAGCTTTGTGTTCCTTTTCTATAAAATGTATGATAGCCATACCTGCCCTTTGGGGGGTCATGCAGAGTATATCAGATAATCTGTGTAAGCACTCTGCAGCACAGCCGCTGAGAAATACGCTAGTGGTGCTGATTGTAACGGGGATTCTATTTGTCATTTTCTAAACTGAACACATATTACTTAGGGAATAAAGAACCAAGCACATTTCTCGAGGCACAGTCACTGTCCTCCAAGGGCTTCTGTCATAACTGGGGCGAGAACTGACAGTGAGAGACCCTGGATCTTAAGTCCCAATTCCAGTCCCATGGGCAGTGCCAGAGGAGTTCGGAGGGAGCATACATGCATTCAGGTTGTCACGGAGGAGGTGGGCCTTGAATACTAAAGAGGCTTGAGCTGCATGAAGTTGGGACGGCGTTCTAGTTGAAGTGAACGCTGTGAACGGAGTTCAGGGTGGGGACCATTCACGAGGCAGGGAGAGATCCAGGGGAACAGGTGAGCTCACCTGTCTGAGAATGTATGTCAGGGTTACAGGACAGAGGGCCTTGAATCCCAGCCTGTGGGGTCTGGACTTTAGTAAGCCCCACTGAGCCCTGGAGGGTTCGCGAGTAACGGACTGCTATGAGAGCAGTGTATTTGGAAGGTTGGTGCGGCTGGGTCTGTTAAATGCGGGAAGGGACCGAATACCTGGCCGGCCTGCCTGCCTGTGTGGGTTTGCTGGTGGTTCCCTGGCTCCAGCTCCTTCGTCGCCTGTGTTGCCCTGCTCAGATCTACCTGCACAACCACCTCTCGTTCATCCTCTACTACCACCGGGAAGACCTGGAAGAGGACCGGGAGCACACGTACCGCGTCGTCCGCTTCGAGGTGATTCCCCAGAGCATCAGGCTGGAGGGTGAGTGGGTAGGTGTGGCCAGGGGGCAGGGCTGGGTGGGCCTGGGCTCCCACACCTGGGGCCTCTGCGCCCTTGACTCCTGACGTGGCTGATAGGGGCCCAGCCAAGCTAGGGTCGCTGCATTCCCGCTAGAGAAAGCAGGGACAAGGGGAGAGCTGACACGCTGAGCCCTGGCCTGGCACCTGCCGGTTGACCCCCTCCCGGCCACCGGGGAGGTGTGTCCTGATTATGATGGGAACCAGAGGCTCAGAGAGCTTGGCAACTTGGCCATGACCAAACAGCAATCGGGCTTGGCTGGGCCCATCATAAGAACCAGCCAGCTCAAGAACAAAGGGCAGAGGTACAGACAGAGCTGTTGGGCAGCCAGTCTCAGTGTTTGTGCTTCTGCGGGTGAGTGATTGGCGTAGACTAAGGTTGGCCCAGGGTCAGCCGTCCTGTGGGAATTTGAGAGCCCAGGCCCAGCCCTCTGGGCCTGACTGAACCTAGTCCAGCTTCACCTCGCCTGGCAGCCCTTCCTCACCAGAGAGCACACTTCCACTTAGTAGGCCTGGTCTTCTGTCCACTGTGGTCGTGGGTTTTGGGACTTTTTTTTTAAAGGTGTGGAACCTGGTATTCAAACAAACAAAATAATACTCAGAAGTCTCTTGTAAAATGTAGACCCTGTGCTTTCGGGGCGCAGACTGCCTCTCCTCCCGCCAGTGTTGTGGGTGCAGCCTGACATTTACTGTGTGAGTGTTTGACAGCAGCTGCTGCCCCCGTGGTTCTTCGAGGTTGGAGACCCTGTCTTCTTTTCTCACTGTTTTTAGCCCAGTGCCAGGCAGACAGTAGGCGCCTGCTTATTGTGTGTTTGTTCCTGAATGAATGGGCGATGGCAGGATGAATAGATGAGTAAAGGAAGGGAGAAAGTGACTGAGGACTGACTGCTAGAGCGCCGGGACTCTGGGGACTGAATGAGCGAGGAAGCGTGTGAGACAGTGGGCTGGCGGTGTCTGCGTGTTGAATGGGACTGACTGGACGAGCAGGTGGATATTTGCTACGAGTGAAGGAAGAATCTGTTTGACTAAACAGGGACTCACACCCACTCCCTGCACGCACCTCTCTGCAACCCCTGAGGCTCTTTGAAAAGTCAGGGCTCCAGGGAGCACAGTTTTAAAGCTGTCGTTGCCAGCTCTTCTCCCAGCCTCTTCTCAGCAGCACACCACCCCCGTGTACGGCCCCAGAACAGTCCCTGGATAGTGGCACCTGCCCTCCCAGGAACAGACTGAGTCTCTGTCTCTCGTAGACCTCAAAGCAGATGAGAAGAGCTCATGCACCCTGCCTGAGGGTACCAACTCCTCGCCCCAAGAAATTGACCCCACCAAGGAGAATCAGCTGTACTTCACGTACTCTGTGCACTGGGAGGTGAGAAGGGGCTGCAGCCACAGCTGTAGGGGAGGAGGGCTCGGCTGGGCGGGAGAGGTCAAGCAGGAGGCTTGGCTCTCAAGCACTCCCTCCCCACCGCCAGGAAAGTGACATCAAGTGGGCCTCTCGCTGGGACACTTACCTCACCATGAGTGATGTGCAGATCCACTGGTTTTCTATCATTAACTCCGTCGTGGTGGTCTTCTTCCTGTCAGGTGAGAGCTGTGGGCTGGAGGGTGGAGAGAACAAGGGGCTGAGGTATCTGTCACATCGCTCACGGGGAACTTCAAGGGTGTTCTTGGAGCCCAGTGTGGGTCAGAAACAGACATCAGGGCTCTGTGGGGGCATCAGGTACACAGGTGAACACGACTCAGCCTCTACTCTGGAGGGCTCCTTGAGGAAGACCGCGCCTCTCTTCACACACACCTCCATTGGTTCATTCAACGAGGGTTCGTCATTGCTCACCCTTTTGGGGCCCGAGCCACGTGCTGGATATGGTGTTGAGCAAAACTAACCCAGCCTCTCCCCTCACAGTCTATACTCAGGTGGTAGGAGAGAGACAGAAAAGCCCCGGAGTGATGGAGTTCCAGGTAATGCTAAGTGAGGAGAGGGTGAAGGCTGCCTTAGAGAAGACCTCTCTGAACAAGGAGCCGCATTCAGAGACCCAGGGAAGGACTCTTCTCGCCAGGGTCACACAGCCCTGCTGTGGGACAAACTTGGTGAGAAGCCAGATGATGTGAGGACGGGAGGGCAGTGGACATAACTGATCTTTTCAGTATCAGAGAGGAAGTAAAGATGTTGTCTTCATTAAACATTTACCCTGGGACCAGCTGTGGTACAAATAAACACTTCACAAGCCTCCCCACTCCTTCCAGCCAAGCCTAAAAGCAGTAAGTTAGCTCAGGGTCGGATAATCCGTTGTCTTAGCCGCTATACCGCTGCCTAGAGAGAAACAGCCCGTGCCAGTGCCGATGGGGGCCTCTGAACTGTTTGGGGTGTGTCAAGAGGAGATGTCTTGAAGTGTGAGTAGGAGTTAAGGCAAAAGGAGTAGCCTGGGTTATAGGCACACAGGTGAGAGGGAGATGGGCCATGACCTGATACCCAAAAGCAATAAATGACCAGAGAGGTGAGCCTGGGGAAGTTAGAAGGACCAACCATTGGAGGAACAGGGATGCTGTTCTCCCTAGAGTGGAAGCAGTGTCCTGTGACAGCCTCCACCAATCCTAGCAGCTCAGTCCTCCCCCACACACTTGAGGGGTGACCCTCTGTTTGCTCCTCCCCTGGTCGCTGAGCTGGAGCCCTGCCCAGGAGAGGACCTGAGGCCACTGCGTAGCCAGTTCCCACTGAAGAAAGCCACACAATGCTGGGGGGCCCAGCAGTGCAGATGACTCAGCTGGCAGTGCTGACGGCTTCTCTTCCTCCCGCCCCCCGCCACCCCGTTTGTTTCAGGTATCCTGAGCATGATCATCATTCGGACCCTGCGGAAGGACATCGCCAACTATAATAAGGAGGATGACATTGTACGAGGTCTTGGCTGGGGAGGGATGGACTTGCAGAGGGAGGGTGGTCTAGCAGCAGAGCTCCAGGCCTCCCAGACCAGAACTGGGGGTGGGGGTGGAGGGTTGTGTGATCATTCATAGCACAAACCTTGAAAGTATTGAAAAGGAAAACAAAACGTTTAATGACTCAAAGTGATTGGGATAGATTTTCTCATTTTATTTTGCTTTTTTATGTCTTTATTTTTGTCTGTGCTGGGTCTTCATTGCTCTACACAGACTTTCACTAGTTGTGGCAATCGAGGGCCGCTTTCCATAGCAGTGTGAGGGCTTCTCATTGTGGTGGCTTCTCTTTTTGCAGAGCACAGACTCTAGGGCACACGGGCTTAATTTGCCCTGCAGCATGTGGCATCTTCCCAGGCCAGGGATTGAACCTTTGTTTCCTGCATTGGCAGGCAAATTCTTAACCACTGGACCACCAGGGAAGCCCAGCTTTCTAATTTCCAAGCTTTCATAATGGAAGAAAACTGGATTGATTTGATGACATTCAAATACTGTATGATACTTGATTGATATTGATTTGACATACATAATCCTTTATGTCAAAATAAAACAGAAAAGTAAAATGGCAAACAATATATGCAACAAATTTTTTAGAAGATGATAGTTATACAATATTGTGAAGTAATTATCCTCCAATTAAAAATAAATGTTTTTAAAAAGGAAGATGATGGTTAAAAGAACTGGTATTAAAAAACACTAAAATTCTCTAGTGTGCTGATGAACAAAAAATACAGACAAGGATACATGGCTAATAAACATGTGAAAAAGTTTTTATCTTAGGCATAAGTCCCCAACATGGGCTTCTCTGGTGGCTCCGTGGTAACGAATCCACCTCCCAATGCAGGAGACGCAGGATCAATCCCTGGGTCGGGAAGAGCCCCTGTAGAGGGAAATGGCAATGCATTCCAGTACTCTTGCCTGGGAAGTCCCATGGCTAGAGGAAGCTGGCAGGCTACAGTCCATGGGGTTTCAGAAAAGTTGGACACAACTTAGCAACTAAACCACAACATCAAGCCCCCCACATGCAGTTTCAATCATCAGAAGACAGTTCTGGACCTTCAAATTAGCACAGCTCTGTATATATAGTATTACTTGTTGGCAAGGTTAATATGAAATAAGCACCTTTTGTGCCACCTGTACAAGTGTAAACTGGTAATTTTCTGAAAAGTAGTTAATTGACAGTAAGTTTCATAAACTGTCAAAAAGTTAACGTATTTATTTATTTATTTTTTAATTTTTGGCCTCACCATGTGGCATGTGGGATCTTAGTTCCCTTAGCATCAAAACCACAAAAATTTGATCTAGAAATATTTATAGCAGACTTGTTCATAATTTAAATAAACTGAATATAGACTGATATCCCTTAATAATAACTTGGTTATAGTATAATACAGCTGTACAATGAAAAATTGTACAGCTATTAAATAGTAATTGTAGAGAGTATGTACTGACCTGAGGTAATGCTCACGACCATCCCTCAGCTGAAAGTAACCAAGTAAATACAGTATGATCCCAGTTTTACTGTTAAAAGCTATATACACATACACACGTATATATCTAAAGGGCTAAGGAAATAGATCAAAACACGGATTATTAAGTATATAAATCATTTTTGTATTTTTCTGGATTTAGTTTTTAATCCTTAAGTGTTTACGAGTTTTATATTTTTTGTTCAATCTTTCTGGATTTTTAAAAAATTGTCTGTGATACACATTTACTACTTTTTGTTCATTTGAGTATCATACTAAAGAATTTTTTTTTAACTTTATTACAGATGTAAGAGCACATACAGACATACGTAGAGATATTGTGGACTCAGTCCTAGGCCATCACAATAAAATGATTATTACAATAAAGCAAGGGAGACAAATTTTTGGTTTCCCAGTGCATATGAAAGTTACGTTTATACTATACTGTTGTCTCTTAAGTATATAGCAGTATGTCTAAAGAAGTACCTTAATTTAAAAATACTTTAGGGCTAAAAAATGCTAACCAACATCTGAGCCTTTATCTAGTCATTATCTTTATCTGGCCTCAATGTTAATGGCTACTGACTGATCAGAGTGTTGGCTGCTGAAGCTTGGGGTGGTTGTGGCAATTTCTTAAAATAAGACAGCAGTGAAATTTGTTAAATTCTCACAGCATCTTCACCAGGAGTAGATTCCATTTCAAGAAATCATTTTCTTTGCTCATCCATAAGAAATAGCCCCTTACCTGTTAAAATTTTATCATGAGATGGCAGCAATTCAGTCCAGTCTTTAGGCTCCACTTCTAATTCTAGTTCTCTTGCTGCTTCCACTGCATCTGTAGTTACTTCTGAAATCTTGAGCCTCACAATTTCATCCATGAAGCTTGGAATCAACTTCATCAATACTTCTATTAATGTTCATATTTTGACCTCTTCCTATGAATCACTTAATGGCATCTAGAATGATGAATCCTGGGACTTCCCCGGTGGTCCAGTGGTTAAGACTCCGTGCTTCCAGTGCAGGGTGTGCAGGTTCAATCTCTTGTTGGGGAACTAAGATTCCACACGGTGCACTTTAGCAAAACAAAAACAAAAAACCAACACCATTAGAATGGTGAATCCTTTCCAGAAGGTTTTCAATTTACTTTGCCCAGATCCATCAGAGGAATCACACTGTCTTATAGCAGCTTTAGCCTTATGAAACATGTTTCTTAAGTAAGACTGCAAAGTCAAAACAATGCCTTGACCCATGGGCTGCAGGATGGACGTTAGCGGGCATGAAGATAACATTAATCTCATTGTACATCTCCAGCAGAGCTCCTGGGTGATCAAGTACTTTGTCAGTGAGCAGTAATACTTTGAAAGGAGTCTTTTTTTTTTTTTTTTCTGAGCAGTAGGTCTCAACAGTGGGCTTAAAGTATTCAGTAAACCACGTTGTAAATAGACGTGCTGTCATCCAGGCAGAGTGGATTTAACGTAATTCTTCAAGGCCCCAGGATTTTCAGAATGGTAAATGAGCACTGGCTTCAACTTAAAAGTCACCAGCTACATGAGCCTGTAACAGAGTCAGGCTGTCCTTTGAAGCCAGGCATTGACTTCTCTCTAGCTATGAAAGTCAGCGGTGGCATTTTCTTCCAGTCGGAGGCTGTTTTGTGTATATTGAAAGTCTGTTCAGTGTAGCCACTGTTAATGTAGCTAGATCTTCTGGATAACTCACTGCAGCTTCTCCATCATCACTTGCTGCTTCACTTTGCACTTTTATGTTATAGAGATGGGCTTCTCTCCTTAAACCTCATGAACCAACCTCTGCTAACTTCAGACTTTTCTTCTGCAGCTTCCTCACCTGTCTCAGCCTTCACACAATTAAAGAGGGTTGGGCCTTGCCCTGGATGAGGCTTTGGCTTAATGGGATCTTATGGCTGGGTTGATCTCTCCAGACCACTCAGACTTTCTCCATAACAGCTATAAGACTGCTTTGCTTTCTTATTCCTATATTTGCCAGAGTTGCACTTTTAATTTCCTTGAAGAACTTTTCTTTTGCTTTCACAACTTGGCTGAATATTTTGTGCAAGAGGTCTAGTTTTTGGCCTGTCTGAGCCTTTGACAGGCTCTCCTCTCTAAGCTTAATCATTTCTAGCTTTTGATTTAAAGTGAGAGACATGTAACGCTTCCTCTTACTTACACATTTAGAGGGCATTGTAGGGTTATTAATTGGCCTAATGTCAATATTATGCCTTGGGGAATAGGGAAGCTGAAGAAGAGGGAGAGAGATGGAGCAGCTCGTTCGTTAATGGAGCATTCAGACCATACGTTTATTGTTTGTTTGCCATCTTTATGGGTACAGTTTATGGCAGCCTCAAACCATTTCAGTAGTAACATCAAAGATCACTGATCCTCAGTGGTCCAGTGGCTGGGACTCCATGCTCCCAATGCAGGGAGCCCAGGTTCCATCCCTGGTCAGGGGACTAGATCCCACATGTCGCAACTAAAGATCCTGTGTGCTGCAACCTGTGTGCCACAGCTAAGACTTGGTGCTGCCAACTAATAATTAGGAAAAAAAAAAGATTATTGAAAATAGATCACTATAGCAAATATAATAATAGTGAAAAGTTTTGAAGTATTGCAAGAATTACTAAAGTGTGATGCAGAGACATGAAGTGAGGAAATGCTTTTGGAAAAATAGTGCCGGTAGACTTGCTTGATGCAAGTTGCTACAGGCCTTCGATTTGTAAAAATTACAGTATCTGTGAAGTGCTGTAAAATGAAGCGCAGTAAAATAAGGTGTGTTTATATCATTTTTATGATCAGTAAAAAAAAAAAAAAACTTGTAAATATACCACTCAGAAACTGTCACAGCGTTTTAGTGTGTTGGTTTACATTATTTTTTCGTGCAGTAGGTTTGTGGCATGTGGGGAGGAAATTTTCCTTTCATACGGCTGTCTGCTCATGTTAGTGGCCTCCTTTCCCCATGTGACAGTTCTCTGAGAAGTACTTTCTGACTCACACTCCTGTGTAAGAGTAGAGCTGGTTGACACATCTGAGGCACCCTCAACCCAAATCAGAGGATGTGGGTCCTAGGGGTGGTCCCTGCAGGAGCTGCCTCCTTGGAGGCCAGGAAGAGCCTCACTCTCTGGCCCTTTGCTGCAGGAAGACACCATGGAAGAGTCTGGCTGGAAGCTGGTGCATGGCGACGTCTTCAGGCCCCCCCAGTACCCCATGATCCTCAGCTCCCTGCTGGGCTCGGGCATTCAGCTCTTCTGTATGATCCTCATCGTCATCTGTGAGTGGGCCTTGCCGGGCTGGGGTCGGGCGGGGGGAGCAGCACAGGCCTGAGTCCGAGAGAGGAGTGGGCTTCCCTTCCTGGGGCAGAGGGGCTTGTCAGCATCTCTGGGCCAGACAGAAGCATCTGTCCTAGCAGAAGGGCTGCTCCCCTCAGTCACAGGCCCCAGTGCTTTGCTCCTCAGATCTTGCCAGCACCATCCATAGCCCCCGCACAGCCACACTGCCAGTGAAGCCACGGATCAGCACGGGGAGGTTGGCCTCCTTTTGCAGCTAGGCATTATATGACCTACGCCTTTCCACGCCAGGATTAGACTGGAATCAGGTCTCTTTTCTCAGAAAACACCCCCCAGAATGATTATATAGTGGCTACAGGCAGTGCTGAAGTCAGTCTGCCTACTTTTCTTTTTTTGCTGACGTATAATAACTGCTGCACCCCTCTGAACCCCAGCTAAGACCCAGTCTTCTCCTGTAGAGAGGAGGGCGGAGGGAGAAGGGAGCCTCATCCAGCCTCACCTGAGCTGGGGCCCTGTCAGCCAGCGGGATGGGGTCCTCGGGCTGGAGACCCTGACGTTCCCTCTCTCCCGCTCCCTCCTCAGTTGTGGCCATGCTTGGGATGCTGTCGCCCTCCAGCCGGGGAGCACTCATGACCACAGCCTGCTTCCTCTTCATGTTCATGGGGTAGGTGTGTCTGGGGGGCTCGGGGCCGACTCAAGTGGCCTCCGCTTCAGCTAACAGGTCTCCTTGGTGTGGACCCCTGCCATTTCCCACAGGGTGTTTGGTGGATTTTCAGCCGGCCGTCTGTACCGCACTCTGAAGGGCCATCGGTGGAAGAAAGGGGCCTTCTGTGTAAGTGTCCCAAACCGCCTCCCTTTGCTGGTGGGGAGCTGAGGTGCTTCCTCCTGGGCTCCTCGGGAGCAGTCCTGGGGGGTGTTCAAGGCCAGTGGCTGGGCAGCAGCATGAGGGATGGGAGGGGTGCATCCAAGGAGGAGCCCTGGGCTCTCACTTCACCCATGGGCGCTTACCTCTGAAGGCCTTGGTTGCCACATCGATGAAAAGAGGGAATTGAAATAAGGTGATTTTTAGCCTGCATTGTCCCATGGCTCAAGAACAAATAGAAATAGGGGATTCAGAATAATAGGAGTTAGGCACCGAGCCCAGGTGTCAAAAGTTTAAGGTCAAAACCTGATCAGCAGGGCTGCTGGGAGAACACCTTGCCCAGCAGAGTAAAGAGAGAATTACCTGCCACAGGCGGGAGAGGCCGGGCCCCACGTCACTGTCAGCCTGCTTGCCAGACTTGGTGCCGCCGTTCCTCTGGAGTAAGGTCAGCTCCTGACGATCGCTGTCCTGGTGGTGAGGAGACTTCTTGGCAGCAGAAAAGAGGAGAACACCTGGGAGATAGGAGGACACCTAGGAGTCCTAAGCCCCTTCTCCTAGAACAAGTGAGCCCTTAGAGGGCCAGGGAAACCCCTGGTGCCAAACTGGGAAAAGCCTCTAGACCCAGCCTTCTGAAACCATTCTCACAACGTTCAAAAACCCAGGGGAACTCAGGCTAGCCCAACTCGGGCTAATACCCTGGCACTTAGTAAGCCCTCAGTATGGAAGAGCCTTCAGTTGTTCTGGAAAGATCAAAAAAGTTTCCTGAGTTCGTCACGCATCATGTTTTTCTCGGGCTACTATGAATGCTCGACGCATCGGATGTTTTCCCTGGGCCGCTGTGTACTGAGAGCCAGGGGTCTTCAGAACTGTAAAACCCAGCCCTCTTCTCCCCTGGTGAGACTTCCCTGATGAAGTCTCCCACCAGATAGCCTCCAAGTCTCCCTGGGTGGGTCCCAGCACAAACCCTGTCTGCTAGCATCCACCCAGGCCCCAAGGCAGACACCGGGGTGGCTCCCTTTCCTTCTCCTATCCTATGACCCCCCGCCTCCCCTCATCCACCAAGTGTGGATGGTTTTCCTGCCAACTAGTGCATGAATTCCTTCCCACCTCCATCCCCAGGACTCTTGGCCACATTCAGGCGTCTGCCTTTCTCACGGACCTTGGCTATGCTAGACCTCCCCAGTTTCTCTGCAAGCTTGTGACCCGTCTCTGGTGTGGAGCTCTGCCTCCCTTCCCAGGCGGGCTTCTGCTGCAGTCCTGCAGGTGTATGACCATGCCTCTCCTCTGGCACCTGTGTGGGTGGTTAAGTCTCAGCTCCCTCCTCCTCCCCTGATTCTGACTTCAGTGTCCTTGGCACCCCAGAGGGGCCGGGGCAAAGCCTTGTGCCTATGAGTGCCACATGTGCTGGTCTCCATTTGTGGATCTGAACTTTTTCCCTGTTCTTCCTCATATCTAGCACAGTGGCCAGTCCATAAATTTCAGCCAGGAGGACAGACCAGGAATTCCCTGCTACACAGCAGAATAAACCAGGACAGACAGGAGGGAGGAAATGACATTTGAGCTGGGCCTTGGAGAGGAGAGTTTCCACTGGATGGAAGCAGCCAGCAGGGCAGCCTCAAGTTCTGGAATCGCCTGGATCCCAGTCCTGGCCCAGTTCTCTCCTTGGTTGGTAACCTTGGCCAGCTCTCTGAGCCTTGGTTTCCTCATCTGTCCACGGGAGGCTGGTGTCTCCAGGTTATTGTGCGGATGCAAGGAGACGCACATGGCAGGTCACCAGTGCAGCGTTGACGCTCAGGAAGTGGACACCTGAGATGCTATTAACTGTGTCTTTGATAAAGGGCCAGAGTCAGAGACGTGGAGGGGCAGGGGCCCGTCAGTGAGTGTGGGAGGCTACGGGCCAGAGATAAATAAAACTGGCCATGAGGCTGAGCACCAGATTGCAGGATGCCTCGGGCATCGTGGCGGGCGCCTCTCTTGGGTGCTCGGACAGCCACAGTAGTGAAGGAGGCTCAACTGTGAGTCTAGAGCTTTGGTCCACTGGGCCTGAGCCCCAGCCCCGGAGAACCTGACTGGATAGACTGCCTCACAGGGTGTCAGAAGTGGGACCTCTGCAGTCAGACAGCCAACAGTCTGAACCTCTGCTGCACCCTTAGCTGACTGTGAAGTTGGCATGGGGGTTATCTAACATCGCTGGGCCTCAGTGTCCTCTTCTTAAAAAGAGATAGTGGTGGTCCTTCCCATCTAGGCCTGTAGTGAGGGTTAGGTGAGATCATGCACTTGGAGGCCAGCACCTGCCGCCCTTAAGACAGTTAAAGCTTCCCTACCACTCTAGATGGTTTGGGTGGAGGTGCAGACCAGTGTGTTTAGTGAAAGCTTTATCTGGTCATTCCTATTCAACAAATGCTTACTGAGCACACTGTGCTCTGAGTGCTGGGAGCACATCGCTGAGCAGGACACGGTCCTCCCAAGACTTCACATCTGTGAGGGTCACAACAGCATGAGATCACGAACTTGAATGAGGGCAAGAGAGGAGCGGTCCAGGGATCTAAAAGGACAGAGCAGGAGGCCCGCGTAGTCTAGAGGTCAGGGAGTGCTTTCTGGAAGGGATTATCTTGGTGCTGAGTTCTCTAGGACAGGAGGGCTTGGGAACCTCTAGTCTGGGTGCCCCAACTAGGGAGCAGTTGAGAGCCCCCCTAGACGCAGCTCCCCAGCCTGGTGTGTCTTGCTTCCAGACAGCAACACTGTATCCTGGCGTGGTTTTTGGCATCTGCTTCGTATTGAATTGCTTCATCTGGGGAAAGCACTCGTCAGGAGCGGTAAGTGCCCTCCCCAGCCAGGGAGGGCCAGCTGTGCTCAGACCCATACCCGCAGGTGACTTCCTGCTGTTTCCTTCCCTTTTCTGAGTCCCCAGAGGTCTGTTCCCAGCCCTGGGGGCTGAGGGCTGGCCAGGGTTTCCCCAGCCCTGTGCATCCATCTGCCCTGACCCTCCCATGGACTCTTTTCAGACAGCTGCCTAAAGCTCACTTCTCTAAAAGGAGCTTTCCACAGTCCAGGGGCCAACTGGGGAATTTCCCTTGTCTCAACCAAGGGAAAGCTGCATGGTGTGACTTGGTGAGGTCAGGATCCCAAAACAAGCCTCTCCTCATCATGTCCCTGCCAGCCCCCATATGAGGACTGCAGACTCAGTTGGAGATGGGGAGATGGTCTTATTAATTGATGAGCTGCAGGAGAGGTGGGGTAGGCATTTGCCATCCCAGCCTCAGTGGAGGGAACTGCTTCCCTCTCACTGAGGTACCCATTGAAGGGCCTTGGGTGGGGCCCACAGTCCAGGCTGTGGAGTATTGGGTTCTTCCCAGCGGTCCAGGGAGCTGCCCTCAGGAAAGACCGGCTCCTGTTCTTCCTCTCACTTCCTCTTTTTTATACCTGTCTCCCTTCTCTTTCTTAACATTTTCCTCCCAATTACCAGCTGCTCACCATAAACACTCATTGTAGAAATTTTGGAAAGTACAGAAAAGTTAATGTAGATCTTTAATATGCTTTTACAGCCTTTTTTTTTTTTTTTTCTTTGATTGCACTGTGTGGCTTGCAGGATCTTAGTTCTCTAACCAGGGATCAAACCTATGCCCTCTGCAGTGGAAGCACAGAGTCCTAGCCAGGGAATTTCCTATTTTTGCAGTCTTCTAACCTCTTTTTGTTGTTGTTCAGTCGCTAAGTCATGTCCGACTCTTTGCAACCCCATAAACTGCAGCATGCCAGGCTTCCCTGTTTTCCACTATCTCCCAGAGTTTGCTCAAACTCATGTCCATTGAGTCAGTGATGCCGTCCAACCATCTCATCCTCTGTCTCATCTCAACCTCTTTTTAGATGTATTTAAAATGGAATAATGTAATTGTAAAATTATAAAATAATAGCAAACATATAGTGCTTACTTTGGAATAAGTTTTGTTCTAAATACTTTACAGATATTAATTTATTTCTTTCATTTTGCATGAAAAATGTAAGACTGCAAATGGGGATTAAAGAAGAAAATGAAAAATCAATTGCAGTGCCCCCTACCCCATCTGAGGAAGTGCTGTTAACTTTTTGTCATAGGCGTCTCTGGGCGTATATGCATATTTAAGTATTGGGGTATTTTCATTAAAATGGAGTCCTGTACATACAGTTTGATATCCAGCTTTTCACTTAGTGGTATAGTGTGGTGTTTTCATTGAACAAAATTGGAAACACACTATTTGTGTACTTCTGTTTTTTTTTTTCCACTTAACGTAGCACATGTAATTTCCCTTTATTCTGGCCCTTCATCTCCCCTTCCGGTTCTCAGGCCCTCCCTTGTTCTCTCCCCACATCCTCGCCGGTGACAAGCTCCTCTGGGATGCCGTGGTTCCTTCTTCACTTTGTGGCTCAGCTGGCCCTCCGTCTGCCCTCCGCTTTTCCCAGGGCTGGGGTCCACCCCAGGGTGGTCTGGCCGGAGCCCTGTGTGGGGTGTGTCTGTAGAAGCTACCCCCTCGTGGGGTCCTGCCGAGCCCTTCCTGCCCTGGGGCCCAGAAGGTCCCCATCCCCACTGCACGGCCCTGGCCTGGGCGTCAGGGCTCGTGGGGCCTCACAGTGCTGTGCCCACAGGTGCCCTTTCCCACCATGGTGGCCCTGCTCTGTATGTGGTTTGGGATCTCCCTGCCTCTCGTCTACCTGGGTTACTACTTCGGCTTCCGTAAGCAGCCGTATGACAACCCCGTGCGCACCAACCAGATTCCCCGGCAGATCCCCGAGCAGCGGTGGTACATGAACCGATTCGTGGGGTGAGTCTCCAGCAGGGGCCAGGCGGGGGCTTCTAGGGTCCACAAGGCCGACACTTCCCAGAGCTGTCTCCTCGGGAAGACGTGGACGAGGGTACCCTTCCCGGCAGGGGCTGCACCGTGGCTGGCTCTAGACTTCCTAAGAGCTCAGCTTCACTCCAAGATAGAGAGGACCAAGTTGTAGCCAGACTAGGTGTTGGTTGGGGGGTGGGGGGTGGAAAGGTGCAGGGTGACAGGTTGCGACTGCCTGGGACCTCGGGCAAGCCACGCTCCTTCTCTGCACTGCAGCTCCCCATCTGTAAATGGGGAGAATGATGCACACCTCTTGAATGACTGTAGTGATACAAAAGCATGCTGGAAGCACTAGACCTACCCCAAGTGTCAGTACTCTGGTTCTCACTGGCTCAGGGGGGAGCCTGAAGCTTCCAGTGGCCCAGGTCTCCCAGCAGTGTTAACCCTCCCGTTCTCTACAGTATTCTAATGGCTGGGATCCTGCCCTTTGGTGCCATGTTCATCGAGCTTTTCTTCATCTTCAGTGTGAGTACTGCTGCCTGCTCCCACCCCTCACCTTCACCCACACCAGCCTTGTCCCCACCCCTCTGCTCGGTGCTCTGCCACCTACTGCCTGTGAAATTTCAGACAGAAATTTTAACTTCTCTTAGCCCCCGTTCTTCACCCCAAAATACAGTAATGGTCCTGCCTCTCGTGACAGCTTAGAAGGTTAAGTGAGATGTGCCATGTGTACAGGGTCTGGTGTGAGAGGGGCTCAGTGAAATTTCTAGAAGCTGCTTTGGCTGTGTTAGCAATATTGCCATTAGTCACCACCTTTATTAATAGCATGGTTGCATCTGTTTTGATTTCTGGGTCTGCACGTGTCTTTACCTGTCTCAGTTACTCAGAACTGCTAGGAAAATGTGGGAAATGATGCTTAATTCTCAGGATCATCATGAGGCTGGAACATGATAATGTCTGCAAAAGGCACAGTGCTTGACATTCAGGAAATGCTTCTTAACTCAGAGCTGCTATTTTAATGATGACTGCTCCTCTCTCAGGCCTGCCCAGATGAAAGCTGGCAGAAGGGTTCTTCAGAGCCATCTAAGGCCAGCTGACCCAGCTCGGTGTCCAGCACAGAGAGAGGACTTTGCCCTAAGTCAGTGCTGGACAAGCAGCCGCACCTCTGGAGCGGCCCAGCTTGCCCAGCTGATACCCTCTCGCCCACCCAGCCCTGCCTGGGATGGATTGGCTGCCTGCCCAAGGGGGCCACCTCTGTTCTGTTCGTGTGACGCCAGGCCAGTCACTGACCTCCCTGAACCTTGACTCCTTCACTGGAAAGGCCACCCTTCCACAGGCCGACATGTGGAGTCGTGCATAAAGCATGCAGCACTGTGCCTGGCGCATGGCGAGCCACCCCAGGTAGTGGTGGCTGCTGTCTAATTTTGCTTGGGGTGGGATTTGTTATTTTCCACAAGCTGCTGAGTTCAGGCTAGGGCCCACCCATGGTAGGATCAGCCATGCCCCAGCCCCTCCCTAGGGACAGCCTGGCTCACCCTCTGCTCCAGAGAGGAGAGACCAGGCCAGGCACAAGCCAGGACCACAGGCCCCAGTGATGTCATGATGGTTCTCCATTCCTGCCAGTCCCGACTGAGGGATGGAGTTCCCGAGCACAGGCAAGGACTGCAGGGGCAGGGGGCGGGCTCACTGAAGGCCGGCTCTGATGTATCCGCAGGCAATCTGGGAGAATCAGTTCTATTACCTTTTTGGCTTCCTGTTCCTTGTCTTCATCATCCTGGTGGTGTCCTGTTCACAGATCAGCATTGTCATGGTGTACTTTCAGCTGTGTGCAGAGGTGAGGGGAATGTGGCCAGCACTTGGGGGTAGGGGGAGCTGGGCCAGCATCAAATGGGTCAGGGGAACTGGGTTTCCCGCGTGGTTCCATGTCTTCTGAGGCCTTGGGCAAGTGCGTCACTTCCCGTTGCCGAGCTTCCACTTGTTCAGCTGTAGATTCGTTGTGGGTGGAGGTCACCATGACCTCCTGACAGTACTTGCAAGTACTGAGTCCACTCCAGTAGGGAGGTCGTCAACAGCTAGCGCCGTTTGGGTAACCTGCCCTCCATCTGGGGACTAGCTCTTGGCAGAGTGAGCAAAGCCAGGTCTCTGGGGCAGACAGCCTGAGCTGAAACCCTGGCTCCTCCTGTAGCTCTTGGCAGTCATTTAACCTCTGTGTGCCTTCCAGACCTAACTCAGAGGGCTGCTTCATGAACTCTGAGCTGATTCACAATAAGCACCTAGAACAGGACGTGGCATGTGGTGAACGTTTGCTCACGAAATGCTAATGTTAATACTGTTCTTTTGTTGTTGATTTTTTAAATTGAGATGTAATTTATTGACAGTAATGTTCACCCTGTTTAGTCTGTAGTTGTGTAAGTTTTTAGAAATGCATGTGGTTGTGTAACCACCATCACAGTCAAGGCATAAAACCTTCACATGACCCCAGATATTACCATCCTTAGACAGGGTCTTTAAGCTCCTCAGGCAACTGTGAAACTTGGGGAAGAGATTCGGCCTGGAGACAGCAGTGACCCTTCTCTGTTTCCTTCTCAGGATTACCGCTGGTGGTGGAGGAATTTCCTAGTGTCCGGGGGATCTGCATTCTATGTCCTGGTCTATGCCATCTTTTACTTTGTTAACAAGGTACCACCCTGCATGAGGGAGCCCCTTTGCCCTTTCAGGGCAGGACTGTAGGGAGGGGGTGCTGGGGAAAAACCTCAAGTGTCTAAATCTTACTTTTCTACCAAGATTGGGGAGGACCAAGGTCATTCTAGAACTGTTCCTGCTCATAGAACAGAATCTTTTTGGAAAGAGAATATGTTTGGGTGACAAAAGCCTTCAGGATAAACGACAGTGAGAATGTTGTATGGAGAACCTGTGAGATGACAACCAAAGCAGAGCTAAAAGGAAGTGTATCACCTTACAGTGCTTTTAAGAGGACGTAAGGTAATACAGTGTTCACCTCAAGAAGACAGGAAGGAAAAAGAAAAGATGGGGGAAAAGAACGATAACATGAAAGAATAAATGTAAATGAGAAGAGTTAAAGAGATGAGAACAGAAACTGCTAAAGTAGCCTTTAGCACTCAGATTGAGGAGCTCAGCTGTACTTACAGAGCTCACTGTCCCCAGAGGGTGGCTTAAGAGTCCAGATAGATCCCCACAACAGATTTGGTGGATGGGTTGCTGAGGGGAGTCTGGGAGTTGCTTTGGTTGGACCCTGTGTCACCTCCGGGACTTAGCCACTGTATTTTGGGTTTCCAAAGCGAGAAATCCTCTGCTTATAACCAAGCTGTATTCTGAAACTAAACTAGAGCATAGGCTAAGCAAGTGAAGCTTGGAATTCCCTTTCCCAAAAACATCAGGTTGGAAAGGACTGTCCAGATATGTGAGTGTAGAGTTTCAGCCCTGCTTCTGGCTCCTTCTCCAAAGATCCCGACAAAGGATCACCTCACTAAGGAGTCAGTCAGTGGTGGCCTGTGGGCCAGCAGGCCTGTTGCTGTAAACAGTTTTATTGGCGGTTGTTCATTCACATGTTGTCCAGGCTGTTTTTACACTGCAGCAGCAGAGTATTGTAGTTTTGACAAGAGACCACTGGCCTTAGCTGTTGGCTTGGACAAAAAGTTCGATCGGGTTTTTCCATACTGTCTTCCAGAAAAATCTGAATGAACTTTTTGGCCAACCCAATATAACCTGTCCCTTTAAGAAGAAGCTTGCTGACCCCTGCTCTAGCACATCAGTGACTGAGGGCATTCCCTCCTGACGCTCCCATTCTCTTTAAATAGCTCCTGTCATTATTAAGGTCTTCCTTGATTCACACTGAAATCTGCCTCGCTGTAAACTCCATCTTCAGATCAATCTTATTGCTGGAATCCTGCAAAACAAATCTAATTTCCCTTCTCTACAACCACTATTTATCAGAAACTCTTCTGAATGGAAAGTGACCAAAACCCAGTTCCAGCTGGCTTAAGCAAAAAAAGAGAATGTTTTGGCTTATGTAAGTTTAATAAGAAGTTGAAATACAGCTTCAGGCTTGGTTAGATCCAGCAGCTTAAATGGTATCAGGGCTCTGTGTTTATACCTCAGCTCTGTGTGTGTTTTCTTGGCTTCAGTCTGCAGGTAGATCTTTTCACAAAGTAGAAGGATGGCCAGTAGCAGCCGTAGAGTCTCTTTTCAGCTTTGCAGCCCTAGCAATAAAAGAAAGTGTTTCCTCTGTCCTCATGTTATCAGTCCCAGGGAAGATGCTCATTGGCCCAGGTTATACGTCACCCTTCACTGTTCCTCATGTCCAGCAGGATGGTGTACTCTGATTGACTAGCTTAGGCTTTGTACTGGACTGACAGCCCCAACAGGACCACAGAGTAGGGAGTGGGTACCCAAGACCCCGGAAAAAAGGAAGATAAAAGCCAGTATTGGGCAAGTGAAGCCTGCTTCCATAGCCACCTACACAAAGGTCACAGCTCAGCCTCCTGCCTTTCCTGCCTCTGCCCGAGGCTTTCTTCTCTGCTCTAAAGCCAGCCCGAGAGCCTTGTCTGAAACATGATGGCCTTGGCCTGTCTGAACTCTAAGGAACTTTCCAGCACTGCCTTTTTGCTTCACTCCTTTTTTGGTTTTACCACTGGATTTAGCACTACTCTGTCCCCCCCATCACCTTCACCCCACCTTCAGCCCTAAGAAAGCCCATAAAAAGAGAGATGGGTGGTTGAGCTGGAAGACATGGCCTTCATCCCCCAATTTGTGGCTATTTGACTTCAGGGAGATGGTCTCAAACAGTAACCCTTATTGTTTTCTTGTGGACTCCTGGCATTTTGTGACCATGGGTCTGCCCAAGAGCCCTGGAACAGGCCCCACTCGGGCCCTGGTGGGCAGGCAGGTCCTGATACTAGGGTCCCAGATGAGCTCCACTTGGCACAGTAAAGCCCACCACATGACAGGTTCCCTGGCATCGCTGCCCAGGTCTGAGAACTCAGCTAAGGAGTTGAGATGCTCCAGGATCAACTCCCCGTGACTCCCCGTGAGATGGTAATAAAAGTGACACAGTGTGTTCAGGCGGAGAGCACCATAGGCTGAGACAGGCTCATGGTGACTCTCTGGTCCTAAAGTCAGGAGCTGTGAACATCTCTCTCCTCCCCCAACTTCTGTGCTCCAGCCATCCGCGAGTCTCACTGCACTGTTCTGGGGACTGTGGAGGGTGGGGAAGAGACATCTGTGGCCTTTCCTGCCTTCGTCATTCTGGCAGTGGGCCCTGAGGTCAGCCCCATCTCCCAGTGAGCTCCCAGGCCCTTCCCCAGGAATACTCCTACTCCAACATGGAATGGCCTGGTCAGTGGATTTGGGCCTCTGACTCCAGGTTCAAATCCCTGCTCCTCTGTAAAATGAGTTAATAACCCACCACAGTGGTTGTGAGCATGCAGGGCGGAGCACAGGCCCTGGTGCTGACGAAGGTTCACCCTGGCCGTGTGCCCCACCTGCCCCTCACTGCCTGCCCACGAGGTCCGGGCGAAGGTCGGGGGGCACCTGGTTGGCCACAGCAGGCTGGCACTGAGTGTCCCCCTTCTCTCCCCACTCGCGCCCCAGCTGGACATCGTCGAGTTCATTCCCTCTCTCCTCTACTTTGGCTACACGGCCCTCATGGTCCTGTCCTTCTGGCTCCTCACGGGCACCATCGGCTTCTATGCAGCCTACATGTTTGTCCGCAAGATCTACGCTGCTGTGAAGATAGACTGATGGGGGTGGACCGTGGTCTGGCCCACTCCATCCACGGACAGGAAGCCGCCCTGCACAGGGAACTGCAGGCACGTTGAATAAAACAACTCCTGCTCGTTTCGAATGTAACTCCTGGCACAGTGTTCTGGATCCCGGGGCTGCGTGGGGGGCGGGAAGGCCTGTAGATAAATCTTGCATTTTTCTTCATCATCTTATTGCAGTTCTATGGGGGATGAGTTTTTTGTGGGTTGTTTTTCTTCAGTGCTAGGGAAGTTCCCTCCAGCAGGAACTCTCGGACCTGTTTATTCAGGTGTATTTTTGGTTTGGGGTTTTTCTCCCTTAGTTTTTTTTAACAAATGGATCCAGGATGGATAAATCCACCGAGACACTGGGTTCTGGTCACTGTCTCCACCTCAGTTCCTCAGGGCTGTTGGCTACCCCACGACTAACTGGAAGAGGAAACGCCGGGGCCTCAGGGAGGTTTCTGAGCCTCTCATTGCCCGTCCTCGCCATTGATGCCGCGACAAAGCACAGCTCAGCCCGGACTCGCATCCTCAGTGCCAACCAGCCTCTTCCAGCCCCTTCCCCTCCCTATTCCTTCCTCCCTAGCCTCCTCCCAGGGCTGCTCAAAGCAGGGCTCCCCACCAGGCCTCTGGTCATCTTGTCACTGGGAGCAAGCCCAGATCTTGGTTGAGCCAAGGAAATCCCCCAGAAGTACTGGGCTCCAAGTGCCCCAGGACAGCAGGAATCGCCCCTGCTCAGAGCAGCCGGAGTTTGCTGGACCAGAGGAGAGACTTGCAATGAACTGTCTTTCGTGCCAAGAAACCCTGGATCTGGGGCCAAGTATTTCCAGAGCCAAACCAAGCATTCACGCGTCTGTCCGGATGAGGGTCCTCACCCCTCAGGTTGCTCCTCAGCCCCTTCCTGGGTTGGGGGGCGGGGGGTAATGCTTTTATTAGTGTGTGCTGGTGGGACACCCTCTCCTCCCCCGCTTCCAGGGCAGGACAAGGCCTGGAGACCTCAGGTCTCCTCTTCAGGTGGCTGGGAAGAGGCATTCTCTCCCTGACATCCCCCAGCCTCAGTGTCCACACACAGCTCTTTCAGCCAGACCCCGCCCCTCCACTTCCTGTCTGAGCTCTTGCCTCCTTTGGGGAACACCCAGAACACTACCTGCAAGAAGGAAAGTGGAAAGTAAGTTGTGTCATTCCTTCCCCGAGTCCCAGGAAGAAGCAAGGAGCCTAAGTTAGAAAGAGGAGCTGACACGGATGCCTGGCTTCTTCATCGGCGCCCCCTCTTCCTAACCCCTGCCCTTCCCCATGCCTGTCACAGACCTTTGCTCTCAAGTTGCAAGAGACCAAACACACCCTGGGGTCAGGGTTTAAGTAACAGCCACTCACCCTTGCTCCAGCCCCATTAGGACCCCCACCACAAGACAAAGCTCAGGATGCTGGCTAAGCTAGGAACATACCCCCCTCACGCCCACCCCCAGATTCTCCCAGTAGCCCTCACCAGCTCCACCAGTCAAACCAGTGATCTTCTCAACCTTGCCTCACAGTGACTCTGCAGTACCAAGCGGCGTCCACCAAGAATCAGGTTGGAGGAAAGGGAACCCAAGCAGTAGAGGATGATAATGGAGTCTTGTTCATTCACATCTTGAATTTTTTTCCCTAAGAGATTGTCTTTTGGCGGGGAGTGGGTAAACAGACTCCTCATAAATGGTTCAGACATCAATTTTTCTGACTTTTTTAATCATCATCCTTGTTTTTAATTAAAAGATGCCTGTATGCCTTTTTTTGGTCCGATTGTAAATAAATACGTCATTGTCCTGTTGTCATGTCTCTTGACTCTCGCAAGGGTTACAGGTCTGAGGTGACAGATTTCCCCCAGTGGGCTGAGCTGAGTGGTTTCCCCTAAAGCTCAGTCTCCCATCAGGCTTTCTGCCGCTCTGCCTGGTGCATGTTCAGAGCCTCTCCCCGCTGCCCAGCCCCTCATACTGAGTCACTCCGCACGCCTCTCTGGCCCCCAGGTAGGAAATGGCAAGTGAGTGTGAGCGTTGGCAGCAGTGAGCCTGGTTTTTAAAGGACTCCCAGCTCTAATGGTTTGCTGCTCACTCACGTCACCTGTCATGTAAGACTCCTTCAGTGTCAGGCAGTAGGGACAGGTCACACTGCCCAAAGCCCCAAGGACTGATTAGCTCATAAGTCATCAAGGAAAAGAGTGGTTCGGCTTCAGGTCTGGATAGATCCAGGGGCACAAAGGATAGCCTTAAGATTCCCTGTCGTCACTCTGCTTTTCTCTGTACCATTTTATCCCATTGTCAACAGTCTTCCTCTGTGGGAGGCCGGCAGAGCATGGCATAGATCAGTCTAGGTCTACATTGTGCTGTGCTCAGTCACTCAGTCCTGTCTGACTCTTTGTGACCCCGTGGATCGTAGCCCACCAGGCTCCTCTGTCCACGGGGATTCTACAGGCAGGAATACTGGAGTGGGTTGCCCTGTGCTCCTCCAGGGGATCTTGCCAACCCAGGGATCAAACCCAGGTCTCCTGCATTGCAGGCAGATTCTTCACCATCTGAGCCACCAGGGAAGTCCAAGGCCTACATTAGCCAGTTAAGAAAGCCCAGAAGAAAATGACCTCCCATTATGTTCGTATATTCAACATAGATAAATCCCAGGAAAGGTCTCTAAGGGCCCCAGCTGGGATTACTGTTTGTACATCTTGGACCAGTCACTACATCTAGGGGGACTGAGCACTATTAACAGGCTGCATACTCCAAGGATATTGGATATTGTGAATTTCTGCCCACCAAAGTCACGTGGAATGGGTGATTAGGAAACAACGATTCACCATAGTAAGGGATGCACAGCAAACAAAAACAATAGTTGTCTGTTAGGTCCACCCAGTCTTAATGCTGGACCAGTTTTTAGATGCTGGTTGCCATTCATGGGATACTTCCTGTGTTCCAGACGCTGTGGACACTTTTCATGTGTTAGCTCACTTAATCTTGAATATGATCCTCTGAGGCATGTTTTGTTATTAGCCTCCTTGACTCTGATGCTGGGAGGGATTGGGGGCAGGAGGAGAAGGGGACGACAGAGGATGAGATGGCTGGATGGCATCACTGACTCAATGGACATGAGTTTGAGTGAACTCTGGGAGTTGGTGATGGACAGGGAGGCCTGGCGTGCTGTGATTCATGGGGTCACAAAGAGTTGGACACGACTGAGCGACTGAACAGAGGAGGTTAGAAGCCCCAGTGGTTCAGGTAGACTGCTGAGCCATCCCATGGCAGGTGAGAGCTGTAGTAGTACTCAACTGAAGAAGCCAGCTTCCAAAACCCGTTCTTCTAACCATTACTATAGCTGTCTTTTTAAAAGACTTTGTTTATATTTTAAATTATAATTGACAAACTACACAACTTGATATGTTGTTGAAATATATATATGTGGTCATGCTGTGTGGCATATGCGATTGTAGTTCCCCAACTAGGGATCAAACTTGCAACCCCTTGCAGTGGAAGCACAGAGTCTTAACCACTGGATCACCAGGGAAGTCCCATGTTTTGACATATATACACACGCCATGAAACCATTATTACAATCAAGACAGTCAACAGTTTCTTTATGTCCTTTGTAATAGTGGCCTCTAGCCTCTCAGGAAGGCAGTGACCCAGAAGCCAGAAATATTCTGGATGATGTAGCTCCTTGGGACCAGGTACAACTGGCGCGTGCACCCACAGCTGTGCTCCCGTCGTAGGTAGGCCCTGTCTGCCTGGGCACTCACGGCCTCCTGCTCCCCTGCTTCCAGCGGGTCCACACCTGGGCCACCAAGTTCAGGGGCCGCAGGCCTTCGTGCGCCTCCGCTCCCACCTCTAGCTTCTCCTCCCCCACCAGCTTCACCCCCTCTCCCACCGGCTGCTTCCCCACGCCCCCCACCTCCGCCTCCTCCATGAAGATGGCGCCCTTCTCAGTCGTCATTTCCTCGACCTTCCTGCCGGCTCCAGCTCGAGCCCCCCACACTTCTGTGCGACAGGTTGCTGGGGCGCCGTCCCCGACAAGGCCGGTTTTCTGGGCTCAGGTCAGTGGCCGCAGAGGCCTCCTCCTGGCGCTCCCGGACAGGCGGGTCAGCTGCAGGGCGGGCTGTGGGGTCTTGGGTACCCAGCCTCTCGGGCCCCAGACACAGGAACCGGGCGCGCGGCGGTTTCCAGGCTCCCCCCCACCTCCCCGGCCCCGACCCGAACCCTCGTCCGCCATAACCTGCTAGAGCCCTGAGCCTGGAGGGTCTTGGGGCTTGGGGCGACGCTGGGGATTCCACAAGAGGGACGGCTGGGTGGCTGGCAGCGACCCCAGCGGACCGCCTGCAGGAGGCCGAGACGCGGTCTTCTACGGGGCTCGCCCCGCCCCCCTTTCGCCCCCACCCCGTTTCGGGTGTGATTCACCAGGGCTCCCTAGCTAATAAGGGGCGAGGGACCCGGTGGAGGGGCAAGGGGTTGTGACTTGCAGGCACCCAGACAGAACTAGGAGTCGGGGGTGGAAAGGGAGTGATGTGCAGGAGTGTAGCAAGCAAGGAACAGCTCTGAACAGGGACCCAGATCACAGACAGATGGAACCTTCCATCAGAGCCACCATGCCAAACAGTAATTTTCCCACCTGCGGTGGACAGGTGGGAGTTGCTCGGTGCCCACTCTACTGTGGCCTTGGGGTAGTTTTGCAGAGGATAAATGACTCAGGCAAATGCAAAGGACTCAAGAGGTATCCTTCGGTCTCTGACCAGACTGAAACTTGTATAGTAGTCGCTGGGCACACAGAGGTGCTCAAAATATTTGTGGTAAAAGGAAGAAAAGAGGTTGAAGTGGAAGAATCAGGGACAAGGGAAATTCTCAGATGCAGCCAACCAGGGAGCAAGTGGGTCTCTGCCTAAACCAGTCTCTCCCTCCAAGAGCTGGATCCTCATGGCCTGGTGGGCTGAACATTGCTTTACCTCCCCCTGGGCCTCAGGGCTACCCCTTGTTCTGTTCCATTTTACAAATGTGAACTGTAGTCTGAAGTGTAGGGCCTATGCCTGGAGAGTAAGAGCCTGGGTGGACCAACCCCTGCAACCCTAATCCTGCACATGCCTGCAGTCCTGTTATCTCAGCTCCCCAACTTGTGGCCCATGGTGGTCAGTACACCTAATACTCCACCTCCTCACCTGAAAGTCTTTGCCACCTCCTCTGGAAAGCCTTCAGCTTCTTCCTATCCAATGGAAAAGACTGCTTTGAGCCATCAGACCCACTCCCAGGAATGCAGCTCCTGGAGGGCAAAGTGGATGTCCTTGGGCCCCTAGCAGAGGTCTGACCCATTGGGGTGGAGTTATGCAAGTCAACAAGCCAAAGAGATGAAGGGCCAGCCCACTGCCTTTGAACACAAAACACCTCTTAACACACATTAACATGGCATGTCCCATAAAGTCTTGGGCTGGACTCGAGTGATTTGCCCTGCTTCACTATGGACTCTGGCTCCAGACCACAGAAAAGCAAGCTCAGTCTGAGCCTCGGATGAGATCTCACTCAGTACAAGGGATGGGGCTCAGAACAGTGATGACTGCCTTCACTGGACTGGCCAAGCAACATCAGGTGAAGCCATGACTCCTTTCAAGAATCTGTCTGAACCAGATGGGTAGGCACAAGTGTGGGCAAGGTCAAGTCCTAGCTCTGTCACCGACCAGCTGTGCACCTTGAGCCATGGATGACGTTTTTTTCTTGGACAACCAGCATCCATTCCTCATTCTAACAGTACGCCAGAGTTCCTTTGAGAACACACTCCTCCCCTTGGCTCAGTCTTGTCACCACTGGTCTACAGTGACTGGCTTGGGGATGGCATGGAACACCATCAAGGCCAATGAGACAGAAGATGCTTACAGGGCTCCTGTGAATAAAAGGACTCCTCTCTACTTAGGGGCCCTGGAAAGGGTCCCTTTCCATTCCTGGTCAGCATTGTGTGAGGATGACTGGAATCGTGGCAGCATGCTTTGATAAAGGGACAAGCCACATGGAAGGGCCTGAGGATGGTAACAATTGCACAAGATATGGCAGAAACAGGAATGCTAAAGCCTACCACGTATGAGATGCTGAACCAATACTAACCTCAAGACTGCATTCCATCTGGCATTTGCAGTGATATGAAATTTCAGAGTCCATTTGATTTTTTCTGATTCTTGCATCCAAGATTATTAAGTAGTATGATGCCACTTACCTCAAAGACCTTTCATTTCAGACTACAGGACTTGTGGGTGCTAATGTGAAGGGGTCTCACTGTGTGTTCCATCGTACCCACCATCCTATTGGATGCTAACGACGTCTAGAATCGTTCTTCCTCAGGTTCTCTCCAGCCCCTTCCCAATGAGACAGGCTCACAACTTCCAAACACATCATTCAGAAGTTTTTAATAAACAACTTCATTATAAAAACTTTTTTTTGAAAATGTAATTCTGTAAAACATTGAAAAATCTACTTTAACAAAGATAGGCCCTGTGCATTTTCTAATGGCACTTATATTTTACAATTAAAAACCTTGTTTTATATAAAGCCAAAAATACTCCAAGAGGTTATTCACTGTGTTTACAAAGTGCTAGAAGGTTTTGTCTTGTATTTTTCTCTCTTTAAATAATCTGGTATTACGAAAGAGTGGCTCCAAAGCCTTGACCACTGGGAGAGAGGGAGGGGGCTGTATGAGAAGTGGTGTTTCAGGAGTTCCAGTGCCAAATGGTGAGAGCTGGAGAGGTGCAATATGGGGAGAACCCACTAAGGAAGTAGGCGAACATCTGAAGAAATTGAACTAGAACATTTCTTTTCAAACCCCTCCACAGAGGCACTTGATTACCATGGTGGATCCTCCTCCTGTCAGAACCAGTACACCCGTTTCCCTTGCCACAGACCCTGCTTTCCAGTGGTGAGGTCACAGCCAGTTCCTTCCACAGCAGGTTCAGAGCTCCAGGAGAGGCCAGGGTGGGGTCCCAGAAGAATCTGGACTTTTCTGGCCAACACCTGCCTAAGGCAAAAGTTTATTACATAAATATCCTTGTTAAAAAGCAAAATATTGATCCTGTACAATATAAACTGTTAAAAAAGTCGTGCTTAAAAATAGCTCCTAGATAAGAGGGGAGATGGAGGGGGGCTGGAGAAAACAGCTACCAAAAAGGAGGGGGCATAGGGGCTTAAAGGGCTACTAGGGGAAAAGTTTAGGGCAGTAGAAGTTCAACTTAAGACAATATCTACGAGCAAAAAAGGAATCACACCTGCTTCCCGGATTTCCATGCACAAAATGCCATTTGTAAAAGGTTATGGGAAAAAAACTCATTGTTCCTCTCCCCTCTCCCAAGATGTGCAGATCCTCTGAGCTGACCCAGGTGGCATGCTACTACCCCCTGGCCCCCCAAGACTGCACTCCACCCTGACTAGCTTCTGTGCAGAGGGGGAGGTGCCTGCCACTATTCAGGGCAGCTCACAGCTGACAGAGGTTGGAGGCGGTGGGGAAGGGGACATCACCCCTTTTCCTGGTCCCTGTTTGGTCTCTGCCAACATGCCATGGCTCCTGTCCTGGACAGAAACCCCTAGGTTCTCATGGCCTCAGTAAGGGTACTGAAGTGGGTTTGGTACTGAGAAGGATAAAGCTGTTCTTATCCTTTGCACAACAGTCAAGGACTTTTTTTTTCTTTTTCTTTTGGAAAGGGAGAGTTAAGAAATTGCTGGCTATCTACAGTCCAAAAAAAAAAAGTGAAGGCAGATGTTCCTCTGCACCAGCAAAGTTCACAGTGATAGGAAAATTATTTGTGGGTGGGAAGGGCATTGAAGGAAGAACCAGAGGAACAGAACTGGAAGGAAGAGGGGAGGAGGGGCAAGGCCCCAAGTTACAAGGTTTTAAAGTTGCTTTGCCTGTCCTATGAGTTTCCCAGCATCACTAACGGGGGAGAGAATTCAAGGGACAGGAAAGAGCAGGCGAAGAGAAGGGACTCCTCTAACAGTCCGAGACTTCATATTCCATAGCCAGAGGCCCCTTTACCTCTGTAAACAAAAGGTGCAGAAAAGGTGGCAAGGAGGGGCGAGGGTTGCTGGGTCTAGTGATGAAGGTCAGAGACGACAAGGACAATGGCGGCACTGAGTCCCAACTGGGTCCTCACTTACCATTTCCTATATACGAGTCCCAATAACATGCATAGCATGCAGAAGGGGGCTGCGTACCAAGGTGGACGCTTTTAAAAGTAAACCTTAATTAGTCCCTGGGACTCACTGAAGCTAATTTTTAGAAGTAAATCACCTAGTCTGATTCTAATCTTGCCAGACATCTTTATATCTGGTTTTGTCTTTTTTTAAAAAAAAAGGTATCCCAAGCTAGCCTGCCTAAACGAAAACATGTTTATTCATTCCACATTGCTTCCAATCAAGGGCCAGGAAGCTACATTTTAAGGCTTTCACCTCAAAGAAAGAGTACTGGCCTGCACTGAAGCAGAAGCGTGGGTCTTGGACCTGCTCATAAACCAAAGGGATTTCTAGACAGGACAGGGACAGGGAGAACTGGGAAGAGGCTGAGGCAGTTCCTTGGTAGTCTGTCCTGAAACCCTAGTGAAGAAGCCAGAAGCCAGTATGAGGCACCTGCTCAGAGAAGTGCCCAGAAACTGCTGGCTGCCATCGGTAGGAGTTAACAGTAAAGAGGTAGAAGTGTGTTTCTGAATCAGAGTGGAAGTGTCTCAAGAGGGCCCCATACTGGTGGTCCCTGAGAGGCCTCCCTTCCACGAGTGGGAAGAGCAAAGCCCATGCAGAACTGAGATGAAGCAGGGGTGAGGTTCAGTTGGGCAAGAGCTGTGCTGTCTGCAACACGGGAGCCCCACAAGTCAAGAGAATTAATCGTTTATTGCAAGAAAACTTGCTGAGTACTGAGGGCAAAAGTGAGGGACCACAAGAGGAAGGTGGAAGTTCTTTGATGGAGAGCAGAGAAGCCTATGCACAGTGGCCTTGAGTCCAGAGGGACTGCAAAGTGGAAGAGAGACGAGGAACACTGTGGAGAAGAAAAAAGTCTGGTATGGGAGGCAATGCCCACGACAGGTCCCATACATGGCGAATACCCCCCATACATGATGCGATGATTAGGACTTAACTATCTGCCCAGTCCTAACTTTCTGAAAACTCTTCTTCCAACAATTCCACAACTTCCTGAAAATGGGACAGGTAGGAGAGACTTATGAGGGGCTCACACCCTCTCCTTTGCTATCCACACCAGCCTAGAACCCGAATCCCTCCTTCCAAGACCAATAACAACTCATGATATTCAGGGTAGGGATTAAGGAAAAGGAGGGGGTGCGGAGTGGAAGTGGGCATGCCTTTCATTTCTTCCCCTCTCTCCAGTTCAAGAGGACGATGAGGGGGTCACGATGTACTTGAAGAAAAACAGAATTGCAGACCTGTGAGAAAGCTGCTCCAATCTTCTTGCCTGTCTCCTGTGGACTCTGCCAAGGCAGGCAAGAACAGACACAGTCATGGAAGGTGGCAGAGACTGAAGCAGTCCAAAGTCAGTTTATTTCCCCACAGGGGAAAAATGTGACCTCAAATGAAGAGAAGTCGGGACCCGACTCCGCCTTGTAAACAGGGCTCCAGTTAACACCAGGTACCAAGTGGTTCTGGCTGGTGCCAACTGGAATGGACTGGTGGGAATGGATTCACGGTGTGTAAACAATGTTCACTGCAATCATTCTAAGGCTAACAGCTCAGCAAGGGAGGTGAAATGGTGTGTCTGAAGCGACTGTGTAAACGGTACCGTTCCTGGAAAACACTGACTGAAAATGGAGGTGTTAGGACAGGAGGGATGGAGGTAATGGGGAACAACAGGCAGAGGACTTCCCTCCTGCCTATTGATTGGAAGCAGGCAATGGACCCTCTGCAGGAGTGCCTGACCAACTGCTGTGGGGTCTGCAGGCTGAGACCAGAAGACGGGCTTCTTGGACTACTTCTCTCGAGGTCATCCGAAGTAAAACCCTCTGTGTCTTCAAGAGACCTCTCCCTTCTTCAAAGAGAAGGAGGTTCCGATGCTTTGGAGAGGGAGAAGGCTAGGTGTGGCTCCCGATTCAGATTTAAAAAAAAAAAAAAAGTAAAAATACCTGAAGTCCTATTGTATGACATCTTTTCATGGGGTTGGGGCTCAAGATTCCTCCTGGAACTAATCCTGGAGCTTAAGCCCCCAAACCAAGTGCTCCATACAGATACTGGAATTGTTTCTTTTTGAACCCAGCTCTGAAAGCTCAGCTGCCTTCATGGGGGATGCAGATGGGATAGGTACTGAGGCTCCCTGACAGAGCCAGGACTGAGCTGAGGGCCTCCTTGTGGCTACTGGAATGCCTGGTGGAAACGAGGCAGGGTTGTGGTGCTCAGGCCAGAGGTGAAGACAGGTGGCAAGGAGTGCAGTGGCCCAAAGTTCAGTGGTCCTCCAGCTCCTGGGGAATCTTGAGGCTGAGCTTGCAAAGTGGTGAGCAGGGGCTGAGCCTCAGCCTGGGAGTAGCCCATGACCAGGCCTCCTGTGGCCCCAGGTGGGTTACATGGGGGCAGGTTGAGAGGAAGAAAGCCCAGTAAGTGGGAGAAGTCCACATTAGCAGCGCAGAGAGCCTCAGAGAGGTTGGCGGGGCTCTTGGTGAGCAGTGCTTCATCTAGGATGGCCGCAGCTGCTGCCGGCTGAGGTGAGGTGGGCTGGGGTTCAGCGGATGAGAGAGACAGGCTTCCAGGAACCTCCCCCAGAAAACTATCCACCTCCACTTTGGGCAATTTGTCGGGCAAGTATGAGGTAGATCCAAGCTGGTATTTTGGAGGAAGCTGAGCTGGGGAAGAGATAGGTGAGGATTCCAGAGGGTAGCTCATGCCCATGGGCAGCGTGTTGTGCACCAGGGAGTGTGGCATGCCCGCACTGGGCATGGTAGGGATGTGGGCACCATACATGCCCATGGGCAACATGCCAGGGAAGGCCTTGGCCCCCATCACGTCCCGAGAGGCCATGCACAGCACGGGACTCAGCTCTTCCTTCACACTGACTGTGGAGCTGCAGCTGATTAGGCCTAACACGTCCACTGGCTCTGTCTTGATCTTGAGCAGCTCTTGTGAGTGGCTCTTCTTGACATGACGTGTCAGGTGGTCTTTGCGGCCGAATCGCTGGGCACAGTACTGGCACAGGAAGTCCTTCCGGCCTGTGTGGACCACCAGGTGCCGCCGCACATCCTTACGAGTATAGAATCGCCGGTCACAGTGGTCACAGGGGTGCTTCTTTTCCTTGGCACCACCTGCTACCCGGCGTGAGTGGGCCTTCAGGTGCTCCAGCAGGGCCTGGGTACTCTCGAAAGTCTGCAGGCACACCTTGCAGCTGAGGTCACCACTGCTGGCGGCATGCATGGCCAGGTGGCGCCGGTAGCCCAGCTTCGTATTGTAATTCTTACCACACTCAGAACAGTGGAGGGCCTCCTTGTTGGGGTCATGGGTCTGCAGGTGGTTCCGCAGATGATCCTTGCGGTGAAACATCTTATCGCAGTACATGCACTGGTGGGGTTTCTGGGCTGAGTGGGTGGCCATGTGCCTGCAGACAGGGATGAAGGACAGAGGAGAAAGAAAGGAGATCATAATGGCTGGCTAGACAACGGAGTTGTGCACTAACAGGCAACTAGACACAAAAACTGTGGTAGAGGCATGTGATGGAATGGAATGCCACGCCAACTACATTCTATCCTCTACCACCTGCAAAACCACATGTGCTGCTATTCTCTGCAGCACTGAATTCAGTAGCAAAAATATCAGGAACAATCTAAATGTCCATCAGTAGGGAACTGGCTAAATAAGTAATTAAGTCCATAAAAATGACTCAACTTTTTTTGGCTGTGCAGCTTGTGGGATCTTAGTTCCCTGACCAGGGATGGAACCCAGCCCCACAACAGTGAAAGTGTGAAGTCCTAACCACTGGAACAACAGGGAATTCCCACCTTAACTTTTAAATATAATGACGGCTTTATATATACAACAAGCTCCTAGATAAAGTGGGAAAAAGCTATGAGACAGAATAGTGCCTATGGAATGGTACCATGCATTGGAAAAAAGAAAAAATTTATGCATGTTTGCTCATATGAGCTTAAAATATTTCTGAAAGGATACACAAGAAACTGACATTCGCTACCCATGGGGAGAAGAAAGGGCAGCTTTTTGGGGTGTGATGAAGAATTTTCATTGTATACCTTTTGAATTTTAAATTATGTGAATGTATTTCCTTTGCAACAAAAAGTGTATTTATAAAAATTTAAATGACACAATAAAGGGAAAATGAAATATATCTAAACTTCCTGATCTGGAACAATCTCCCAAGAAACAGCGAGCCAAGTCAAAAAAGGAAGTTTGGTATGGTGTATGTAACACAATCCCCTGTGAAAATAAAAAAGGAAGGGAATACATGTTTGAATGTCTCAAGAGGGATACACAAAGAACTGACCCCAATGGTTGCTTCTGAGGAGAACAGTGGCTTCAAGTGTGACAATTTATTTTTCACTGCATGTCCATTTGTACCATTTGAATTGTTTGCCACATAAAGCATTTAAATGTTTCAGAAGATGTGTTTGTGATATGGGACCTCAGTGCCCCTTGGTTTACCTGCTTCTGCTCCTATCTGGCTGGAAACCAGAGCTGAATCCAGGAACTACAATCCAGAGCTCCATGGTATTCGGAATCAGCTCAGCAAGACTTTGAGGTCCCATCGTTTACAAGCCCCAAGTGAGCTATCTCATTAACCCTGTGTTCTACATAAGAAGCTGACGCACAGGACAGCCCCACCCACCAGTCAGTAAGTGGCAGACAATTTTCTGGGTTTAAAATGCACTTAAACCCAGACCTTCTCGAGACCTGGATTCACTTAGATATGCCACTGCTGTCTCTAGCACAGCACCCAGTGATTCTTTCTACCTGGAAGGTATCAATCATACCCATTATCCTCATGTTCTTGTGAGTGCTCATACCTATAAAGGTTACTATTAATCTCCTGTGACATAAGTGGCATGGTAACATGAGAGGAAGATGCTGAGTGATCCACAGTCTATTTCCCTCATTTTGAAGGTGAGAAAACAAAGGCCCATTGAGGTTTAGTAATTTGCCTAAAATTCTACGGTGACTCCGGGTGGAGTCAAGGCTCCTGTCTCCTGGCCCAGGACTTTTCCTAGAGCCTCCCACTGACACTCAGACCGCCACTAGTAAAGTCTACAAGGATACCCCCAACTGATATCCACCTAAGACACAGGAGCACACAGCTGAGGACCACAGAACTGTCATGAGGGCAATCCTCGTCACACACAACCCTGTTACCTGTTTTAGTTCCTTCCCATCAACTGTTTTCCAGACAAGGAACTAGAGGCTTTCTGTGGTCATCTCGTTCATGTATTTACTCGTGTGCTGTCTGTCCCTGCTATTAAGACAGTAAACTCGAGGAGGGTCAGCAACCCCTCCCCCTATATCTGTCTGGCTCACTGATAGGAACTGTCTGTCCCTGTCACTGAACACTGTGCCTGGTGGTCGAGGGATGAATGGCTGTGCAGCAGGCAGTCTGCATCACTGGCAAAGGGCATGCTCATGGTCCTCTGATGGAAAGGCAAGGATAAAATCAAAACTACTTCTGAGTAGGCCCTGCTCCCTTCAAAGCTGCTCTGTCATATCTGCTTTACACCAGGGCTTTCACATTCCATTTCACTTTAGATAGGGGTTCTTGCGCTTACAAGTTTCAGGAAATCTTCTAACCCAGAGGATTCTACAGAGTCATAAGTAATCATGTGAGCAATACGACCTTGGGTAACTTAACTTCTCCACTCTGAGCCTGCACTTCACAATTTACAGATTGGACCAGAGGGTCTCCTTTTCTTTCTAAACTTCTAAGGCTGATGCCTAATTTGGGGCTAATATTCTTACCACTACCTGACACAGGTAGGGAAAGTAGCACAGGCACACCTTGGAGATATCGCAGGTTTGGTGCCAGACCATTGCAATAAAGCCAAAGTCACAGTAATAGGAGTCACATGAATTTTTTGGTTTCCTAGTGCATATAAAAGTTATGTTTATACTATACTGTGGCCTATTAAGTGTGCAGTAGCATTATGTCTAAAAAAACATGTATATATTTAATTAAAAATACTTTTCTGGGGACTTCCCTGGTGGTCCAGTGGTTAGGGCTTCGCCTTCGAATGCAGGGGGTGCAGACTTGATTGAGCTAGGAATCCGTGAGCCTCTCAGCCAAAAAACCAAACCATAAAAGAGCAGAGGCAATGTTGTAACAAATTCAATAAAGACTTTAAAAGAACAGTCCATATCACCTTTTAAAAAATTATTAAAAAAAAAAGAGAAAAAAAATACCTTATTGCTAAAAAGTGCTAGTCATCACCTGAGCCTTCAGCAAGCTGTAATCGTTTTGATGGTGGAAGGTTTGAAATATTGTGAGAATTATCAAAATTCTTCACAGAGACATGAAGTGAGCAAATGCTGTTGGAAAGTTGGAAAACTGGGCCAACTTTCTTGACTGAAAGTTGCCACAAAACTTCAGTTTGTAAAAAAAAAAAAAAAATGCGGTATCTGTGAAGTGCAATAAAATGAGGTAAGCCTGTATTCAAAGAAAAAAAAACAAAACTCAATCTAGTCTGTTCATCGCTGTCTGATATTGTACCCATCAGAGTCTAGTGTCTGAATAAAAAATACCACCATTATTTTTCAGTGAGTGACCTCAAATGGTTGACATATAGGATACACTTATGGAACAAATTAACCTCTACTCTTCTGCCACAGATAAAGTCCCACACTCAGTGGAATCTCTCTGGCTTTCTCCCTGGGAACCTCAGGGCAGGAAGAGGTATGGGAGCGTCACCTACCTATACAGCTTGTACTTGGAGGCAAAAGCCTTGCCACAGTGCGGCTGAGGGCAGCTATACGGTCTCTGCTCTGGATGGGGGAGGCTGTGAGGCCTCAGCTTCTCCCCATTTGAGAAGGGTGTCCCCGAGATTTCACATTGGCACTTCACTTGATTCTCCGCCTCCCGGCCCCGAGGCCTGGGCACTAGTTTCCAGCCCACTTCCTCCTCCTGCTTTGCATCTTGAATCCAGGGGGGGACGCTGGTGAAAAATGTGGTCATGGCAAGGCTAATGGCGAAGGGCCATGTTATTGAGAAAGCCTCCCCATCAGCTCCACAGGGCTCTGTGCTCTGTCACAGCCTCCAACGCAGCCTTCAGAAAACAATCTCTTCACCTGAAACATCAGAACACCTGGTGTTAGGGAGCCCAATACCATGAAAACATGGGCTCTGGAGGCAGACAGAGCCCCAGTTCCATCCCAGCCCTTCCACTTTGAAGCCATGTGACTTTCAGCCAATTACTTACTTCCCTGAGCTGTTTCCTCATTTACAACATGGGCTTACTAATCTCCCACATCATAAGGACCTTTTGAGGGTTAAATGAGATAATAAATATAAAGCATTCAGCAGAAGGCTGGGCACCTAGTAAGTGCTACATGGTAACTATTATTACTAGTACCACCTAGGCTAATAGAAAACAGGATAATTAGAGGAAGTAAAAGCCCTAAACTCCCTTTCCCTTCCAACTTCGCTTTTACATCCTTTCCACTAAATTTAGACAGCAGCGCCTCCTCCTTCTCCTCCTCACCCTGCCTCCTCCTCACTTTCTACAATTCTCCTCCTCGTGGAGGTGCTAAGGAGCAATAAAATGCCCAAAAGGCATCAGAAGAGAAAGAAGCCTTTACTTAGGAAATTTACACCCTGGAGAGTCAGCCTCTGTGCCAGATGTGTTTCTCAGCAGTGCATCAACATCAAGAGGTTCATCTGAAGAGGCAACAGCAGACTCAGCATTTCTACTAAACCAGTGCTGGTCCCATCCTGCCCTCCAACCACTACTCTGGGTCTCTTGGTCTCAGGGCCCAAACCACACTTCTTTAGCAAAGCCCGTCCAATAACCAAGGTGCTGAGCGGCCCCTCCTACAGACCCTCATAGAACACATGCATGTCTCCATTGTGAACAGGAACATACTTGCATTAGAACTCAGACTCCACCACCAAACTCAGATACTTTGAGAGCTCAGATCATATCTCTTTCATCTCCATAAACCTAGCATCTAGAAAAGGACTTTTAACTTTCTTTTAGATGAGTACATAAGTCACTGAATGCAAGTGGATTCTTACAGGCTAACATGCTCAGGCAGTTCTGGTTTAAACTGAGTTCCAAAGGGGGAGCCAATAACTTGAAGTCTTTCTACTGGGTTGTGGGGGAGCAGGTGAGCATAGGTGAGGTGACACAAGTTCTTTATTGACATCAACTCAGAGGAAGAGAGAAAGGGCATTAATTCTCAAAGGGGCCACAGCAGACCCACATTCACACTCACAAGCTCATCACACAAACAGGTTACCAACCTCAATGTAACTTGCTACAACAGGGGAATTTCCTTTGAAGAGCTCATGCCAAAATTTGGTCATGAGGCTTTTCCATGTAAAGGGAGCAAAGCGGGTATGTGGGGATTGTCCACGAGAATCTGGGGAGGGCTCCAACTGCACAAACTAGCTGTGGGCCAAAGAATGCTTGCTCAGCTCATCAGCACCTGCTGCTTACAGTGACCATTCAACCAGCAGGCTGGCTGTGAACGAGATGACGGGATCAGCGGGTTCATGCCCGAGAGAGCTTTGCTCATCATTAACATGAGCTATGTCCTGTTCAGGAACCATTCCTCTTATTGAAGAAACACTGCAATGTAACATGATAAACAATTTCCCCATCACGAGTGGAGATGTGCCTAGAAAGATCTGCACAAAGGTGGCTGCATTTTGCATGACTCACATGCTAACACTAAAAACTAGTCCCACTTGAGCCTTCGAATCATGGCATATTTGCCTACTTCACGATAAACCTCAAAGGCCTCTGACGTCTGGCTTTTATTGTTTAAGTCCTCCCTTCTTCCAAAGGGTGGAATTACCTGTTATAATACCAGTGATTACTAGGCAGCTTGGAATTGGGTAGAGAGAGAGCATGAATTTGAATATCTAGTTTGGAAGGAACTTTCCCCATCTTCAAAGTCAAATTCTGCCCCCCACCCCCCACGTGAAATCATGCACCTCCGCCTCTGGAAAGCTGGGAATGGCAGCCAGAGGGAGGGAAGCAAGTCGCATCACTCGGCTGACATGAGAGGGAAGCCTAACCCTGGAAATTCCGCACAAACTCAGAAAGAGAACAGTACGTCCCCCACCTCCCACACATCCACCTCATCTGTTCTCCTGAACAAGCACAAACAAGACACAGCAGTGTAGTATGCTGCTACTGAAAGAGTGAGTAATGGGCTTCTAGGAAAGAGGCTGGTGGTGGCTAAGAAGAGCTCACGAGGTTGCACTGATAGAAGCAAAGGCGGCAGGCAGCAGCCATGTGCTTGCCCTGATCTGCACATACTGGGGCTTTGGCTTTAGTGTTACCTGAGGAATCCTTTAGGAAATCTAGTTTTTCTCCCTCTGTCCTTTGTCTGCAAACTCCTCTCATCCAGGAAGATTCCTGGGCCTCTCCCACATTATTCAAAGGCCTATTTCTTCAGATTTCTTCTCCACAAAACTGTGGAAAAAAAAAATCCTGCTTCTCTTTCAAAGCTGTTCTTCTGGTCTCACACTCTAACCTTAACAACTGTAGAAGCTGACAGAACCTGTTCCCATAAAACAAACACAATCAATCCCTCCCAGTTACTGGTATAACTCGGTATATTTTCATCCTAAGATTCCTTCTGGTGCCTGATATCAAGAGGGAGGTATTGTGGAAAGAACCTTGGACTTACTATCAGAAGAGCTGCCACTTACTGACTGTGAAACGACGGGTAGGTTAGTTTCTCTGAACCTCAGTTTCCTCAATTTCTGAAAGAGAGATTAGTTCTCCTTACCTACCAATATTCTCATGGAAGATTCAGTGAAACAACACTCTTCAAACATTTGACATAATATGTGTGAATATAAACAATGCAGTCTCTGAGATCTAAATTGTGTCTCCTTTTCAGCACAGGGCCTGAGTAATACGTTCTTTTCCTCCCTTAATGTGACTTCTCAGGCCTCAGAGCGAGTTTCCTTCCCTTCCCAATACCTCCTCAGAATGCAGCCTTCCTCTTTTCCCCCACAAGTGACCCTCAGCACATCCCCCGGAGCCAATCCCCCTTTACTTTATCTTTCTCCAGCACCATATCCTGGGCCTGAGTTCCTTCAGTTTAGGAATCTCTATTATTAAGGCTCCGTAGTTAAAAATTCTCTATGGCCCTCTTGGAAGCCTTTAAAGGAGGCAGATTACTCCCTCATCTATCTGTCCTCTGCTGTGTGCCATGATGTCTGCTGCCCTTCTGATGAAACTATAGTTTTTATGGTGTTACATCATCTCTATAGAAACTGCGTTCTTTCTCCATTATTAGCCTGTTTCCTCATCTATAAAACTAAAAATACTTACCTCACAGGCTTGTTTTAAGGATTATTTTAGTCAGGTATGCAAAGGGCTCACCATTCGGCTTGGCTTCCCCTAAGTACCCAACAAAAGGCAGCGATTATCTTTGCTTTTGTATTGAGTTGCATGTTCCCACCTTCACCAGAGTTGAAATCTCCCAAATCTCCCCCCAAACTGTTAAGAAATAGCCCCCCTGCAGCAAGGAAAGGGTTAATCTCTAAGTGTTCTTAACTAGAGAGCCACAGAGGATTAACAGCTCCACTTCAGTGACTACCCTAAAATAGCTTTTATCCCTCCTGCCCAAGAGCTACTTGGGGATCTGAAGAACTCAATTCAACACCTGCCGAGGAGGAAACACACCCAGGAACTTTCCTTGGGGTGGACAGAATCTTCCCCTAGGCAGAACCCAAAATAGCAACTGGGAAATTATAAATAGAGATTAAAAAAAAAAAAAAAAGTCCTGACCTGGGCAAGGAAAGATATACTGACTGGCTGGAGAAGGGTGAGAAGGAAAGGGGGGAGTGGGTATAGCTGCCTCGCAGCCCCCCCTCCCCGCCACACACACACACACACACACACACACACACACACACACACACACTCTCCCCAGTGGTGAGAGAATTAAATTACAGGGAGGCTGGAGAGTCTCAATAGCTTGCATCATTCCAAGAGACATCAAACAGGATTAACAGGGGTTGGATTTACTCCCAGGCTGCTAGTTCTATCAGTGTACACGGACTCTCTTTGGAGTCCTTTTGATTCCCGATTCCGTCTGATTCCCCATGACTCTCACTCCTAAGGAGGTCTTGAGCAAATGGCTGCAACTCACAACAGCCCTGTTTTCACCAAGAGGAAACCTGATTAGACCCCCCCCCCAATCCGGTGGCCTCACCTTGGGGGGCTGGGTTAGAAACCCCAGGCTAGGCTCTTTCCGAGTCCCAGGCAGACAGGTGGGAAAACACACAAGCCAGGAGATAGGAACTTATAGGTTAAAGTACCAACTCCCCACACCCAATATCCCCTTATCTTGCACCTTGCAGGTCCATTTTCCCCACCGAGACGGGGCCATAGCCTGGGACAGGATTTGCAGGGGACAGCTTGGCTCCTGAGCAGTTTCTAGACCACCATACTGCGTGGCGGGGACGGGGGTGTGTGAAACGCCCCGGGACTGGGAGGGCTGCGGGTGGACGGCTGCCAGACAAGGGACAGAAATTCAGGGAGAAGACTGGAGGAGGTCTCAGGAATGGGAGGGAGGGAGGGAGGGAGGGGCGAGTTATCTGAGTCCCAGAGACCCCCACCACACCCACCGCAAAGAAAGAGAGACGGGCTGGGGATGATGTACAGCGGCTGGAGGGTTAAAGGGGCTAAGATAAAAGGCGAATTCCCTGAATTTCAAGAGTCTCAAAATGGTACCGAGTGGAAGCTGTCTGGAGGTTGGGAGTAGGATCGCCGAGGAGGAAACTATGGGTACAGCTCATCGAGTTCCCCAGAACCAAATATTTGAGGGAAGCCTCAAAAGGGGTTATGTGGTTCTGGGAAATAGAGGGGAAAGAGCGGACTATATGGAGCAGTAAAGGGGGTTATGTGGGTCCGGGTAGGCGTGTCTGAGGGGAGGGAGCAGGTGCAGCTTATCTGCGTCCCCCAGACCCGGGTCCCTGGTAAGGTCAGCTGCGCGTTATCTGGGTCTCCAGGGAGCCTGGGCGGGCGGGGGTCGGGAGTAGGGGACCTCCAGGGCTGAGTCTCCGGTCTCGGTAGGGATTGGGCCAGAGGGTTTCTTCGAGTCCCCAAGACCCAGGTAACGGGTCCGAGGAGAGTTTTGGTCACCCCGGGGCCTATCTGGGCCGGGCTGGCGTAGAGGGGGCCTCGGGTCGGGGGTGTGGGCGACCGCGCTGACGGGCCCACGATGAGGGGCGCTGCCGCTCCGGGTGCCCGGCGCGCGGGCGCAGCGAGACGGCCTCCCGCCCCGCTCCCCGCTGTCCCCCGGGGTCATCGCCGGGACTCACCGCGCTCCGAGCCCCGCGCCGCGGGCCGGGCCGCGCTCGGGCTCCGCCAGGCCCGCTCAGGCCCCGGTAGTGGCGGCGGTCGGGCCATTGTGCGGTGCATTGTGGGAGCCGCGCGAGCGGGCGCTGGGGCCGTGGAGGGGGCGGTGCCGCGGGATCTCTATGGTCCCGCCCGCCAGCCGGCTAGAGCGGCCGGGGCGGCGCGCGGGCGGTACGCGGGGATCGCCGGGAGCGGGGCGGACGCTCGCGCTCTTCCTTCCCTCCCAGCCTCCGCGCCGCGGCGCGCTCTGGCTTTGAAGCCGCTATGGGCGCCGCCGCGTGGGCACGGTCGCTCTTGCCGCCGCGTGTGTCTCTCCTGCTGCTGCTTCTGCCGCTCCTGGGGCTGCCCGTGGGCTCCTGGGATCCGGCCGGTTACCTGCTCTACTGCCCATGCATGGGTAAGGCCTCCCGAGCCTTCTGTCCAAGTGGGGAAACCGAGGCCCGGAAAGGAGAAGCCACTCTGAGGCTCCCAGAGACGCCTTGACAGGTCCGGGAACGGACTCCAGCGCCGGACAGGGCCTGCTCCTCGACTTTCTGCCCCTGTGGCAAAGACACAGGGGCTTCTCTGACCAGCCTTCCATTTGGCAGATGAGAAAACCGAGGCCAGGAGAGGTTACGACGTGTCATTCACGAAGCCTGAGCCAGCTCCGAGTCCAGTAAATGGAGTTAGTGGGGTAGGACTTCATGTCACTGACCCAACGCTGGCTCTGGACGATTCATTCAACACATGTTTATAAGGCACCTACTGGGTGCCTAGCCCTGTTCTCTGCTCTAGGGATACGGTGATGATAAGTCGGAAAGCTCTATGCCCCTTGTAGAGCCTTTATTTAGTTGAGAAAAACAGACCATAAAAGATAGGCATAAAGAGTAAGTAATTGCCTATCTTAAAGGAGAGTAAGTGCTATGGCAAAATTAAAATAGAGCAGAGTAAGAGAGAATCTAAAAGCTGTCAAAGGGGTGCAGTTTAAATGGGGGTGGTGGAGTGTCATTTTAAAGTCACTCATTCCTAAAACCCTCCAGTCTCCTAACCATGATGGTCTGTCCCTCTGTGCATCATCTCCACCACACCCTTCTCTGGAGACGTTCCAGTTGCAGGCACAGTTATCCCTTTCTGTTCCTTACACAGGCTCAGTCCTGCAGCCTGCACTATTCCCTAGCTGGGAGCATCCTTCTCTTGCCTCTGTGCCAGACCAACATCTTCCCATCCTCAAGCCACAGCTTGTAAGTGTCACCAGAAAGGACTTAAGTGACCTCAACCCAAATAATCTCATCATTTCCTCCATCACCACACATATTTGTTTATCTTTACTGTCACCCTGCCTTCCCTGGTGGCTCAGACGGTAAAGCGTCTGCCCTCAATGCAGAAGACCGGGGTTCGATCCCTGGGTCCGGAAGATCCCCTGGAGAAGGAAATGGCAACCCACTCCAGTACTCTTGCCTGGAAAATTCCATGGACGGAGGAGCCTGGTAGGCTGCAGTCCATGGGGTCCCAAAGAGTCAGACACGACTGAGCAACTTCACTTCACTGTCACCCTACCTAGACTGTGAATGCCTTGAAGGCAGAGACCTTGACCTTCTTGCTCACTCCTGTGTCTCAGCACCTAGCAGAGATACTGACACACTGTGATCTCTCAACTTTCTTTGTGGAATGAATGAATGGATGCCATGCTGGGGAAGACAGAAACAATCAGATAGGGCCCTTGTCCCTGAGGCATTTACAGGCTCAGGAAAGGGCCAAAGGCCAGGAAATGGGAAAGGACATTCTAGGAAGAGTGGAAGAACCACAAATAGCCTATCCAAGGTGGGAGACGGAGGATGGGGACTGAATATGGCAGAGGGGTCGTGAAAGGATCCCAGTGAGTGAGGCATTGGAGTTACCGCTTCGTGTTCAGAGGGGAGGAAATAGAAGGGCACCCCTGGCTGATGACAGCCAGAGCAAAGATGTGGGGATGGGGGTGGAGATGGCAAGTGCAGAGCATGTTTGGGAAACAGCAACAACCTGGAATGACTGAGGCAGAAGAGGCAGGGCCTGAAGGGCCTTGACCATCAGACCCAGGAGTCCAGACTTGGTCCCATGCTGCCAGCTCCCCTGGCTCTCCTTGGTATCCTGGTCCTCCCCATCCCTGGCTCCTTTTCTGAATCTTGCATACCCCAAGCCCTCAACGTCCCAGTCCTCACTTCACCTGCAATATACCATCCAGGGCGCTTTGGGAACCAGGCTGATCATTTCTTGGGCTCCCTGGCATTTGCAAAGCTGTTGAACCGCACCCTGGCAGTACCTCCTTGGATTGAGTACCAGCATCACAAGCCTCCTTTCACCAATGTGAGTACTTCCTGCCTGCTGTTTGCCCGTGTCTACCTTTCCCTAGTCATGCTCACCTCTGCTTGACCCCAAGTCCTTCTATAGGGTTTATCTCCCATCCCCCTGAGTTTGCCCTATCCACCACCCAGAACTGTCCTCCCTGGCTAACTCACTAATATTTATTCAGCACCTGCTTTCTGAGCACTGCATGAGGATTAGTTCTTTTCCTCTCATCACATTTCTATTAAGAAACAGGTTTAGAGAGGCTAGGTATCTTACCACATTCACACAAGAAGAGCTGGAATTCAAGCCCATGTCTGTGTGATTCCAGAGCCTGTGACTGGAAGCTCCAGACTCCATTTCCAGCCTTGTCTGGTCCCACCCATTGGTCACAGGTGATGGGTGCTATTATCAGTTATGAGGGAGAAACGATGCACAAGTTAGTTAATAACATGTCCAAGGTCACCAACTAGAGGAGTCTGGCTCCCACCTCATCACCGGGTTCCTTAGAATGAGAAGTCCAGCATTGTCTTAATTTCTTGCATATTCTTTATGACTTCCGCTGGCCTGATGTCTGTTTTTGTTCACATTTTAACTCCAGGGGTCTGGTAGTGAGAACTGAGTTAATATTTAGTGAATTGACTTTGAAAGTTCTTAATAAACTTCAAAAGGTTGTATGCAAAACACCCATATTTCTTTCTTACAGCCTTTTCTCTGCATAGTTTTTATTTTTTCTTGTGCATGCCATTTTTAGAGAGATTTTTAACAGAGGATAAAAGCCAGAGTAATGAGGTCACAGCCTGAGTTGGCCACTTCCTAGCTGTGTACCTGGTCAGGGTACTTGACTTCCTTGTGCCTCAGTTTTCTCATCTTTAAAATAGGCTGAAAATAATTATTGCTCCTTCCCTCAGTGAGTTAGTGATGGTGGTATCCCTCCCTCTTAGAATCAGCTGAGCCGATCAATGTAAAGTGCTTATGACATAGAGAGTCCTCAGTAACTGGGCACAGTTGATGCTCTGACTTTTTGCACTTACTGTTACAGTTCAGACATGGCCCATTCATCTCCTCTGGTTCACTTGCCTTCTCTTCTCAGCTAGGAGTCTTTCAGAGTCTCTTCTTGCTTTCTACAGGTTACTCAACCTACTCTAGTTGGACTTTCCTTCCCCAATGGGACTGTTCTCACAGAATGTCACTAGAGACCTCAGAATTGCCAAACCCAGGGGTCATTTCTCGATCTCTATCTCATCTGACCTCCCGGTGGCACCTGGCCCCATGAACCTGTCTCCTTGAACTTCCTTACTCCCCTGGCTTCCAAGACACAGCCTGTTCCTGCTTTAGCCTGACCTGTCTGCATTTTCCTCTTTGTGCAACAGCAAGGGCTCCTTTTTCCCCACCCACTGTTTAAATGTTGGTGTGTCTCCTGTTTCTGTTTGCTTGTTAGCTGTGTGACCTCAGGTGAGTTATCTAGATTCTGTCCGCCTGGGTTTCTTTATAAGTAAACTAGGGATGACTGTATTCCTACCATTCACAGTTAGGTGGTCAAGTCCATGAAACATGATGAATATAGCACCTGGTGCTAATCCAGTTGCTTTTATTACCATTATTTGCTTTGTTCTAAGTTTCTGTTGACTCTTGCAGCTTTCATTATTCTCCATGTACCTTCCAAATTTATCTGTGGCCCTGACTCTCTGACCACAGGCCCAGTGTTTCAAACTCCTCAGCCCTTGAGTCTGCTTGGATTACCCACAGAGCCAGCACCTTCCCCTCGAACCTGTGTTCTTGCCTGTATTTCCAGCCTTAGTTATGTCACCTCCACTCACCTGGATACCAAGCCAGGAACCTAGACATCATCCTAAATGCTTCCCTTTACTGTGTACTTCACCTTCTTTACATTTTCTAACCTGTCCATGCTTCCCCATCTCTCAGAGTTACGAGAGATGCTCAGACATATATGTTGAAACAAAACAACAAAAATAGCTGTTGAATGAATTGTTGTTGTTATTGTTTTTTCGCCAAGTTGTGTCCGACTCTTTGCGACCCCCTGGACTGCAGCACACCAAGCTTCCCTGTCCTTCACTATCTCCCAGAGTTTGCTCAAACTCATGCCCATTGAGTCAGTGATGCTATCCGACCATCTCATCCTCTGTTGCCCCCTTCTCCAACTCATGTTGGATGAATACTTGAACAAATAAAAGGACCATTGCAGTAGCCTCCTAATCTTTCTCTCCCTCCTCTAATCTTACCATCAGGACATTCTCTCTTCTGTCACCAGAGAGATCTTTTAGGAAAGCAGATCTCATATTATTTCTGCTTAAAATCCTTTGTGCAACCTCATTGCTAATAAGTAAGGTTCTCAAAGTCTGCTTATTGGGACACCAATGGCTTATGTAGAACCAGTGCAGTGGTTAAGTCAGTTTGGGAAATTATGTTCTCAGTTCTTCATTCCCCCCAGATTTGGAGATTCAAAATGCACGTTAGTGTATTAAAGGCCCTGAGAAGTCCTGTCATAAAGAAACCTGCTTAACCTAGCATTTCTCAGGCCTGTTTATTTCTGGAGCCTTTTTATTGCAGAACCCTTTACCCACCTGAACTAGTGGAACATGCTTGGAAACTCTGACCTATAGGATAAAGTCTAAATTGTATTTCATAGTGTTCCAAGAAATATTCTTAAGTCTCAAAAAATGCAGAGATTAATATAATCACCATCCATGTACTCACCATTAGCAATGATAATCATTAACATTTTCTTGTATTTGCTTCATCTTTTTTTGTTGTTAAGAAAAGAAACAAAAGGTTACAGATAAAGTTGTTAAAAGATAAAGTCTGTCTTGGTTCCAGGCTACTCCTAGTCCCTCCCCCACGCTCAGAGGCAACCACTATCATGGACTTAAGTATCTTTTTTTTCCTTTTTCTTCTTTTTTTTCTTAGTGTCTTTTGGTAGAACTTCTTCCAAGTTCTTTCCAGTACCGCTTCCATTATGGCACTGATCCTTTATCCCTCTCCTGGTACAAAGGGCAAGAACTTGTCTAGGGCAAATACCTAGAGATAGAGGGTGCATTTAAAATTCTATTTTTAATAGATGCTCTAAGAGGTTATACTCCAAAGTAGTGGCTCTAAAATGTATGCCTCTACTATCAGCTATATCTTTTCCAATAGAGTTAAGCTTTTAAAAAATATCTATTTTATGTATTTTTGGCTGTGCTGTGTCTTCATTGCTGCGTGCAGCGAGTAGGGGCTACTCTTGGATGTGGTGCGCAGGCATCTCATCGTAGTGGCTTCTCTTGTTGCAGAGCATGGCTCTGGGGTGTGAGAGCTTCAGTATTTGCGCCACGCGGGCCCAGTAGCTGTGGCTCCCAGGCTGTAGAGCACCGGCTCAGTAGTTGTGGCACACAGGCTTAGTTGGTTCGCAGCATGTCGGATCTTCCTGGAACAGGGATCAAACCCATGTCCCTTGCATTGACAGGTGGACTCTTAACCATTGGACCACCAGAGAAGCCCAGAGTTAAGCTTTTAAACTTTTGCTGGTCTCTTGGGTAAGAAGTGGTGTCTTGTCATTTTCTTTTTCCTAATTCTAGTGAGCCTGCACATCTTTTGAGTGTATTGGCTATTTGGGTTCTCTTTGCTGTGAGCTGCTCACTCTTATCCTTTCCTGCCCATGTTTTCTTTTGTGTCATTTATCTTCTTTCTTACAAATCAGCAGGCATTTTTGAACATGAGGTACATTACTATTTGTCCTTTAGTTTACAGATGTTTTCTCCCAGCCTCTGTTCTAAGCTTGGTGTCTTTTGTTAAAAGTTGTCACTGACGTGAAGTCTAAGATTTCTGGGTCATAGAGGGTATGGATTTGTTGGGTTTTTTTTTAATTAAACATTTTTTAATTTACTTTTGGTTGCACTGGGTCTTTGTTGCTGTGTGTGGGCTTTCTCTAGTTGTGGTGAGCATGGGCTACTCTTAGTTGCGGTGCACAGGGCTTCTCATTGTGGTGGCTTCTCTTGTTGCGGAGCACGGGCTCTAGGTGCACAGGCTTCCGTGATTGCAGTACCCAGGCTCGGTAGCTGCGGCGTGCAGCTCTAGGGGGTGAGGGCTTCATCAGTTGTGGCGCATAGCTCCATAGTTGCGGTTCTTGGGCCCTGGAGTGCACAGGCTTCAGTAGTTGAGGCTCACGGGCTCTAGAGTGTGAGCTCAGTAGTGGTGCACAGGGCTTAGTTGCTCTGTGGCCTGTGGAATCTTCCTGGACCAGGGATTGAACCCATATCCCCTGCACTGGCAGGTGGGTTCTTATCCAATGCACCACCAGGGAAGCCCTAGAGTATATGGTTTTAATGGGCGTCTCTGAAGCAGCCGCTAGGATACTGAGGGAGGACTCTCCACCCCCTGCTTTTCCCCACTTTTCCTGTAGGTCCATGTGCCATACCAGAAGTACTTCAAGCTGGAGCCCCTCCAGGCCTACCATCGAGTCATCAGCCTGGAGGACTTCATGGGGAAGTTGGCACCCACCCACTGGCCCCCTGAGAAGCGGGTGGCGTACTGCTTTGAGGTGGCAGCCCAGCGAAGTCCTGATAAGAAGACATGCCCCATGAAGGTGGGTCCTGCGGGTCAGGGGGGCCCTTTCTGCCTGTTCCAGGTCCTCTAGGCCCTGAGACACTGCAGGAAAGCAATATGTGGGGGAAAGGCACCAGAAGAGCCGGGCATAGAAAGATGGAGATTTAAGCCCCATTTCTGGCATTTGTCAGCAGTGTCACTTTGGGCAGAGGAGTTTGCTTCCTCTGAGCCTTTATTTCTGCCTACAAAATAAAGACGCCAGTCCCTGTTGTGTCTTGCTCACAAAGTATCATGAGGGCCAGGAGTAAGAATGCTTGTAAACTGAAAAGTACCACATCAGTAATGATAACTAGTACTCACATAGCACTGATAACATGCTAGGTACCATGTTAAGAGCTTTTCACATATTATCCCACTTAGTCCTTCAGCTGTTTCATGAGGAAGTACTATTTATTATCCTCATTTTATAGAGAGGACACTGAGTGCAGCAAAGAGAGGTTCAATATTTTGCCCAAAATCATATAGCAAATAAGTTGTGGTAATATGACTCCATTTTCTACCCTCCTAACTTGTATACTTTCTTGCCTCTCAGCAGGTAAATGCGAGGCTGTCATATTTATCAGAAGCTTGTAAATTTCTGGCACTTTGGGAGTAAGACAATCCCCAATATGTCTTTCAGTGTTTATGCTAAAGTCTGGGGAGGGTACATGAAGAAGCCATGAAATTTGAGAAAGGAAACCTTGCTTTCAGTCCCAATATTGCCCTCACTCGCTCTGTGAGCTTGAGCCAATGTCTTACCTTGTCTGGACCCTGGTTTCCATCTTAAAAATAAGAGCTGCTTGGAGCTCTTAGTCCATGGTCCCAAATCCAAGGTAGCTCCCTCCCCAGATCTCCACCAATGCTGCAGGATTGGCAGGATATGGCATGTGAGCAGGAAAGACTCCTTCAGATATTGTGGTGAACATTTCCTGCTGAAAACCAGCCTGGAGGCCAAGCTGCCCTCCTCAGCCCCCAGCCCAGGAATTATGAAGTGACATTCCTACTCGCCCATCCTATGAGAGTATTTCAGACCGAGTCAGATAGTACAGGGTTTCCCCATCCACAGTTCCTTGGCCCCAATCCCACCTGGCTTTCTTTCCTGCCCAGTAAGGGTTTGGCCACTCTCTTTCTCCAGGAAGGAAACCCCTTTGGCCCATTTTGGGATCAGTTTCATGTGAGTTTCAACAAGTCCGAGCTTTTTGCAGGCATTTCCTTCAGCGCCTCCTACAAAGACCAGTGGATCCAGAGGTACGTGGAGGGGGCATTGTTGCTGGGATTAGGGGAGGAGTGGGGCCCGTGGGCATTCAGCACTCTCCTGGTCCTCTTCCCTCTACCACACCCTGCACCCTGATGTATGAGACCAAAGGTGCGGCTGTTCTGTCTCTTGAACTTGGGATCCTATGTGATCTGTTCCCATCTCAACGCCTGACACGATGGGACGTTGACCTGCCACGAGGTTGAGCAAGAGTTTATCAGCCGATAAAGGATGTCATAAAAAGAATATTGTGCAGTCACATGCATCTCAATTTCCTCCTTGAGGCGTGAGAATCACTCCCCTGTTACCTTCCTCTTCACAAGGTGAAAATTGGAAGCCTCTTCTAGAGAAGAACAGCTTCAGGTACAGACTGAGAAATGATGTCATCCTGATAATAATTGGATGTGCTTTATTAATTGCATTCCAGTAAACCCTATTTAAAAAAAAATAGGTTAGCAGGGCATAGGCACAGGCTGTGAAATATTTATAGAGCGTCTGTCACGTATGAGACATAGTGCTCAAAGGCCAGAGGTGATACATAAAAATGAGGAAGACCCAGTCTCAGCCTTCAGCTGCCTGCAGTCTAGATAAAATGATGACACTAACATAGTACTCTTGCCACTGATGCTATAGCATGGCCAGAGAGAGCAGGGGCTTAGACATCAGACCTGGGTTAGGAGCCATGAGGGGCTTATGAATTCTTGCGTGGTCCCAGCAAGGCAAAGGAAGACTGATTTACCCTTAGACAGCCCTGAGCTCTCAGGCAGCCCTTTCTTTCTCAGATAACCCTGAGTGAGCCAGTCAAACTGTCTGGCCTGAGCTTCCTCCTTGGTTTAATGGAAGGAGCACTATGGTATCTGCCTCCTAGTGTATAAATCACATGACACGTAGTAGAGGGCCAGTCTGTGTTACCTGTTACTGTTATTCACATGCTTTATTTTATTTAAGCCTTTGAGAAATCTCATGAAGTGGGTATTATGATCAATTTCCATTTGACTGGTGAGGAAACTGAGATCGGTGAGGTTATTTAAATAACTTGCCCAAAGTAATGCAGCTATTGAGTGGGCAGCTGGGATCTATGTGTAAGGCTTTCTAGTTAATAAAAACTAATATTTATTTATTACCTACTGTGTGCCAGTTGCTGTACTAAGTCTCCTCTACCTGAGTCTTCCAAGATAATAGCTCATTTAATACATTCACAAGTCTGTGACACAGTGTTATTGTCATCTCTGCTGCACAGGTAAGGAAATTGAGGCAGAGAGAAGTGAAATCACTTGCCTGAGCTTGATGTGGCAGAGCTGTGATTTGAACCCAGGCCACCTGACTCCAGAGCACCCATTCTTCATCACTGTGGAGAAAAGAGCTGTGCCTTAAACAGCTCCCAGTTCCTATTTGGGACTTGTGTTAAGAGCTAATTCATGAGCTACTTAAGGAGACTCAATCCTGGCAGAGTCTTACCCCCTCATAGTTGATCCTGCATAGGAAATTGTTGATTTCCATTTAATTACCTGCTTGATCCTCCCCATTCAGCTCTGAATGAACCCAGAGCTATTGCCAGAAGGCACACTATCCTCAGAGGATGGAGATTTTGCTTCTAAAATGCTGGTGGTGGGGGGTGGTAGGAGAGAAAAGGACACCAGTTCTAAAAGCAAATTCCAAAAAGCCAAAAAAAGCACACAATCCTGGTTGAAGAAGGGATGATGCTACATGGATGCATTGGTCGGACAGAGTTGCTGAAACACTTGTTCCTGGCCGCCCCATGGTCTTGTTTGAGTTCGTTGAGTTGTAGGAATTATGTAAGGGCTTGGGTAAGCTCTTGCCTTTGAGCCAACTTTTTAGGTGTACTTTCTTGCTGTTGGAAGTTGTCCTTCCATTGCAGGAGTGTGGGTGTCGGGGGAACAGCACTGGCAAGAGTCAGATGCTTCCCTGTTCACTGGATAACTGCAGGTTGCTTCCCTTCTTAGGCCACAGTGCTCAATCTATAAAATGAAGGGATTGAGCAAGATGGATCATTTTCTTTCTTTTTAAAACAATAAGATGACATTTGTTTTTTTGTTTGTTTTTAGTTTTTAAAATATATTCATTTATTTGGCTGCACTGGGTTTTAGTTGCAGCATGCAGGATCTTTATGGGCTTCCCTGGGGGCTCAGTGGTAAAGAATCCATGTGTACTGCAGGAGACTCGGATTCAATTCCTGGGTTGGGAAGATCCCCTGGAGAAAGTGGCACCCACTCCAGTATTCTTACCTGGAGAATCCCCATGGGTAGAGGAACCTGGTGGACTACAGTCCATGGGGTCACACAGAGTCAGACATGACTGAGCATGTGTGCATGCATATGTGGAATCTTTAGTTGCAGCATGAGGGATCTAGTTCCCCGACCAGGGATTGAACCTGGGCCCCTTGCATTGGAAGCACAGTCCTAGCCACTCCACCACCAGAAAAGTTCTAAGATCAGTTGTGTTTTCAAACTGTTCTTTGAATTTTAGAATTGTGGAGAAGCGCTTGTAGTGCCATGGAGGGGCCAAGTTAGAGCTGTTCAGTTCCCCTCTCCCACTACCAATCAGTAACCCTCTTGTATATCAGCTAAAAATTTCGGTGGTCACAGGTCTGGGTGTACCAGGTTTAAATTAGGTACCTGTAAGAGAAACCCCCAAATAACAGCAGACTAGCAAGACAAAAGTTTATTGTTTTCTTATGTAAAAAAGGACTGTAACCCAGGGCTGCATGGAGGCTCCCTTGTGTCTAGAAATTAGGCTCCCATCTCTGCTTAGCTGTCCCGTTACTGGCTTTTATCCTTAGTGTCACCTCATGGGTCAAGATAACTGATGAAACCCCAGGCAGCTGGAGGTACAAAAGGGACAGAAGAAGGGCCCCTCCTCACTTTTCTAAGGAGGCTTCCTTACAGTTTGCTTACACCAGCTCATTGGCCAGTACTTAGATGTGCAACCCATACCTAGCCCCAAGAAGTACTGAGAAATGTATTTTGGGCTTCTGTGTGTCCAACTTGAAAGTTGGGTTCTAGAAGAGAATAAGGGTTATTTCTTCCCCACTGAGGATTTTTCCATCTTTGCTGGTTCTGAATCTATGAATACCCTGATGGAGGTTTAATTCAACAGACATTTATTTATTGTACTTTCATTGTTGGAAGGCTGTGACTCATCAGGCTGAACCATTCTCTTGGCATGAAAGCAACAGGTATTTGAGCATGTGGCTTATCGTTCTCCCTGGCAGCAGCCTTCCTGAGTGGATATAAACAGGTGACATACAGTTGGCAGGGCTGAAAGCTTAAGGATGAGAAGGAGCCAGTCATGAAGAGCTGCAGAGAAAGGCAGTTTTTCATGCCACAACCGAGAGCTAGACTCTGCCTCGTTCATGTGCCCGCATCCTCTGTACCCTGCATAATGTCCATTCACTGGTATCTGTTGGGCACACATGTGGGTGCTGTGCATGGAGAAACCCCAGCTTGGTAGGGGGGTCTCAGTAGAGTCAATGTAATGGTAAAACACCCCACAGGCTCACTGCTCCCCATAGTAGGAAAGTGCCTTATTCAGCTGGATAGCTACCAGACTCAGGGCCTGACTTAGGGTCACCAGCCAGGGATGTGAACAGATGGAGCTAGTCAAGCTTTCTTTCCAAACAGGACCCTCACTCCCCACTTTCACTCCAAACACCAGTCTCCTCATTGGGAGCAAAGGAGTGCATCAATTTGGCTTCTCGCTGCTTGTCATATCAGTAAGGATGTCGCATCCAGATCCAACCAAGACGGCTGTGTGAGCTGATCCAGATCCATGTAACGGGGGCACATATTCCAGACTTGGAATTCACCAAGGGTCAGCAGCAGATTCTTTCCAGGAGGTCAAGGAGGGCAGAGGTCCTGGTTTTATCCTAATGTTCCAGCCCCCTAGGAAGTCACAACATTTTCATTTGAAGTCCTTTAAGGTGGCTTCTGAAAGTCACTTAAGGGCCTGGCCCATAGTAGGTACTCAGTTACTGTTCACGTCTTCTTTTAACCCCTGACTACCTGATCTGGTCTTTCTGGTGAGATCCCTGGCTCATTAATTCATTCTAAGTATATTCATTGTACCTACAATGTGTTAAGGCCTGCACTGAGACTGGGAATCAGAAGAATAAGCCACAGATTCACCTTTTGAGGAACTTATTGACTGGACGGGGGAGCTGGGAGTGAGGTACAATAATTAAAAACAAAGGTTCTGGAGGATTCTGCCTGGATTGAAATCCCTGTTCTGCCACTTCATAGCTGTGTGACCATGGGCATGCTGCTTAACCGTTCTGTGTCTCAGTTTCCTTATCTGTGAAGTGAGAATAATGGCAGTACTTGCCTCATGGGGGCTCTTAAGAGACTCAAATGAGTTAATGTACACAAAGTAACTGGAACACTGCCTGTCCCATGTATGTACATATAAAATTAAACTCTGACAAAACAAGTGTTAGATAGAGCCAGGCTGTTGATGTACACTTGCTCATTGCTTCCTTGGCACAGGGCTTGCACTCGTGTGTGTGGCCTTCACTGTGAACAAAAATACTCGGGGTCTAGCCTCATGTCAGGGGACAGGGAATGTGGTTACTGAGCATATCATTGTGCGGGAAGCAGCAAAGGAGAAGTGGGATGGAGCCCACTCCTAGGAGCTGAGGCCTGGGTGTGGCAGCTGGTCTCGGAAGTTTGGAGGTGTCTGTGGTGCTTGGTCAGGTGTGAATAAAGAGCGGCCTGTCCGTCGCAGCTCTTTTGCATGGGGAAAGATGGAAACGGCCTCACTGACCAGCAGGAGGGGACTGGATAGATAACTGATTTCTTCATACAGATGGAAAACTTCAGGAGACGTTAACGTGATCCCATGATCCACACCATCAACATGGCCAAATCTCTAAAACAGAGAGTTAAATTTTTTAAAAGTTGTAATAGATTACATGCAGTATGATGACAATGATGGATATGGTGAGAGTCAGAATTTTGTGAGAGCTTTCTACATGCCAAGCACTGTTCTAAACGCTTCACTTGTATTAATCCGTTTGATCTTCTCAACAGCCCTCTGAAGTGGGAACTGTTATCAGCTCTATTATACAGATAAGAAAACTGAGGCACAGAATGGTTTTAGTCACCTGCCCAAGTTAGTGACATAGCCAACATTAGAACAAGGTCGTCTGGCTCTATAGTGCACACTTTCACCGTTGCACTGTGTAAAGAGCACACAGGATGATACCTTTTTATACAAATAGTGAAAGTGCAACCATTCATAAAACCACAGTATCTGGAAAGAGGAGGAAGAGGGAAAGAGACCACAGGATAGAGCTTTTATTTAGGTGTGTATTTTTAAAAATCTGAAACAAAGTAAAGTATTAATATTTGCTAATTTGGGTCACAGGTATGTGGACTGTTAAATTATTTTCTCTTTTTCTGCATGCTCTGAAATTTTTTAGTAGTTTTTCACTAAAATTTTTACTCAGGTAATTGTAGGTTCATGTGCACTTGTAAGAAATATTAATAATACAGAGAAATCCCAAGTGCTGTTTACCCAGTTCCCCAGTGGTAACATTTTGCGAAACTATAGCACAGTATCACAACCAGGATGTTGACATTGGTACAATCCATCCATTTTATCCAGATTTCCCCAGTGTTACTTGAACTCACTTCTCTGTGTGTGTATATTTAGTTTTATTCAATTTTATCATGTGTGTATGTTCGTATATCCATTACCACAGTCAAGATACCAAACAGTTCTAACATCACAGAGGTCCTTGTGTGGCCAGTTTATAACCCACCTATACACACACACAGACACACAAACAGCCTAGTCTCTGATGACCACTAATCCCATCTCCATTTCTTTTTTCTCTACTTTGTCATTTCACAAATATTATATAATAGAATGATTCAGTGTGTGACCTTTTAAGATTGACTCTTTTCCACACAGGATTCCCTTGAGATCCATCCAAGTTGTTCCCGCTATCAATAGCTGGTTCCTTCTTATTGCAGTAGTGTTCTGTGGTGTGGGTTTGTTCTGCAGTTTGTTCAACAAGTCACTTGTTGAACGACATGAGTTGTTTCCAGTTTTTGACTATTATGAATAAAGCTGCTGTGAACATTCACGCACTAGTTCATGTGTCAATAGAGGTTTCCATTTCTCTGGGATAAATGCCCAAACATAGGTCATATGGTAATTGCTTGTGTAGTTTTTTTTTTTTTTTAAACTGCCAGACTGTTTTCCAGAGTGACTGTACCTATTTCATAATTTTAGGGAAAGGATTTTGACTGGCAGAGGGAAGGCATACCAGGTGGAAGGGAAAAAGTCTGCAGAGATCTGGAGTTGGAAAGTACTTTACAAGTTTATGGAACAGTGGGGCATCTTGTGTTGCTAGAATATAATTGCCTTAGCTAATGAGAGAACACAGGTTTGCTCTTCACTTATTCAATCAACAAATCTTTACTGAGCTCTTCTGTGTATCTAGACACTGTTCTGGGCACACAGAGATACTGCCTTCAGAAGCCTGAGTCCAGCAGAAAAGATGGGTGAAATAATTACAAGGTGCACTGTGACCAAGGGCAAGGGAAAGCCTTTGGCAGGGAATGATAGAGGCATCTTCATGCCTCTGATACTCTCATGAAAGCAGGGATCGCGCCTGTGTTACTCTCCTCTGGGCCTCAGCATGTAGTAGGCAATCAGTAGATATGCGTTAAGTGTTGAGTGAATGATCTCATCCGCTGTACATGCTCCCTGTGAGTGTGACCTGTTAGCAGCTGCACTTCCTAATCCCACCGTGTGAGTAAAAGGGCAGAGACTCAGTCTAGACACCCCACCCTGGAGTGAATTACCACACCACAGATTGGAAGCCAGCATGACATACAAAGGGCTGGAATGCTCTACTGTAAATTTTTAATTGTTAAACAAGCAAAGAAGGTTGTAAATTCCTCGTGGCGGGACAGTATTGCATACTGTGGCTGTTGCCGCTGCCAAGGTCTCTTATCAGCCCGTTGGTGTTTCACAACCTCTCGTGCTTCTTGCATGTTACAGGGGCCCCTCCGCAGGGTCTCTGGGACATGGTGCAACGCCATCCTTTTTCCCGTGGGGGTGGCAGCCAGACTCTCTGTGTATCATCTGTCTGACTTCTTCTCATTTTGTTTCCTGCCTAGATTTTCTCCAGAGGAACATCCAGTGCTTGCCCTGCCTGGTGCCCCTGCCCAGTTCCCTGTCCTGGAGGAGCACAGGCCACTCCAGAAGTACATGGTGTGGTCAGACGAGATGGTGAGGACAGGGGAGGCCCAGATCCGCGCCCACCTCATCCGGCCCTACGTGGGCATTCACCTGCGCATTGGCTCCGACTGGGTAACTTCCCCCTTCCTTTCATGGCTGGGTTGGACGTATCCATGAGCAGGACCCACGTCTGTGACACTGAACGCTAAACCCATTGCACCAAGTCCCAGCCAGGGCAAAGAGACCTCACTCGGCCAAGCTGATGGGGCTGTGCCCCACAGTCCCACCATGGACACATCCGAAATGTGGCTTCAGAGTGCTTGCTTGGTAGTTCTCATTTTTAACAGTTGCCCTTTTTTCCTCATTTCACAAATGGATAAACTGAGGTATCAAGCTAGACTCTGAGTCAGGCAGCAAGCCAGAGAGAGCCCACAGTCTTCTGCCCCAGCTCAGTGGTTAGCCAGTAGACTCCTTGTTGAAAAACAAGCTCTGGAGGTTGGGTGGGGCTCCCAAGAAAAGAAGATATCATCTTCCAAATTCAGCAGCTGCTTAAATGTGCAGAAACCTCATCAGGTTATCCTCCCTGTGAAAATAACAGGAGCAGTACAGACGATCTCCTTAGTTTACATAAGAAGATATGTATATATCTGTGTGTGAGAAATACTCATTAACAGAAACTTGAAAAATACTCAGAAGTATGGAAATTAGATCAAAATTCATTCAGTGTCATTTGAGGAAGCAGTCACATCCACATGACCCCCTTCCTGCCTCTCCACGAAGTAAAGGAGCCAGGACCTGTACTCCCCTAGGACATAAGAAAATATAAGCTGCTTTTTTTTTTTTCAATCTAGCATAATGCTAATACCAAACTCATTAAAAGCTCAACTCAGGAAAATAGAGTCCATTCTCACTAGTGAACGTAGATGCCCAGATCCTAAGTAAAATATTACCAAGTAAAATCCAGTAGCATATTAAAGAACAAGAACACAAACAAGTAAAATTTATCCCAGTGATGCAGTGAAATTTATTTTATTAATGCACAAAGAAGAAAAATCATATAATCATCTCAGTGGATGCCAAGAAAGTGCTTGATAAAAAGTCAGCATTCATTTATGATTTAAAAAAAAGAAGAAAAACAACTCTTAACCAACAGGGAATACAAGGGGCCCACCTTAGCTTGATAAAGGCTATCTCTCCAAAACCCACAGCAAACGTGCACTTCTTGGGGCCATCAGAAGTACTCCCACTGAAGTCAGAAATCAGATGAGGTTGCCCATTATCACCAGCACAGGTCAGAATTCTGCTGAAAGTCCCAGATAGTGCAGTAAGACCAAGAAAAAAAAATTGTGAAAAGCCAATATCCCCTTAGCAGTATTAACTGCTGATGCATTTCCCTTTTCCTCAGTGGTTTAGAAAAAAGAAAAAGTTGCACTCTTGTATCACCTGCCTTTTTCCCTTTCCTGGGCTCGCTCTTCTGGGGTTGTGGGCAGTGGCTCTCTATAGCTCTGTCCCCACCTGCCCTACAGAAAAACGCGTGTGCCATGCTGAAAGATGGAACCGCTGGTGCCCACTTCATGGCCTCCCCACAATGCGTGGGCTACAGCCGCCACACCGCCGCCCCACTCACCATGACCATGTGCCTCCCTGACCTGAAGGAAATCAGGCGCGCTCTGAAGTTCTGGGTGACAGCGCTGAACGCCCAATCAGTCTACATCGCCACCGACTCTGAGAGTTACCTGCCGGAGATCCAGCAGCTCTTCAAAGGGAAGGTACACATGGGGTGTGGGCCTGGAGGGAGAGCAGCTGGAAGGGAATCAAAGGAAGTGCCAAGGTGCTCCCTCCACTCCCACCGCACGCTTCATATTCTCCCACCGCCAGGCTTTTGCTTGAACATCCTGTTCTCTAGTTCCTGCCCTTCTTTAAACCCCAGCTCAGACACCTCCGCCGGGGCTCTGCAGGCTTCCCTCCACTCCTGATGCTGCTGGAGAGTTTATGCTCTCCATGTAGAAACATGTCTTATTTCTTCCCAGGAGCTGTGGCTCCTTGAATGCAGGATCCAGGGTTCTTCGGGGTCTAGCCTGATACTTTGACCTCCTCCAGGAGAAGGAGAAGGAAATGGCAACCCACTCCAGTACTCTTGCCTGGAAAATCCCATGGACGGAGGAGCCTGGTAGGCTGCAGTCCATGGGGTCGCTAAGAGTCGGACACGACTGAGCAACTTCACTTTCACTTTTCACTTTCATGCATTGGAGAAGGAAATGGCAACCCACTCCAGTATTCTTGCCTAGAGAATCCCAGGGATGGAGGAGCCTGGTGGGCTGCTGTCTATGGGGTCGCACAGAGTTGGACACGACTGAAGCGACTTAGCCGTAGCAGCAGGGCTGAGACTCTGCCTTGCCCTCACCAGTGGCTAGGACAGTGCCTGACACATGGTAGGCTCTTAGTAAATGTTTGGTGATTAAGGATATTGAGTGGGCCCTGGGGGACAGAGCGGCGGGGGGGACGGTCCAGTGCCACAGAGGGTTGAAGAGCATGGACTGTGGAGCGTAGGGTCTTGAGCTCTCCTCTCTGTGCAGCCTTGCACAAGTTACTTCACCTCTCTGTGCTTCTGTTTCCTCATCAATAAAATGGGACTGAGAGTAATTCTATCCTGTGGGGGTAATTTTGAAGATGAAATAAGAAGAAGCTAAAACTGGTCCGGTACAAAATAAGTTGTCGATAAAGTTAGCCGTCATCGATAGTAGAAGTAGGTGGTTGATGAATACAGGAAAGGCTCTTTGTGCTTCATAAATGCTTAAGGAAGGGGTGAATAGTAGGGGTTTGACGTATGAGTAAATAGTAGAATGCGCTTGGTACTGTATAAGTGAAGAACAGGTGATAAGTAGTTATGTATTGGTAAAACAGTGGAGTTAATAGTGAACATTCAGTAAGACTTTGGAGTGCATAAAGCCCCTGAATGCTTGTGCAGACCTTGAAAGACAGACATCCGCTTTCTAACAGTGGGCGCCCTTGGCTTTACGTCGAGGGGCTCCCTTTCCCTCTTTTACGGGCTTGTTGAGGAAGTGCCTTGTAGAGGAAGTGCCAAGTCACAGCATTCTGGTCCCCACCCACCCACTTTATAGAAGAATATCAGAGCTGGAGACCTTGGAGCACCTCCGACCCAACCTCTGCATTTTAAAACTGAGGAACCAAAGTCCCAAGAAAGGATAGAATTTACCCAGGAGGTCTCAGGGCTAATTTTAGTGGGCATGACACAGAGCGGTTAAGTTTCAGGGCGTGGGTGGAATTGTTCAGGGGATTTTGGCCATGATTAAGCTGGTATTATTTTTCTGCTACCATCTGAATAGCAAGATGATGATTTTTGTTACATCAGAAATCTCTGTGTGACAGCAAAGCACTTTCAGCCCCAGCTCTGCCCACACCCCCTACCTCTGTACTAAATGGAAGGACTCGGAGAGTCCCAGGGAGTTTTTTGTGAGTTTTTAGAGTTGGTATACTTGCTACACCTTGAGCCTCTTGCCATTTCTATTTCCTGTTCCTGTGCCACTGTTCTTGCCCTTCTCCACTCTTCACCTCCTTTCATGGGCTCAGCCTACCCTCTCTCCTGAACTAATCCTTGCTCATCCATTAAGCTGGGGCAGTGCTGAGCCGGCGATACTGATAAATAAGATGTAGTGCTGTCCTCCATGGCTCACAGTCTAAACTTAGGAAAAGAGACTTGCAGAGAATTATAAGGTATGCCACAGGAGAGGGCCAGGCTTGGGTATGGGGGCTCATTCACTCACTTGTCCAATCCCCAGATGCATACTGAGACAGACCCCCGTCAGAAGTGACCAGCAAACCAACACAGCCCCAGCCAGGTACAGGAAATGGGCGTTAACCGGAGAATCACTGAGTGAAAGCTACACACGAAGGAGATGTGTGCCACAAAGTAAAGGAACGTGGTTCTGTGCAAGTACAGAGCAGAGGAACCTGGACTAGACTGAGGGGGCCAAGGAAGGCTTCCCTAAGGAGATGAGACTTGAGCTGAAGAATGAGAGTTAAGTAGAAGTTAACCAGACAAAGAGACAAGCACCCCCAACAGAGGGAGGAGCATGTGTAAAGATCCTGAGATAGAAGGGAGCCTGGTGTGAAGTGGCTGGAGCTCAAGGTGGAAAGGCAGCTGAACAGGCCTTTGGCCACATTCAAGATCTGTAGTCTTTATCTGCAGAGCAGTAGGGCCCCAGTTAAGGGTGCTCAGCTTGGGATAGAGGGAGGGAGGAATAAGGGAGTAGGGGAATCTGTGAAAGTGTTTTTGGCTGCCTTCCTATGATATCTGGGCTTCCATGATAGCTCACTTGGTAAAGAATCCACCTGCAATGCATGAGACCCTGGTTCGATTCCTGTGTCAGGAAGAGTCACTGGAGAAGGGATAGGCTACCTGCTCCAGGGGCTTCCCTTGTGGCTCAGCTGGTAAAGAATCCGCCTGCAATGCGGGAGACCTGGGTTTGATTCCTGGGTTGGGAAGATCCCCAAGAGAAGGAAAAGGCTACCCACTCTAGTATTCTGGCCTGGAGAATTCCATGGACTGTATAGTTCATGAGGTCCCAAAGAGTTGGACATGACCGAGCAGCTTTCACTTTCACTTTTCCTTTGGTAAGCAGACCAGTAGAAGAAAAGATTATGGTGACCAGCCGGGGAGTGGTAGTCCATCAGGAGAAAGGTTCACCTTTGAGGAATATCTCAGGGATAGATTGGACAGGACTTTAGTCTCAGAGGCATCCAGGCAGCAGAACCAGTTGGGTGGGGTGCTCTTTGGTCAGATTGTGGTTTGGTTGGAGAAGCCAAGACCCTGAGGCGAGGGCTTTATGCAAAAGTCAGACCTTGAACTGAGCCTTGAGAGTATGGTCAGGACTGCGATGGATGGGGATAGGCATTCTTGGCAGAAGACACCAATGAGCAAAGACAGAGTGTGAATGAGTGGTGTGTGTGTGGAGCTGAGGGTTAGGGTCACCATCTGCTAGGCAGCACTTCTCTCAGGCACCCCAACCCTGCGTGTTAACGCTTTGTGTGCCTCCTTCTATGTCTGCGACTTCAGCACAGAGAAAGAAGGTGAGGGGTGGCTGCAGGCCTTGGCGGATCCAGCCACTTTGTCCTGAACCCTGGCTAAAACGCCCTGCCCTTCCTCCTGCAGGTGAAGGTGGTGAGTCTGAAGCCTGAGGTGGCCCAGATCGACCTGTACATCCTCGGCCAAGCTGACCACTTTATTGGCAACTGTGTCTCCTCCTTCACTGCCTTCGTAAAGCGGGAACGGGACCTCCATGGGAGACCATCCTCCTTCTTTGGCATGGACAGGCCCCCTCAGCTGCGGGATGAGTTCTGATCCTAGCTGGAGCACACCACCAGTCTGAGCTGTTTCCTTCAGCCAGGCCTGGCAGCCAGAGGTGCTCCCACGGTTGATTCCCCAAGGATCAGAGACCAGAGAAAAGTACCAGGAACTTCCTGGAAGAGGAAGACAGTCACTCTCCCAGGACACAGGACTTCCAAGCTCCTAGTGGCCAGACATCTCCCTTTCTCATATGCTCCCTATTGCTTCTCCTGGGAATTTCTCACACCAGCAAAGTAGTCCAAGCTCTGTCTTTTGGTCTGCCCTGCTCTGAGGAGGCTGAGATGTTCAATTCTCTTCAGAGAGATTTTATATATAGAAAAAGAGATTTTTATACTTTTGATACAAGATCATGACTCCCCTAGAATTCTCCCTTATCTTAAAAAAAAATCAGTGAAGTTCATTAACATAGGTACCTAAAGTGACCTTAACAGAAAGTGGATAAGGCTAGGAGTGGGTGGGTGTATTGACTGTTTTTCCACATGACCCCCCAAAGTGGCCCTCAGGCTCATCCCCACTGCCTGGCCTGAGCCACTGTCAGCCCCCACTTCCTAGGCCATTTCCAGGGTTTGGGGCACAGTCTTCTCCGTCATAAACACTATGCACAAAGAAGTAGTCGACCACAGTGCTGTTAGTACCCTGCAGACGGCCAAGTGCTGCTCACACAGCTCGTTCCCAGCAGGGAGCACCCTCCATCAAGCCAGGCTGTCATGGTATTGCTCTCAGAGTCTCTTGGTGGTTGATGGCTTGCCCCAAACATGGCACCATCAGGGTCTCATAACACATCACCAGGGCCTGGGCTTGCTGGCCTGGTAGGATCCTTTTGAGGTCTCTATTATCTCCTGTTCCAAAGGGCCTGGTTGTAGAACTTTGTCATTAAATTGGTTCCAGGCCTGTCCTCCCAGCCTTCCTCCTGCAGCAGGAGCCTTCTAACTGTATCCTCACAGGGGAGTGGTCACTAAGCCCCTGACCAGATGGAAGATCCTCAGTACCCAGGAGCCATTGCATTGCATTCCTGGGGTTGTCTGCTCCATCCCATCCAGTGACGTCTCAGTCAAGCCCATGAGACCTAAAGTGTTATGGTTGTGAGTTTCTTTGTCTCTCAAATGCTGTAGTGGTAAAAATCTATGACCCTCGAGACTCTGTGATTTTTTGGTCTTGAGGAAATTCTCAGTTTCCTCAGGGTCACACAGCCAGCAGTGGTCATTTGACCTCCAAAGGGCCAGTGCTGATAGCCAGCCTGCTCTACTCCTCCAGTTCACAAGACCCGGTTTACTCTGTGTATGTGCCATGGAGGCTTCGGATGGAGAAATGGTCAGCCACCTTTTGTCCCCATTGGGCTCTACTCATGGGTTTGCCACTGCCAGGAGCCTTCAAGGAGGGAGAATCCTGCAAGAAACAGAAAACCCACCTGAAGCTTACAGTTCTCTTGGGTGGTTCTAAAATTCATGTCTGTTACCTGCTGATTACTTCCCCGCCATGTGACCTCCCTTGGCCTTCAATCCTGGGAAAGTGGGGGAGACTCTGATGAAAGCCAGTCCCAGAGCTCCACAGCTGTGTCCTGTGGGTAGCCTTTGGAAAGAGATGCCTTTTTTTCAGGGCATACTGGATCAGAGGCTGAAGGGCGACAAGGATCTCAAACAGCAAAGATGGCATTTGCTGCTTAGAGCTGCCATCAAACTCTTAATACAGAAAGGGCATTTGTATTTCCCCTCTGGGGAAAATATTTTAAATCCTGGGGTGGACTCAGAGATAGTTTATCTGCTCAGACTTGTTCATGAGCCTCACTGAGGGACACAGGAGCGAGCCCCTGCCTCCATTAGGCGGTTGGTAAAGCGTGGCTCTCTGACTGATGTCATTTGCCGCACACACTTGAGAGTCTGAGGTTCAAATAAGCTGCTCAAATCCTCTTGATGAGCACCGGCAGTCATAATAGCTTGTTTCTGGAGGTGAGGGCGCTGGAGCTATAGTCCGATTCGGTGTGTTTTGTAGGCAAGCACTTTATTCCTTTGACCCAGTTTCCCCACCTATAAAATGGTGATAAAACCGACGATCGGGTTGTTGAATGGCCCCAGTCAGATAAAGGGAGTATAAGGGCCCATTGTAAACTTGAAGGAGACAAAGGCCCATACGTGGCTGTTGGTGAGTGTGACTGCCTCTGGTCACACGCCTCCTCTCTGCTGGCCACTGTGCTTGCTAAGTGTTTTATGGATGTTCCCTGGTTTAACCCCCATCTTAGCCCTGGGAAGTAGAAACTTACTCTCTGCGCAAGGCAGGATTAACAGTTGGAAAATTCTCAGTTTCCTCAGGGCCACACAACCGGTAGTGGTCAGTGCAGATTTGATCTCCAAAGGCCAATGCTGTTAGCCAGCCTGCTCTGCTCCTCTGGTTCACAAGACCTGGTTTACTCTGTGTATGCGCCGTGGAGACCTTGAATGGAGAAATGGTCAGCCTCCTTTTGTTCCCAGTGGGCTCCAGCCATGCGTCTGCCACTGCCAGGAGCTTTCAGAGAGGGAGGATCCCCCAGGAAAGAGAAAGCCCACATGAAACTTAGAGTTTTCTTGGGTGGTTACTTAATTCAACATGCTTTCATTCAACAGGTGTTTATTGACCAGTTGCCAGGCTCTATGCTGGGTACTAGGGATTTAGCAGAGGATCAGACATAAATTCTTTATTCTCAAGGAATTTGCATTCTAATAAATAGAAGGCATAATAAGCAGATGTATTGTGGGAGGTGTTAAGTGCTATAAGAAAACTAAAAAGGCATGGTGGGTGCAGAGGGGGAGCAGTGCTGGTTTAGATGAGCTCGGGGAAGGCCTCTCTAAAGAGCTGCTGTGGAGGGGGCCATGCTCGTTCAGCGTTTTGGAGGCAGCGCAACAGCAAGTACAAAGGTCCTGAAGCTGGAATGAAAACTAGCAAGGTCAATGTGCCTGGAGCGGCAGAAGTGAGGCAGGGAACAGAGTAGATGAGAACAGGTGACATGACCCGTCCTACAGCCTAGTTAAGATCAAGCCTTGGCTTTTATTTGGACAAAAGTGGGAAGCCTTGTGGGGTCTGAACTAAGGAGAGTCCTGGTCTGATTCACCTTTTTGTAGGCTGCCATGTGGGCAGGAGATGGGAAGGAGGAAGAGTAGAAGCAGGGAGACGAGACAGAGGTGTCACAGGGATGCCCGCAAGAGAAATGACTGGGCTCAGCCAGAGGCCATGGCATTGATTGTGGTGGAAACTGGTCAGACTCTGGATGTACAAAGTGACTTTAAAAAAGTTTCATTGTTTTTTAAAAAATGTAAATCTTTACATAGTTTTAATCATGCAGTATATACAATTTAATGTCCTGTTTTTTTTACTTAATAGTATATCATGTTTTCCATATTGTTACATGGTCTGAATAAGTGTTTTTAACGATAGAAAATTCCACTGGGTGTCCCATAGTTTATTATGTCTCATAGTTTATTGTTGTTTTATTATGAGAACTTAGTACCAGTTTTTTACTGTTATTATTTGGAAATTATTTTTATTTGTAAGTTTTTTTTTCTGTTATCTAACGTTTTTTATTAAGATAAATTCCTAGAAGTGGTTTTGTTAGATCAAGACTTAAAAGCTACTTTTTGGGAATTCCCTGGCAGTCCATTAGTTAAGACTTTACTGTCTCACTGCTGAAGACCTGGGGTTCAATCTCTGATTGGGGAGCTAAAATCCTGTAAACTACATGACGTGGCCAAAAAATAAAATTAAGAAAATAAAGCTGCCTTTTGGAAAAAATTCAAATACACATAAAAATTGTAATAAAGTGAACTTTCAGTTTCAACAACCCTCAGCATTTCACCAGTCTTGTTTCATTTACTGTCTCATTCCCAAGTCCACATACTGGAGACTTTTGAAGAAAATCTGAAATATGTTTTGAAGGAAGAGCCAGCAGGGTTTGCTGACACACTGCAGTGGAATTAGGAAGGAAGAGGAAGTCCAGAATGCTCTGAGGTCTGTGGCCCAAGCAACAAGGAGAAGAAGTTGTCCCTGACTTGCAGAGTGACCTGATGTGGGTCACTCACCTCTGAGTTCCAGATGCTAATGGTGGTCTCCGGAGGATCCTTGGAGAGAGCTAGTTAATATGGCAGATTCCAGGGACCCACCTAGGCCTGAGGAATCAGAATGTCTGGTGTGTAGTGCCCAGGAATCTGCATCTTAAGATGCACCTTCAAGTGATTTTGATGCCCAGTAGCTCAAGACTTACTTAAATTGTATTCCTTGGATGTACGGTGTCGACATCCCCTGGGGCAACTTGTTTGAACTATAGACGCCTAGGCCCCACTCTGGACCTGCTGAATCAGAATCTATGTAGATGCAGCCCAGTGATTTTTTAACAAGCTCTCTAGGAGCTAAAACGAACACCACTGGTCAGAAGGTCGTGGGGGTGATGCACTGGTCAGCCAGCCAGCAAGCACTTATGGAGGGCCTTCCCTGAGACCTGGCATGCCTTGAAAATTCCACCAAGCATAGTCAGTGGTGTGGCTCTGAGAGGACCCCGTCATGCTCAGTTTGTGTTGTAACATTGACTTTTTTCTCTTTATTTTGCACTGGGGGAAATATTATATACAGCCCTTGATTTAATGGAGTTCATTGTTTTAGGATGGAGCCAAACTTAACGTAAGCAAAACAATGAGAGTTACACTTTTTGAAAATTAAGTAACTACCAGTCGAGAGGGTTGTGGATTAGGCAGAAATGGAGAAACTTGTGTTCAAAGGAACCAAAGCTGGGAAATGCTGTCCTGATACATCACAGACCCTCCAAAAGCATGGAGGAGAATGGACAGGAAGGAGAAATGGGATAGAGGGTAAAAGAAAGCTGAGCTTTCATTTCCATGTTCTGTTCACTTCAAAGAAGCTTAACGATGATAATAAACAATAATCCTTCCCTGGCTCGGGAGTAAAGATCCTTTTCCTCAGTTTTCTCTTTGTCCTTCGTGGGGTTAACAGAAAAAAACCTGAAGGCAAATCTTGCTCTCTGGATTATGTTGTCAGAATTAATTCAGATGCTTACTTGAAACCCTATTTATTTCAAGGTTGGGACCTTTGCCTTTAAATAACATTATTTAAGGACAAGCAGGTTTGTTTTGTTTTTACAGCTAATCCTTTATGGATCATCAGCCCAGGACGCCAAGCCCAACCAGGTAAAGAGCAGGAAGGGAAGGAACAAAAGGCATTTCCTATAAACTCCCTCCTTCGATGACTCAGCCCACCCCAGTGGGAAGAGGGAAGCCTAAGAGGACACCCCATCCCTCTTTGAAGATCCACCTCTTAAAAAAAACTGGTCACACATTCATTCTGTGCAGAATGGGGCTATTTCCCCTCTGTTAACAGAATATAAGATTGTTTAGGAGGTCCAGGGCACTAGCAGAAGGAGAGGATTCTTTTCAGCAATTCCTCAGTCCTGTTAACAATGTCAAAGAGAAAGTCTCAGTTTAGTGCCAGTCGTTAACTACTCTACCACCTGCTAATCCATCCTGCTAACAGGGCAGACTGGGAGTCAGACATTAGCTATCCAGAATTTAGTAACCCTGTTTCGCTTTGAGTATATTTATTTTGGGGATACTTTGCATTTGTATGTTTTCAATTACAGATGTGATTTAACGTTTCCTTTTAAGTAACTTACTTAGGTTACAAAAAATGATTTAGAGAAAAATATTAAGTAAATGATGTGTTGTGAATTGTGAAGATCAAGGTTAGGAAACCCTCACTCGCTTTACCTTAAAAAAAAATCTAATAGCACCATTGTAGGTAATGGTATGTGAACAGCCAGCTTTATTAAAAAAAAAAAAATTCTTTCTTTCTTTACTTATTAGGCTGTGTCAGGTCTTAGCTGAGGCATTCAGGATCTTTAGCTGTGACATGTGGACTCCTAGTTGCGGCATGTGGAATCTAGTTGCCTGACCTGGGATTGAACCCAGGCCCCCTGTGCTGGGAGCAAGGAGTCTTAGCCACTGGACCACCTGGGAAGTCCCTCAGCCTTATCTTTATACGAAGCCCTGAAGACCCTCAGCATAGGACCAATGGGGCTCTCAGGGGAAGAGGCGTTTAACCTTTTTGAGGCATCACAAATGAGGCCACAATGAAAACCATGGAACAGGTGCCATTTCCCACATGTGTTTCTATAGTGGCATTAGCGGGTCAAAAGAGAATGCACATTTCTCATTTTGATTGGCATGACCACATTGCCCTCCAAAGAGCTTGTGCCAGTTCATCCTCCCTGGCATGGTGCCTGTCTCCTACACTGTCTGGCTTCATTGGTTTTTGATGTGGCTTAGGGAGAAGCCACTTATCTTGGGTCCGGACACTTTGATTTCTGTCCTGGTGGTATATTACGATGGCTCTAAACAGTCCAGGAGATTTGGGTTTGAACCCCAACTCAGCCCCTAACTGCTGTGTGACTCATTCAAGTTATTGGCCTATCTGAGACTCAGTGTTTGCATCTGTCAAATGGAAATAATGTCTTCAGTTGAGTCTCAGCTTCCTTTAAAGTCAAGTCCCAAAGTATAAAGGCAAAATTTATTCTTTCTGCCCTAATATGTTGAGCCCATACATGATATAATTTCATCCTACTTTATAGGGTCATTGTGAGAATGTAAAGAACTGCTATTACCAGAGTATCTGGCACATCGTCGATGCTTGATGATAATAGTATTATTTCACAAAATTGCAAAACTATCTTTCTAAGGCTTGGTTTCTGAACCAGCAGCTGACATGGGGCTGCCAGAGAGATGCTAAAGGGCATGAATATGTTTTGGAACTATTGCAAGGCCTCCAGATATGGGGGTTAAACTTTACTGGGGCTCCAGAAACCTCACCAGGCACCTCCTGCTGGAAACTTTCTTGACTTCCGTCCTTTGTGTTTCAGTGCTGTGTTAGCTCACTGGGAGACCATCTTCTCCCAACCATTGCTGGTGAATGAACAGGAGCTGAGCTCTCAGCCAACTGGGGAGATGGGCCAACGGGAGAGACCCCACTCCTGCCCATATTAGGTCAGTGGTATACAAGGGAAGGGTACAGTGAACTGTCTCTTAGTGACAGGAAAATCTCCGGCCCTCTCTCTTTAAAAAAAAAAAGCCACTGGGAGGTCTTGAGCAGGGGAGAGACATGATCTGACCTATATCTCAGGACTGTCATTACCTATTGTGGATGGTGACTGCAGCCATGAAATTAAAAGACGCGTGCTCCTTGGAAGAAAAACTATGACAAACCTAGACAGCATATTAAAAAGCAGAGACATTACTTTGCCAGCAAAAGTCCGTCTCATCAAAGCTGTGGTTTTTCCAGGAGTCGTGTACGAATGTGAGAGTTGGACCATAAAGAAGGCTGAGCATCAAAGAATTGCTGCATTTGAACTGTGGTGTTAGAGAAGACTCTTGAGAGTCCCTTGGACTACAAGGAGATCAAACCAGTCAATCCTACAAAATCAATCCTGAATATTCATTGGAAGGACTGATGCTGAAGCTGAAGCTCTAATTGTTTGGCCACCTGATGTGAAGCGCTGACTCACTGGAAAAGACTCTGATGCTAGGAAAGACTGAGGGCAGGAGGAGAAGGGGATGCCAGAGGATGAGATGGTTGGATGGCATCACCAATTCAATGGTCATGAGTTTAAGCAAGATCCAGGAGATGGTGAAGGACAGGGAAGCTTGGCGTGCTATAGTCCATGGGATTGCAGAGTCAGACACAACTGAGCTACTGAACAACAACATAACAAGTAACTCAAAATATAGTCTTTTCAAGCATCAATAATCATATATTCTCTCTCATATATTCTCTCTCACAGTTTCTTGGTGGGTCAACAATTTGGGAGCAACTTGGCTGAGCAGTTCAGTTCTGATCTCTTGTAAGGTTGCAAGAAGATATTGGTCAGGGCTGCATTTGCCTGAAGGCTTGCCTGTGGTTGGAGGGTCCATCTCTTATATGACCCACTCCCGTGACTGGCAAGTTGGGGTTGGCTGTTGGTGGCTCAGCTCCTCTCCACAGGCTGGCTTGGCTGTCTTCACTGCATTGTGGCTTGCTTTCCTTAGAGAGAATGATTCAAGAGGCCTAGACAGAAGCTGCAGTGTCTTTTATGACTTAGCTTCAGAACTCATTCACTGTCCCCTGTACCATTTTTATTGGTCCCACGGGCCAACCCTATTCCATGGGACTGCGCAGGCCATAAATACAAGGAGGTGAGGATCTCCGTAGGCCACCTTGAGACTGACTACCGCAAGGTTTTGGTTTTGTTTTAATTAACATATGGTAAATTTTTTTTTTTTGGTGTATAGTTCTATGAATTTTAACACGTGCACATTTGCGTAACCACCACCACAAACAGGATACAGAACAGTTCCATCATCTCTCAAAAAGCCCTCCAGTTTCCCTTTGTAGTGAGATACTCTCCCCACTCTTAACCTGCGGTAACCACTGATCTATCACCACTGTTTTGACTTTGAGAATGTCATAAATGCCATCATGCAGTACAACCTCTGAAACTGGCTTCTTTCACCCACAGTAATATCCCTGAGTGTCATCTAGGATTACAGGTTGTTGTTTAGTTAATAAGCCATGTCCAACTCTCTTGCAACCCTGTAGACCATAGTCAGCTAGGGTCCTCTGTCTGTGGAATTTCCCAGGCAAAAATATTGGAGTGGGTTGCCATTTCCTTCTGGGGCTCTTCCCAACCCAAGGACTGAACCTGTCTCCTGCGTTAGCAGGCAGATTCTTTATCACTGAACCATCTGGGAAGCCTATTTGCATCAAATAGCTCGTTGCTTTGCATTGCTGAGCTTTGTGAGGAGATACCACAGTTTCTTTACTGATTTATCCAAGGAAGGGTTATTTCCAGTTGGGGAGTGGATTATAAATGAAGTGGTGTAAACATTCATGCACCGTACTCCTTCTCCCATCCTTCCACTATGCTGACCTTTTGATACTGTACCATAGGTCTCATGGACCATGTTTATTTTTTTTCTGTTGTTCAGATTGGGTAATTTCCATTGATCAGTCCTCAAGTTCATAGATTGTGCTATCTCCATTCTACTGTTTAGCCTAGCCACTGAGCTTTTTTTTAAAAAAAGATTTATTTATTTTAATTAACTAATTTTATTTTCGGCTGTGGTTGGTCTTTATTTCTGCATGTGGGCTTTCTCTAGTTGCGTAGAGTGTTGGCTACTCTGACTTCTCTTGCTGTGGAGCTCAGGCTCTAGGCTGGCAGGCCTCGGTAGTTGCAGCTTAGGGGCTCAGTAGTTGCAACTCCCTAGTTTTAGAGCCATGGGGTCGCTAAGAGTCGGACACGACTGAGCGACTTCACTCTCACTTTTCACTTTCACACACTGGAGAAGGAAATGGCAACCCACTCCAGTGTTCTTGCCTGGAGAATCCCAGGGACGGGGGAGCCTGGTGGGCTGCCGTCTCTGGGGTCGCACAGAGTCGGACACGACTGAAGCGCCTTAGCAGCAGCAGCAGCAGCTTTAGAGCACAGGCTCAAAAGTTGTGGCTCACGAGCTTAGTTGCTCCGCAGCATGTGGGATCCTCCCAGACTAGGGATCAAACCCATGTTCCCTGCATTGGCAGGTGGATTCTTAACCACTGGACCACCAGGTAAGCCCTCCATTGAGTTTTTAATATCAGTTATTATACGTTCCACTTCTAAAATTTCCATTTGAGATATTCTATTATGAAAAGTTAAAGAAAGCTAAAATCTTTATCCTTACTCCATGGAGTATTTTTTAAAATTGTGGTAAAGCATACATAAGATTTACTACTTCAACAGGTTTAAGTATACAGTTCAGGGCATTATGTATACTCACATTGTTGTATAATTGTCACCACTCACCCATCACCAGAACTTTTTCTCCTTTCACCAGAACTTTTTCTTCTTTCCGAACTAAAACTCCATACCCATTAAACATTAACTCCCCATTTTCTCCTTGGGGTATTTTTGTAACAGCTGCTTAAAGGTCTTTAGATCATTCCAGCGTCTTGCTGTTGGCATCTTTTCATCGACTTTCCCACACTAGTAGACATTTTCTACTTCTTTGTATTGTGTGTAGTTTGTCCTGGACGTTTTGATTATTATGTTCAGTTCAGTTCAGTTGCTCAGTCATGTCCGACTCTTTGCGACCCCATGAATCGCAGCACAGGAGGCCTTCTTGTCCTATGTTAATAGCCTTTAATCTCACTTAAATCGCATGGAGAATATCGATCGTTATGTCTTAGCAGGCAACTGGCAAAGTGGGTTCAGCTCCTGCCTTCTGTGGGTTTTGGTTCCTATGTCAGTCCTGTTTTCGACTCTCTTTGGTGCCGTGTGCATCTGCTCTATGTGTGGGCCACTTATGGGCTTTCAGAACTTGGGTCTTGAGCAGCCTTGCTCGTGATTCAGTTCTCAAAGTCTGTGCGGAGCTGTTTAAGTGAGATCCACTCATGTACAGCTAGTGGGTGAGACCAGAAGTTCACAGTTAACTTTATGGGGTCACTATTCCAAACTCCCGCCTCCCTGCTCTCCCCGTGGGACTTTCTGGCTCCCTGGGGCTTTATTTACCCGACTCTGACACGCATTTCCCATGACTGCGCTCAAGTAGGGGACAAATCAGTAGTGGTTCACCCCACTCTGGACCACAGCTCCTCCAGTTAGAGAGGAAGTTTTCCTTCCTCACTGTTTGAGGCTCCCGGAGGCACCTGCCACCACCTGTGCCACCACGGATGGCCTGCGGAGGAGGACACGCGAGAACGGCGGAAAGGGCAAAAATAAGGATCTCCCTGCACCCCCATCCTGGTCCTTCTGAGTGCACTGAGACAGCCCAAGCAATACCAGAGGGAAAAAACAAAACACGTGGGGACTTCCCTGGTGGTCCAGTTGCTAACGCTTGGAGCTCCCAATGCAGGGGACCCGGGTTCGAACCCTGGTCAGGGAACTAGATCTTACATGTCATAACTAAGACCTGACACAGCCAAATAAATAAAAATAAAATAAGAAAAAATACATACACTTCAGTTGAAAAAAAAAACAAAAAACAAAAAAACACACGTAAGCTCACTGCCGGATTGGTGATCCTTGAATTGCTCTCTTCCCCAATCTGCCTTCTACTGCTGACTTCTCTGAACTCTCAAGAGCTGCTTGTTGTCCCTGTCCAGCGTGTGGAGCTGCATTCAGCGGCAGAGGCCGGGTGGAGACTGTTTCTCCATCTTGCCAGAAGTGGAAGGACCACTTCAGGTTTTGCGTCAGTCTCCTGTGTCAAATGGACAACGGACTGATGGGGGCCAGATTGGAAGCAAGGAGGCATGTGAGGATATCTGGGGAAGCTTCACAGAGAGAGAGAGGTGGCTGTTTTCAAAAGGGTAGGTTGGGAGCGGAGCATTCGGGGAAGAAGGATTGGCACGAGCAGTGTCTTGGGAGGTCAGAAGAGCAGACTGGGAAGTCTGGGGCGAGGATATAAGGCTGGGGCAGGATAAAGATTGGACACCTTGGAGAGAAGGCTGGGGACCAGGCTGGGACTGTGTGTTGGGAGGTGTGTGGTTTGATTTCTGATTTCTGTGGGTCAAAGAAAAAGACGTATGTCTTTCACACCAATGTTTTCCACTGGTGTGCAAGGAGGGGAATCCCCCACCCTCACACTTGAGACAGGATGTGGGGATGCTCGTGGGAGATTGAGGCTATGGCAGGGAAAGGTGGCATCAGGGCTGAAAAGGCCCAGTTCCTGTGCAGAAAGAAGGGCATGGCTTTATAGCTTGGAAGGGGAATGCCATATTGCTGCAGTCTATCTTCAGTCAGATAATCTATAAGAGGAGCCAAGGGTATCTGCTTCTGTATCCCAGATAATAAACCTAACATTTCTCAAGGCTTTCTGGGGGAGGTGGGAGAGGATGGGGGACCAGGTGTTTAGAGATAGGAGTGACAAAGAGCTTTTGCTATATCTTCTTTTGTATGTTTAAAAATTTTGAACCTTGGGTACTAGTTATCTGTTTGTGTGAATGAATGAACCCTGAAACTCAGCAGGTGAAAACAATAAGCATTTATCGCCTCACCCAATTTCTAAGAGACAGGAATCCGGCATCAGCTTAGCTGAGTGGTTCTGGCTCATGAAGTTATAGTCAAGAAATCATCCTTAGCTGTAGTTGTCTGAAGGCCTGATCAAGGCTGGAGAGTCTCCTTCCAAGATGGGGCATTCACATGGCTGCAGAAAGGAGGCCTCAGTTCCTCACTGACTGGTGGCAGAAGGCTTTAGTTATTCCCCATGTAGGTATTTCCATGAGGCTACTTTTTTCTTTTTTAATTAATTTCTATTGGAGTATAGCTCCTTTACAGTGTTGCGCTAGTTTCTACCATACAGCAAAGTGAATCAGCCATCCGTATACGTATATCCCCTCTTTTTCAGATCCCCTTCCCATATGGTCACTACAGAGTACTGAGTAGAGTTGCCTGAGCTACACAGTAGGTTCTCGTTACTTTCCATTTTATACATAGTAGTGAACATATGTCAGTCCCGATTTCCCAATACATCCCTCCCCCCTTTCCCCTCTTGGTGTCCATACTGTTGTTCTCTGTGTCTGTGTCTCTATTTCTGCTTTTCAAATAAGATCATCTGTACCATCTTTCTTCCCTGGTAGCTCAGATGGTAAAGAATCTGCCTGCAACATGGGAAACCTGGGTTCGATCTCCGGGTGGGGAAGATCCCCCGGAGAAGGGAATGGCAACCCGCTCCAGTATTCTTGCCTGGAGAATCCCGTGGACAGAGGGGCCTGGTGGGCTACAGTCCATGGGACTGCAAAGAGTCAGACATGACTGAGCGACTAAGCACAGCATATTGGTTAAATCAGCCACGAGCCCACTCAGATTCAAGGAAAGAAAACATAGATTCTCCCTCTCCACGGGAGAAATGTTAAGGAATCTGAAGCGATTTTTTAAAAAACTGCCATAATTAGTTCTATAATTTTAAAATCTAATTTAAATAAAGAATGGGTGATAAAGCATTGAGGCTCCATTTCCTGAGACAATCAGTTGAGACCACCTAGCCTCATGCTCATTCAGCTGCTACATCCCAGACTCTTAGGTCCTTTATCCTTTTGAGCCCAAGCATCTCAGGGAAACTAAGATACCTTGGCTGTTGCAACTTATAGTTCTTTTTTTTTTCTTTTCAGTATCTGGAACCAAGCCCTTTATGCAAATATTTATGTCTGGATTTATTTGTTCCCCATGCCTTGTTCCAAAAAGGATTTGAGGAAGCTTACCAGAATTCATACAGCATAATCATATGATTAAAATATATAAATAGATCAAGAAACCAAGGTAAAGGGAAGGAAAGGTTGAAACAGTAAGTTGAGATCAGAGGGGAAGTTAGTTCTTGACAATACATGCTGTAGTCTTAAGTAAATATTTGGCATTGCAGGGCTGGAAAGGATTATATATGCTATCTGATCCCAGTTAGCTCTTGCAATCTCTTTCCAGCACCTGCACTAAACGTTAGTATGCACGTCACCAGTGATGGCGAACTCATTACATTGCAAGGAAACTACAACTATCAGAAACTGTAGACCCAGGAGCCACAAACTCACAGGCTTCCAAAGGCCAGGAAGTCGAAGAAAATAAATGGGATTTCCCTGGCAATACAGTGGTTAAGACTCTGTGCTTCCAGTACAGAAGGTACAGGTTCGATCCCTGGTCGGGGAACTAAGATCCCACATGTCATGTGGCACAGCCAAAGAAACTTTTTTAAAAATGAGGTAGGTCTGCAAGGGACCAGAGAGCCAATGGCAAAGTGGAATGCACACATTCTGTTTAACAGGGGCTGTTGCTACTGCCCCCAGCCAATTATTGCCATGTGGGAACCCAGACAGTATGGCCAAGTCTTAGGAATCTGTGTTTTTTTTGGCCACAAGCCTCACGACTTGTGGGATTTTAGTTCCCGGACCAGGGATGGAACCCAGGGCCTTGGCAGTGAGAGAGAGTCCTAACCACTGGACCACCAGGGAATTCCTTGGATATTTCAAGAGAAGCTGAAAATTCCAACTGATAGGAGAAAGCTGCTAGTTTTTAAATGTTGGCAATTGATTCTCTAGTTTTTTACACTTTTATTTGTATTTATTTATTTAATTTTGGTTGTGCTGAGTCTTCACTGCTATGAAGACTTTATAGTTGCGGAAAGCAGGGCCACTCCCTAGATGTGGCGTGCGGGCTTCTCATTGCAGTGGCCTCCCTTGTTGCAGAGCACAGGCTCTGCATGTGGGCAGAGGGCACGTGAGCTTCAGTAGTTGCGGCACATGCGCTCAGCAGCTGTGGCTGCACGGCTCTAGAGCACAGCTCCAATAACTGAGGCGCGTGACCTTAGCTGCTCCACAGCATGTGGGATCTTCCCAGATCAAGGATCCAATCCAGGTCTCCTGTACTGGCAGGCGGACTCTTTACCACTGAGCCCCCAGGGAAGCCCTCTCTGTTTTTAAAATATGTAGCAGACCAGATAAAACACAACTGTAGTCAGGTGCCCCCCCAGTCCACCAGTTTGTGGGCCCAGAGACACCAAAGTCATGGGCTTTGAAACTGGATTAGAACAGACTGACTCTGGCTCTGCCTCTTACTGGGTAATGATTTGAAATCTCAGTTCTCATCTGTGGAATGGAGATCATAATAGTTTCCACCTCCTAAAGATGTAGATATGGGAAAAGATAGGCTATAAAGTATTTACAACAGTGCCTGGCATAAGGAAACACCAAATAAATAAATAAGTAATTTATAGTAAGTAAGTGAAAGTCACTCAGTGGTGTCCGACTCTTTGCAACCCCATGGACTATACAGTCCATGGAATTCTCCAGGCCAGAACACTGGAGTGGGTAGCCTTTCCCTTCTCCAGGGGATCTTCCCAACCTAGGGATAAACAATAAATAGAAACAAATATTTAAAAATGAATATGCAGTGCTAAATAAATGCAATATATAAATAAATTGTTATGAAGGCCTCTCTTGGGCTTCTATAAACTGTTCCTAGCTCTGCCTGTGAAGGTAATTTTTGATAAGGATGGTTAAGATAAGTTCCAAGGTTTTAAAGGAGGTGTGTGTGCATGCTAAGTTGCTTCAGTTGTGTCTGACTCTTTGCTACACTGTGGACTGTAGCCCACCAGTTTCCTCTTTCATGGGATCCTCCAGGCAGGAATATTGGAGTCGGCTGCCATTCCCTCCTCCAGAGGATCTTCCTGACCCAGGAATCAAACCTGCTATCTCTTATGCCTCTTGCATTGGTAGGCGGGTTCTTTACCACTAGCGCCACCTAGGAGGCCCTTTAAAGGGGGACTTTGGTTTTAATTGTTAGAAGTGCAGTTCACATTTTCCTCTTCTTAAGTGTCAGCACCTATGGTAAAGAATCTGCCTGCAATACAGGAGACCCAGGTTCGATTCCTGGATTGGGAAGATCTCCTGCAGAAGACAGTGGCTACCCACCCCAGTATTCTTGCCTGGAGAAGTCAGTGGACAGAGGAGCCTGGTGGGCTACAGTCCATGGGTCTCAAAGAGTTGGACACGACTGAGTGACTAGCACTTACTTACTTACTTGGTTTTAATTGTTAGAAGTACAGTTCACATTCTCCTCTTAGGTGCCAGCACATATAACGTGTCCCTTTGTGCAAGACTGAGACAAAACTGAGCTGAAAGAGGAAGCTTGCAGGATCCTATTTTGGAGTGGAATGGGGATGGGTGAGGGGTGATGAACAGAGATCTGTCATGTATGAGAAGAAAGAGGGGTCCAAGGGAGAGGGAATTCCAGGGCGGAAGGACCTCTGAAAAAAAGGCACAAAGAGGCCTGTGGGCTCATGGGGACAGGCCAGAGAAACGTGGGAAACATGGCCCACAGTGAGGTTGCCGGAGCCCTCAAGCTCTGTCCCTGAGAGAAGGGGAGCCTCTGGAGAGTCAGAGACAGGCCAGGCAGGTCTGCAGGTGTAGGGACTGAGTAACCAAGCCTCATCACTTTGCAGGCAGTAATGGGCTGAATGGGCCTCCCCAGGCTTGATCTGAAATCACTATGAGTTTGTGTCTGCTCTCCACAAGTCTGGAAGTCTCAGGGGAGGGGGAAAGTAGGCTATTTTCTGGTCTGGAGACACACCCAGTATTTCCAGAAAACTTGAGAGAAGTACAGGGATGATGAGCTGGGGCCACCTGACTGTAGGGAGAGGAAAGAGTGTGGGCTCTGGGTTCATGGGACAAAAATGTAACCTTGGCCAGTTTTCCCACCTATAAGGTGAGGATGATAAAAGTGCCTTTAGAATAGGTGATTGTAAGGACTGAATACTTGACTTACTGTAAATGCTCCATAAATATCCTTTCCGCTCTCCCGTGGGCTTCCCCTTGGTCTTCTTACCCTCAGCCTGTACCCTTGTACCTGTGGATTATCTGTCTCCATTCTTAACCCAAGTGCTTCCTTTCTTTTTACCCCCTGATCCCACTTTCCTACTGGTCAGGAACGTGCCTTTGAATTTCTTTACTTCTGATTCTCCTTGGAAATAGCCAGAAGAACACATGTAGCTGATAAATGGCAAAGTTGGGTCTTGCATCCCGGTCTGAATTCTCATTTCATGGGCTTTGATATCACACCATGCTCCTTGCACCTGTGTTCCTCACTCAGTGGCTGTGAGCAATCAAGCGTCTTGTCCAAGGCCTCACAGCCGTCAGTGGCAGGGCTGAGACCCAAACCCAGATCTGCCTGCCTCCAAACCTGGAGACTCCCCCTTGCCTGCATCTCCTGTAAGCCATTAAGTAATGGAGCATCTCACTTCAGTGTTTCTGTTTTAAAATAAAAATAATTAATTTATTTGGCTGCACCAGGTCTTAGCTGCAGCACGCGGGATCTGCGATCTTTGTTGTGGCATGCGGGATCTTTAGCTGCAGCGTGCAGGATCTACTTCCCTGACCAGGGATTGAACCCAGGCCCCTGCATTGGGAGTCAGAGTTTTAGCCACTGGACCACAAGGAAAGTCCCATACTATAGTATTTCATTAGCAACTCTCCCATAGGAATTCTGCGAGGCCATCCAGCAGGAGTCACACCCAGGTTGTAGATGAAGAAACTGAAGCTCAGAGAAGGAAAGCAACTTATTCAAGGTCACACAGAATTGGTAGAGCCAAAATTTCCCATGCTTCTACAGTCCCAGCTTAGTGCTATGTCTTAGTCATCCTTAGACATCCTGTTGTTCCTAAAGTGATGCCCTGCCCACGGTCGCTCCAGTAAATGTTTTCTGATGGGTTGGCTATTGCTATGTTGGATGCTATCTTTGTGCAGAGCCTGAGTTTTGCTGTTTCCAAGGCATCAGAGATGTCCTTGCTGCTCAGGGACAGGAAAGGGAAGTGATGGACCTTTATCACCTTATAGGTAGTGGTCACCCCAGGAATTGTAATCACCAGAATCAGAATGGTGGTTTGCCAATGATATCCTTCATCAAAACTGCAACCGATACTTAGTTCATTCATTTTCTTAAGTGTTTTTTTAGAGCCGGATTCTAGGTTCACAGCAAAGTTGTCTCCTGTCCCCCACATGCATAACTGAGCTGCCCCCATTATCACCATCCTTCACCAGAGAGGTGCGTTTGTTACAGCTGATGGACCTACTTTGACCCATCATTATCCCTGAAAGTCCGTAGTTTATGGTAGCATTCGCTTTTGTACATTCTATGCTTTTGAACAATCGATAGAGACATATGTGTGCTTGCTAAATCACTTCAGTTGTGTCCAACGCTTTGCGATCCTATGGATGGCAGCCAGCCAGGCTCCTCTATCCTTGGGATTTCCCTTCTCCAGGGGATCCTCCTGACCCAGGGATCGGACCCGAGTCTCTTATGTCTCCTGCGTTGACAAGTGGCTTCTTTACCACTATTGCCACCTGGCAAGTCCATAATGACATATATCCAGCATTATAGTATCATGTAGAGTTATTTTCGCTGCTTTAAAAATACTCCATGCTCTACATTTTCATCCCTCTCCACTAACCCCTGGCAGCCATTGATCTTTTAACTGTCTCCACACTTTTTCAACCAGTCCATTCTAAAGGAGATCAGCCCTGGGTGTTCTTTGGAAGGAATGATGCTAAAGCTGAAACTGCAGTACTTTGGCCACCTCATGCAAAGAGTTGACTCATTGGAAAAGACTCTGATACTGGAAAGGATTGGGGGCAGGAGGAGAAGGGGATGACAGAGGATGAGATGGCTGGATGGCATCACCAACTCAATGGATGTGACTCTGAGTGAACTCTGGGAGTTGGTGATGGACAGGGAGGCCTGGCGTGCTGCGATTCATGGGGTCGCAAAGAGTCGGAAAACACTGAGCGACTGAACTGAACTGAACTGAACACTTTCAGAATGTCACATAGTTGCAATCATACATTGTGTAGCCTTTTCAGATTGACTTCTTTCCCCTAGTAGTACACATTTAAGTTTTCTCGTGGCTTTTCATGGCTTGATAGCTCATTTCTTTTAGCAATGAATAATAATATTCTATTATCTGGATATTCCAGTTTATTTATCCATTCACCTACTGAATGACATCTTCAGTGTTGCTTCCGAGTTTGGTAATTATTAATAAAGCTGCTATAAATATCTGTATGCGGGTTTTTGTGTGGACAGTTTTTTTGCCTTCTTTGGATAAATACCAAGGAGCATACTTGCCGGATTGTATGTTAAAAGTATGTTTAGTTTTGTAAAAAAAAAAACAAAAAAAAAACTGCCAAACTGTCTTCTAAAGTGGCTGTACCATTCATTTTGCATTCCTGTAAACATAAGTGTGCATACTCAGTTGTGTCAGACTCTTTACGACCCTATGGACTGTTGCCCGCTAGTCTCCTAAGATTTTCCCGGCAAGAATACTGGAGTGAGTTGCCAATTCCTCCTCCAGGCGACCTTCCTGATCCAGGGATTGAACGTGCCTCTCCTGCACTGGCAAGTGGATTCTTTAACGTTGACCACCCAGGAAGCCCCATTCTGCTTTCCCACCAGCACGTTTTCACCAGCATTTGGTGTTGTCACTTTTCTGAATGTTGGCCATTCTTATAAGTGTGTGATGGTAGCTACTTATTATTCACAATAAATATAGTTCTGCTTACTACAGAAAATTCAGAAAATACAAAAAGTGTTAAGAAGAAAATAAGAATAAACTATAATGCCAATACCCAAAGGTAATGACCATTGTAAATATTTGATGGATATACCTCCAGTTTTTTCTGCACGCGTGTACGTGCGCACACACACACACACACACAGATACATGCCATCTTTCTTCTTAAACCAAATGTGTGATCAGATACAGTAGCTTACCTGTAGCAGAGATTGTTGATAATCTACTCAACACAGACACCCTTCTTTCTTGTTCACAGAACTTCAGAAATTTTAATATTTATTTGTTTATTTTTATTTTGACTGCACCAGATCTTAGTTGCAGCGTGAGGGATCGAGTTCCCTGACCAGGGATTGAACCTGGACACCCTGCATTACAAGCGCAGAGTCTAAGTCACTGGACAATCAGGGAAGTCCCTCAATTTTGTTTTTAGGTGGTAATGGAGTTGCCTTAATTTTAGAGAATTCAGTCTGTCCAGGGAAAGGAATCATGACCGATGCGGGCCACTCATGTTCATCTTATCCTCTCTCTATTAATTGTACTGCTGCACTGTCCAATTTGGTTACCATTGCCCACATGTGGCTTTTAAAATTCAACTAATTAAAATGAAATAATATTAACATATATGACTGTGGCTTCAGTATTGGACAGCATGGACACTGAACATCTCTGGAGGTGTGCATATGGCCCACTTCTGGCCAGGAAACGTGAGTGGTGAGTTTGCTGCCTCACTTTGCCTGGATGGAAAGACAGCATCATTGGGATGAAGCCTCTGTCCCTGCGTCTTCCCACCTAAGATGCCGCTGTGAGCATCTGATGCCTGGAGCTGCCACCTTGCAATAAAGTGACAAGTTCAAGGACAAGAAAACAACCTGTGTGGTATGGAGGTAGAATAGAATGAAAAGAGCTAAAAGCCACTTTTCTTTTTTAAAAAAACTTGTGGTTTAAATATACATAATATTTAACCTCTTATTATTATTTCCTGCTAGCTCACACAGTAAAGAATCTGCCTGCAGTGTGGAAGACCTGGGTTCGATCCCTGGGTTGGGAAGATCCCCTGGAGAAGGAAATGGCAATCCATTCCAGTACTCTTGCCTGGAGAATTCTATGGATGGAGAAGCCTGGCAAGCTACAGTTCATCGGGTCGCAAAGTCCGACACGATTGAGCGACTAACACACACACGTACTGTCTTAACCATTTTAAGTATCCAGTTCAGTAGTGTTAAGTACATTCTGGTCACTGTGCAGCCAGTCTCTAGGATGCTTCATCTTTGGAAAATGAAGCTCTGTGCCCATTAAACAACAACCCCCCCATCCCCCCACCAGCCCCTGACAACCACGATTCTATGGTTTTAGACTACTTTATGTACCTCATGTGGGAGAAGGAAATGGCAGCCCACTCCAGTATTCTTGCCTGGAGAATTCCATGGACAGAGGATCCTGGTGGGCTGCTGTCCATAGGGTTGCACAGAGTTGGACACGACTGAAGTGACTTAGCATGTGTGCATGCATTGGAGAACGAAATGGCAACCCATTCCGGTATTCTTGCCTGGAGAATCCCAGGGAGAGAGGAGCCTGGTGGGCTGCTGTCTATGGGGTCCCACAGAGTCGGACGCGACTGAAGCGACTTAGCAGCAGCAGCAGCAGCAGCATGTACCTCATGTAAGTGAAATCATATAGTACTTATCTTTTTGTGACTGACTTACTTCGCTTAGCATAATGTCCTCAAGCTTCATCCATGTTATAGCACGTATCAGAATTTCCTTCCTAAATTCTTCCTAAATTTTAAATAGTATTCCATTGTATGTTTATACTCCATTTTATTTATCCATTCATCCATCCATAGACACCTGGGTTGCTTCTACCTTTTAACTATCATGAGCAATGCTGCCAAGAACATGGAGTGTACAAATACTTCTTTGGGATCCTGCTTTCAGTTCTTTTGGGTGAATATCTAGAAGTGAAATTGCTGGAGTGTATGTTAATTCTATTTTTAGTTTTTTGAGGAAATCAATGCTGAGTTCCACAGCAGCTGCACCATTTTACATTTCCACCAACAGAGCATAAGGATCCAATTTCTCTACGTCTTCTCCAACACTTGTTATAGCTTTTAATTTATGGTTTGATTTGTATTTCACTAGAAGAAGCACAAGCTGGAATAAAGATTGCTGGGAGAAATATCAATAACCTCAGATATGCAGATGACACCACCCTTATGGCAGAAAGTGAAGAGGAACTAAAAAGCCTCTTGATGAAAGTGAAAGAGGAGAGTGAAAAAGTTAGCTTAAAGCTCAACATTCAGAAAACGAAGATCATGGCATCTTGTCCCATCACTTCATGGGAAATAGATGGGGAAAGAGTGGAAACAGTGTCAGACTTTATTTTTTTGGGCTCCAAAATTACTGCAGATGGTGATTGCAGCCATGAAATTAAAGACGCTTACTCCTTGGAAGGGAGGTTATGACCAACCTAGATAGCATATTCAAAAGCAGAGACATTACTTTGCCAACTAAGGTCCGTCTAGTCAAGGCTATGGTTTTTCCTGTGGTCATGTATGGATGTGAAAGTTGGACTGTGAAGAAGGCTGAGCATCGAAGAATTGATGCTTTTGAACTGTGGTGTTGGAGAAGACTCTTGAGAGTCCCTTGGACTGCAAGGAGATCCAACCAGTGCATCCTAAAGGAGATCAGTGCTGGGTGTTCATTGGAAGGACTGATGTTGAAGCTGAAACTCCAATACTTTGGCCACCTCATGTGAAGAGTTGACTCATTGGAAAAGACCCTGATGCTGGGAGGGATTGGGGGCAGGAGGAGAAGGGAATGACAGAGGATGAGATGGCTGGATGGCATCACTGACTCGATGGACGTGAGTCTGAGTGAACTCCAGGAGTTGGTGATGAACAGGGAGGCCTGGCGTGCTGCGATTCATGGGGTTGCAAAGAGTCGGACACGACTGAGCGACTGAACTGAACTGAACTGGATGATTGATTTTGAGCGTCTTTTGAGCATCTTTTCACGTGTCTGGTGGTCATTTGTATACTTTTTTTGAGGAAATGTCAAGCCTTTGCCTAGTTTTTAATTGACTCATTTGTTTTTTATTGTCGAGTTGTAGGGATTCTTTACATGTTCTGAACATTAACCCCTTATCAGTTATATGACTTGCAACTATTTTCTGTAGGTTTTCTTTTTCATTCTGTTGATTGCCTAAGAGACTGTTTCTTGATGACCACCATGGGACATTAAAAGTTTTCCTGATGGATATACATATCCTACTCTCCCCCTCATTATATTTTCTGGAGCATTCCTACGTATCATTTGATGCTCTTCAAAAAATATTTTCAATGGCAACTTTACATTCCCTGTTACTGACATATCAGTAACTTAGTTTATCTATCCATTCCCCTAATGTTGGCATAATAAGTGAGTGAAGTGAAGTGAATATTGGACATAATAAGTGTAAATGAAGCTGGGATTAACATGCTTGTGTCTAAATCTTTAGGAGCATCTTTCATTATTTTCTTGTAATTGATTCCTAGAAGTGGTATGGGCTGACTCAAATGGTTCTTAGTCATCTTGTTAATTTTCCTTACAATTTGTGCCAATTTCATCCCATCTGCAGTGGGGTGAAAGTTCTCTTCTCTCCATTCCTCCCAAGGCCAAGTATTATGCGTTAAAATCTGCTAATTTAAAGGTGAATGGTGATAATATTTGCTTTTAAATACCTGTGTTGTGCCAGAGGATGAGAAACAAGACAAGACCTTGTCCTGGGACATTGATTCTAGTTCTGATTCTGTCATCAGGCTTCCACAACGACCTTCTGGCTCTGAGATTTTAAACATCATCGGTTTTTCTTCATCTTCTGCCGTTTATGGTGACTGATAGTTGGAAAAGCAGTTTCCCTCCTATTCTTTGGGTGAATTCTCACAGCAACCTTGCAGGAGGCGTGTAGAGAAAGAAGGTCCAGAAGGTGAACAAACTTGCCCAAGGTCGTACAGCCAGTTAAGTGCCTGAGGAGGAAGCATTACCGGCAAACTTCTGTCTGGCTTTCTTCAGAAAACATCAAGATGTGAATTTAGAAGACATTAGCTTGATTCCCAGCCCTTAGAGCCTCTTTCAGATCCCAGCATCTCATCCATACTGAGCCTGGGCGCTCAGCCAAGCGAGGACCATCAAGTATGTCTCAGGCGCTTGGCCTCCGTCCAAACCCAGCATCTTGTTTCTTCCTGAAAGAGGCGCTGGGATGCCATCTCTTCTCATTCTCATAGACCATTCCCTTTGCACTCTTTTTTTTCCCATTGACATAACATTATGTTAATTTCAGGTGTGCAGTGTGACGATTCCATATTTGTATATATGTATTGCAAAATGATCACCACTGTAAGCCCAGTTAACATCTGTCACCACCCACAGTCACAACAATTTTTTTCTTGTGATGAGAAATTTCCAGATCCAGTCTCCTGCTACTGACACTGCTAAGTCACTTCAGTCGTGTCCGACTCTGTGCGACCCCATAGACGGCAGCCCACCAGGCTCCCTCGTCCCTGGGATTCTCCAGGCAAGAACACTGGAGTGGGTTGCCATTTCCTTCTCCAATGCATGAAAGTGAAAAGTGAAAGTGAAGGCGCTCAGTCGTGTCTGACTCTTAGCGACCCCATGGACTGCAGCCCACCAGGCTCCTCCGTCCATGGGATTTTCCAGGCAAGAGTACTGGAGTGGGCTGCCATTGCCTTCTCCGATCCAGGCTCCTAGCTTCTTTCAAATGTGCAATACAGCATTACTAACTCTAGTCACCGTGCTATACATCACCATTGCATTCATTTTATAATTGGAAATTTGGACCTTTTAACCCCCTTCCCCTACTTCACCAACCCTCACCCCCTGCCTCAGGCAACCACCAATCTGTTTTCTATATCGATGAGCTTGGTTTTTGTTTTGTTGCTTATTTGTTGTAGAATCCACACAGAAGTAAGGTTATATGGTATTTATCTTTTTCTGCCTGACTTATTTCGTTTACCTTCTCCTTCTTTTTACACAATCCCTTTCCAACCCTCTTCCCCAGTTGGTATGAAATTTCCAAGAAGACTAAATTCTGTAAATGGTAGGACTCCTTACACTGCAACTATTGTTTGCCTGGAGGAAGCCATGACCCTCACTCAATAAAGGAGGGAAAGAGAGTCACCATTTTTTGGAGCACCTACCAAGTGTCAAGCACTGTTCCGTTCTGTATGTCCATTATCCTCACAATAAACCTGAGCACTGGCATTAATAGCCCCACTTTTCAGATGAGGAAACTGAGTGCCAGAGAGATAATGTGACATACTGGGACACTCGGCTATCTGGTGGAGGTAGAACTGGGATTCAAACCGAAGGCCATTTGGACCCCACAGTCATGCTTGTCATTTTTCATATCCCAGAGTTGTGCTATCCAATACGGTAGCCACTACCCACTCCTGGCCATATAAACTTAATTTAATTCAAGTTGAATAAATAAAATTCAATTCCTCAGTAGTACCGGCCACGTCTCTCTCAATAGCCATACATGGCTGGTGCCTGTATTGGACACCATCAAATATAGAATTTTTCCACCACTGTGGAAAGATCTGTTGGATAGCACTGCTGTAGAATGTCAAGAAAAGAAAGGAACTTTGGTGATTTTTACTCTTGCAAGGGGAGCCAGCCATCTGCCATTTGTCAACCCTGTATGGAGTCTATCAAGTTATCTTCCCTGGGTGAGAGCAAAATAAAATTATCCATGGGTTTCTGGGCTGTGTTTTGTCTTTCTTCTGGTTTGGGAGGAGACTGCAAGCTGACTACACTCATTTCCATCCTGGACAGGTGCCCATGGATCTGTGTCTTCATATCCCTTCTGCCCCCAACCCCTAGCTACCCAGTGCCCTCCTCTGGCACAGGGGATTCATGATGCTCCTGGCCATTAAAATGAGATGTCTTCACAAGACAAGTCAGATGGGGACTGAGCAGTTTCACGACACACTGAGCTTCATTCCAGCTAGGTGGCTACTGGGTGCATGGAGGCTGCTGGGGAGAGGTGTCTTCACTGAGTGACAGTGAGGAGGAGGACTGATGGAGATCTTTGGTAAAGAGATGTCTGATTATAATTGGATTTTTTCTTGCTTAAGAACGGAAGGAGAAGGGGGCAACAGAGGATGAGATGGTTGGATGGCATCACTGACTCAATGGACATGAGTTTGAGCAAACTCTGGGAGATGGTGAAGGACAGGGAAGCCTGGTGTGCGGCAGTCCACAGGGTTGCAAAGAGTCAGACACAACTGAGAAACTGAACAACAACAGAATCCCTTTCTTATAGTCAAGGAATTCTCATTTTGTAAATGAAGGCAGTTTTCTCCCACCATAGAAGCCAAAAGCCAGGTATTTGCCTTTATAGTTTCCACTGCAAGTATGAGATGGGCATTTGAGTCAGACTCAACCGATCAGAGCTTGGGTTACAAGGAAGCTGAGACTGCCAGCAAACCTCATGTGGAGGGTAGGTGAGAATGATGCTGAGATAGTGTCCATGGCCAGATATCTGTAGCAAAAGTTGGTACCCAATGTCCTCACCAGACGACTCCATAGTATAAGGTGTCACATGACCTGGTCTTGTCATTCTTGTTCACTTCTAGAAGTTTCCTGATGAGTTTTGAACTTCTCTCTTTTTTTTTTTAAATTATTTTTATTTATTTGTTTCTTCTGGGTTTTAGTTGTGACATGTGAACTCATAGCTGTGGCATGTGGGATCTAGTTTCCTGACCAGGGATTGAACCTGTGCCCCCTGCTTGGGGAGTGCAGGGTGCTGGCTACTGGACTATGAGGGAAGTCCTTGAACTTCTTATTTAATGAATTGTGTTTCTGCTTATCATCAGCCAGAGTTGATTACTATTGCTTAAAATGAACTGACACAGTGGCGTTCACTGGAAATAGACCAGATCGTTTCTAGGCTGGAGTTTGCTCTGCAGGGGAGCTGGAGCGGAGGGGTCTCTGCTTTGGTCCACATGATATCTCCATATCAGGACCCACTCATCCCAGCCCCACTGGCCTCTTTCCTTGCTGTTGCATTATCACCCTCTTTCTTCTTCCTCAAACTTAGCAAGTCTCCAGAACTGGGAGCTTGGGAGCCCTGCTCTGACTTTCTTCCATGCCGTGAGTCCTCTCTCCAGGGCTTAACAGTTCAGAACATCCTTTCCCTATTTTTCTCCTGAAGCAACTCTTTTTTGAGCAATAATTGTCTCAAAGTCTAAGTTGGGTGGAAAAGGGGTCACAGTGTGAAAGCAAATGGAAACATACTAAGTAATATATCAAAATAGTACCCCACCATACTAGGGTGAATAACCACCCTGGTTTGCCCAGCTGAGAGCTTTCCTGGGAGATGGGACTTTTTCCCCCATGCTGTGTGGTTTATGGGATCTAAGTTCACTGACCAGGGATTGAACCAACGTCCTTGGCAGTGAAAGCTCAGAAGCCTAACCATTGGACTGCCAGGGAATTCCCTGGGAGATGGGACTTTTGACTGATAGCAAACAGGAAAAGTTCTGTGTAAACAAGGATGAGATGATCACCCTACACTTTAGTACTGTTATTATTAATCCTGTTTTTCTACACAGTTTTATATAGTTTGCTAAGGACAGAAGCAAGATCAGGCTGTCATCAACAGGCCCTTATCAAAGTTTTTTTTCTTTCTGATAAGTGAAAAAAAATCTCAATGTTATTTCAATTTTCATTTCCTTTAATATGAGTGAGCAGAGCATCTTTTTAGGTTTGAAAGCCATGTTTTCTATACCCTTTCTCTGAACTAGCTATTTATACTCCTTATGTACCTGTTTTTTTTTTTAAATTATAAATATAGACATCTAGTATTGATTGATTTTTTTTCTCCTTGACTCCTGCTTATATGACAGTAAGAAATAAAAAATGTATCAGCCCACAATGTGAATAGAAGAGGAGGCAGACATCAGTGGTCCAGAAATTTTGGCAGACTTAGACGGCAGACAGAGACAGAGGAGAAGTACTGACTTTAACAGGAGGAGGAAGTTATGATCTAACGTCTGCAGAGAGGAATATTGATAACTGAAAGGTGAGTCCAGAATCCTTTCTTAGAAGAAATGGATGCTAAAGTTGAGGAAATCTCCCAGAGAGTAGAACAAAAAAAGCCAAAAAGAGGGATGAAAGAGAAAAACAATGAGAAAATTAGCTTAGTCCATTAAACACAATTTCTAATAGAAGGTCAAGACACAATTTCTAAAGAAGTTTAAGACATATAGAAAAAATAGCAATAGCTGCAAAGGAAACAAATGAAAAAGTGTGGAAGAAATAAAACATAAACCCACATTATTGGGTTCAATAGAAACAGTGTTTGTAGTTATTATAGGGTAAACATGATTCATGGACTTAACTATATTGAATAATCCTGGGTAGGCATGTAGAGTAGGTTAACATGTGAAGGGAAGTAAGTAAGGACCCAAAGGATGATTCAGAGTCAGGTATCTTAGTTGGGGCCAGCTAACTGCTGTAACAAAAATTCTCCTTGCCTCAGTAGCAGAATCCAGTAAAAGTTTATTTTTTTGTCTAGTTTGGACAGCTCTCTACTAAGAAGTGTCTCATTGATCCAGATTCCTCCTATTCTGCAACTCAGCCATCTCCTAGAGCCTTGAAGTCCTTCACTTTCAAGTCCTTTAAAGCCCTTCACCTTAAAGCTGAGGAAGTATGAACAATTATATGAGAGGTTTTTATGGGTTAGGCCTGAGAATGGCACACATCATATTCATTTGGCCAGAACTTGGTCTGAACCACAGGGAAGGCTGGGAAATGTTGTCTAATTCTGTGTTTAGGAGCCAGAAAACAATGTGAGGGGAGCAAGTAGCAATATTTGCCATATTAGACAAAGGTAGGCTGTAGGGTGGGGAAGAACATCCCAGGTATTCAGAGCTTCCCAGTGGCACTAGTGATAAAGAATCCGTTTGCCAATGCAGGAGACATTTGAGACAAGGGTTTGATCCCTGGGTCAGGAAAGATACCCTGGAGTAGGAAATGGCAACCTTCTCCAATATTCTTGTCTGGAAAATTCTATGAGCAGAGGAGCCTGGAAGACCACAGTCCATGGGGTGGCAAAGAGTTGGACATGACTAAGCATGTATGGACCTCACATATTTGTCAAGCACCTACTATGGACTAAGCATGGCAGATATAACAGCATGTGGCAGTGGGTAACAGCAGGTCGAGTTCCTGGGGGAGGGAGTATGGAACCTGGCCTTGGAGGTGAATGTGGCTAGAACGGAGTTTTACTGATTCTGTAGAAAGTAGTAAGGGCTTTGGACTTTATTTTGAAAGAAATGGAAGTCCATTAAATGGTATGGAACATAATGTGACCCAATCTGCTTTATGTTTTAAAATGATCACTTTGGCCACCTTGTGGAAAATAGATTGGGAGGTCAGAGCTGGACACAGGAGTTAGAAGTAGAGCTTAACTATGTCAGGCAGGCTAGAGATGAGGGCAACACCTGGCCTGATGTGATGGCACTGGGGATAGAGAAAGGTGGATAGGAGAAATATTTGAGAGGTACTGGTTCAGACGATAAAGAATCTGCATGCAATGCAGGAGACCCATATTCGATTCCTGGGTCAGGAAGATCCCCTGGAGAAGGGAATGGCAACCCCAGTCCAGAGTTTGCCTGGAGAACTGCCTGGAGAATTCCACGGACAGAGGAGCCTGGCTGGCTACAGTCCACGGGGTCGCAGAGTCGGACACGACTGAGCGCCTAACGCATGCACATACACACTCTAAATAAGAGACATGGTGACTGACTTAATGGGGTGGGAGGGGCGTGTGAAGGAGAAAGAAGGGACAGGAATGATTGCTAAATTTTCGGTTGAGTGGTCTGTTGGACTCTAAATGGGAGTTTGAGACATGAAGGCACTTGAGAAAAGGCCAAAGGACACAACAAAGCCAGTGCGTTACATTTTACAGTTGGAGAAACTGAGGCACGAGATACTAGCAGGCGGAGTCAGACCGTGTATCGCTCGTCTCACACCCCCTTAGATGGGTGAAAGGACCGAAGGGTCTTGGGTACCTACTAAGGGTCAGTACCTGGCCGGGCCCGGCCCCTCCCTGCCGTGCCTGACAGACTGTCAATGACCGTCATTCGTGTCTCAATAAAGTTATTGAAATTGACACTGGTTGCTAAGGAAGTAGGTCGCCGAGCCGGTTGCTAAGGAAGTGAGCGGCCTCGTTCTCTCCCCATCCGGGGCAGCGGGGAACGGCTGAGCCAACGGCTCAGCCCACGGCTCGCCGCCGCCCCCGCAGCCGCCCGCTTTCAGCTCGGGCTGCAGGTGAGTCGGGGTGGAGCCGCAGGGCCGCTGGGCAGGGCCGATCTTTCCGCCGCATGGTATCTTCCCCTGGAGGCCCGCGGCGGCACCACCGACAGGCTTTGCAGCTCCGGCAGCGGGAGCATCTTCTGCCCTGCCTCCTGGGCATCTTCAGGCAGTCCGGACGGCCTCGTCCCCTTCTCCCCCAAGCGGGAGTGCGGCCCGACCCCAGACCCGGCCGCGGGGGTGGAAGTCAGAGAAGGAGCTCTGGGGAGAAGCGGGAGGGAGAGGGGAAGCGGTAAGGGAGGTGGGGAAGCGAAAGCTTGGGGTCCAAACCTTGGCGCTGCCCCTGGCTCACTGTGTGACCTTGGGCAAGTCCCTTTCCCTCTTGGCCTCAGTTGACCTGTTTGCCCAGTGGGGTCCTAACACTTGCTGCTCGGAGTGTTTAAGATATTGAGCCGTGTATGCTGGAAGTTCCCTCAGTGGGGAGGAGAAGGGCCAAGAGTCCAACTTGAAGTCCGAGTGTCTGGATTTGAGACTCTGCATCTCCACTTAGTAATAGTGTTGGTTTGGACAAATTAATCTCTGAGCCTTCTTTTCTTATCTGTAAAATGCATTAATGAACTGCAGTGAGAATCCAGTAAGATGGGTATGTCAAGTAGCTTGGCACATAGTAAGTGTTCAATAAGCTGTTAGGAGGCATGTGGGGTGGTTTGGCTAAGGCTTCCTGGAGGGGCTGACTTTGAGACAGGTAGGGTTTAGGTGTGTAGTGCACCAGTGATGTTTCTCCCTTGTTGACATTCCCCCTCAGTTTTACTTCTTCATTCTGCTAAGAGCAAGGGAGGTGGTGTGGATTTCTGCAAAATAGTCCTGGTGGGGGAAACCCTAGGGTCAAGTCCTTGTTGATAGTTGAGGTTATGGTTTTATTTTTTTACTTAGGTCTTGTTGACTCTTCCAGAAGACAGAGTTATGTTTCTGTCTTTTGAGAAGTTCTTGAAACAGTAACAGCTATTTCCAAGTGTGACTGGCCCTTAAACAACACAGATTTGAACTGTGTGGATGCGATTTTTTTTAAACAAAGTTATGTACTTCACCTTTATGTATAAAGAACTTGAGCATCCATGGATTTTGGTTTCCACAATCCTGCAACCAGTTCCCTGCAACCAGTTTCCCGCAAATACTGAGGGTCAGCTGTATATGATTAAGAAGCACTTTTCAGGTATATTATCTCATTTAATCTTCACATAGACTTTGCCAGGTAGGTGGTGATGTCATCTCCGTTTCGAAGATGAGGAAACTGAGGCTAAGAAAAGTGAATGACTTGCCTAAGAATTTTATACCTATTAAGTGATGGAGCTGGACACACTTCCAGGTAAATTCTGTATTTTCTTCTCCGTACCCTGATATCTCTGATATTTCAGCGGTTCTTTTGTTCCTTCTGACTGCTGTGGCTAGAGGCTTTTCTTCCACTGACAAGGAAACAAGGTCTTACATAAAGCTTCAGTTAAATAGATAGTATCCAAAGTGTGGACTTCAGAACAGAGTTGCAATGTTTAAAGGGGTTTCTCTGTCCTCCTGACCCCTCCTCTTTAAAATGAGAGGAGTAAGCTAATGGGTCCTTTTAGTGCTATTGTGCAATTCTGATGGCATGCTAGTGGTTTAAAAGCATGGAATGAAGATGCCTGGCTTCAAATCTTGGCTCTGCTGCTTCTAAGTTATGTGCCACTGAGTAATTTGCTTTACTTCTTTGTGCTACAGTTTCAGCATCTGGAAAAGTAGGGTAATAATAGTATCTACCACCCATGGCTGTTGTGAGGATTTATTATGCCTAATATATGTGAAGTGCCTGGCAGTTTTGGTAAACATTAGCTATCGTTATTTAGGCTTTGTTAAGGACTGAAGGAGAAGGCAGTGGCACCCCACTCCAGTACTCTTGCCTGGAGAATCCCATGGATGGAGGAGCCTGGTAGGCTGCAGTCCATGGGGTCACTAAGAGTCAGACATAATGAGTGACTTCACTTTCACTTTTCACTTTCATGCATTGGAGAAGGAAATGGCAGCCCACTCCAGTGTTCTTGCCCGGAGAATCCCAGGGACGGGGGAGCCTGGTGGGCTGCCGTCTATGGGGTCGCACAGAGTCGGACATGACTGAAGTGACTTAGCAGCAGCAGCAGCAGCAGCCTAAATAACCTGAATTATGCTTTATATTCTAATGATGGTTAGTGAATGAATAAAGCATATGCTGATGATACTAGGTCTTGTCAACTTCACAGGGTCACTGAATTCATGAAACAGTAGCTGTCATAGTATGGTATAAATGTCACTGTTACAGGGTTACCCCAGGAACCTGTAATCCCATGTCAGAATGGATTGCAAAGAAAAACGAAAGCTGATGGTCGGATGCCAGGTCTGGTTGTCCAACTCCCAGTTCAGTAAATGTTTACCAAATCCCTATTTGCCAAGCATGTGGGGCATGTGGAGATCAGCCCCAACTCCACATTCTTCAAGGACCTCGGGGCTTAATTTGCATATCGCTAGCATTTGAATTGAATTTGATGACTTTAAGTGAGTTGTGCCTTGTGTCTTCCCCTCCTTGGTGTAAAGGTGTGAATTCACATCTCTTGTGTCCTTAGGTTTCTGTTGGGTGCCTGGGCTAGAAGTCTTGGCTTGCTAAGCCCTTTATCCACTGATTTATGGGTCTCTGAGAAAGAACCTTCTGTTGTGCTGGTTAATAATACAGTGCCCTCTTTATGGTGCCTAATGGTTTACAAGAATGCTTAAACGTGTCTTCACTCATTTGGTCTTTCAGTAACCCTGTGAGGACAGGAGGGTGCAGATTGAGATTCCCATTTTACAGGCGAGGGACTTGAGGTAAGAAGCCAGGCTGCTGGTAGGTGGCCCATTTCACGTTGATCTCCAGGCCTTCTGACTCCAAGTTCAGTGCTCTTGCCCTACTGGCTCAGTTTCATTCACTTGCTGAACACATGGTGTGTGTCCGGTGCAGTTCTAGCCTGGAGCTGTGATGGTAGAGAGTTAGGTGAGGTCCTTGCTCTCATGCAGCTTCTATTCTGATGGCAGCAGCAGCAGAAGAAACTGGTAAATGAATGGAAATAAGTACTCTGAAAACAGTAAAACAGTGTGTCATAGAGAGTAACTTCTCCATGGGGGTGCTGCCGCTTAAGCTGGGTGGTCCAAGAAGGTTACTCTAAGATGATGACATTTTTGCTGAGATTTGTGGCCAGCCATTTGAAAATGGCAGAAGAGCAGGGGTAAAGCCTCTGAGGTGGGAATAAGGTTGGTAAATTCTGGGAACCAAAAGAAGACTCAGAGTGGCCGGAGCAAGTGGGCTTGTGGGGGATGGGTGGGGGTGAGGCTTCAGGTCGTGCAGGGCCTGTAGCCCAGAGCCCGGAGGTAGGCTTTTATTCCAGAAGCAATGGGAAAGCATTGAAGGCTTAAAGAGGGAAGTGATATGATCTGTTTTGTGTTTTTTAGAACTCACTTTGGCCTCTGTGGCCAGTGAATTTTAAGAGGTATAAGAATGGCAGCCTGGACAGTTGTTCAGAGGCCAAGTGAGAGGTGATGGTGGCTTTCTAGGGTGTTGGCAGTAGAGATGGTATAAGAGGATGGATTGGGGATGTGTCGTGGAGGTGAAACCAGCGGGATGGTGGTTGAGGGCAAGGAATCATAGATGATTCCTGGGTTTTTGGCCTGAGCAATTAGGTAGATGTTGGTGGTGCCATCTGCCTTGGAAATGATAAGACAGCTTTTTGGTAAGGTGCCCTGTGTGGAAGAATTAGCTCTGGTTCCTGTGAACCCTTGGAGGAGAGGCACAAGGTATAAACATCCCACTTAGAGCCTCTGGGGAGGAGATCCGACAGGATAGACAGCCAGGTGTGTCTGTTTGAAGCCTCCCCCAGGACATCAGAAGCCCTACTTTTCTTGAAGTCTGGCTCTTTGCCAGCTTGTGGAGTGGCAGGTGTGGGCTATGCCAGGGCAGTGCCCATCTGTTTCATTGCTGTTGGCGTTGCTGTCCTAACTCAAGATCTTTGCTGATGAAGGTTCCTGGGGGAAGGCTGGCCAACTCTGGGAGACAGAATGGAATCACTTGTGAAGTTCAGTGCCTCAAATGGCCACAGTCTGCCTGCCAAAGTGGTTCTTTCTTGGCCATCGAATGACATTTCTAAAGTTTCAGAGCTTTTGATTTGGGAATCCCTTGAGAAGCTGTTGTGTTCTGCTAAAATTCCTAGAGCATCCTTGAATGGTGTATCTGTTCTGAGCAAGGGAATTTGAGCTTTCTTTTCATTTATGCTAATAACTGCCTCGGTAAATTTAGACTTCACAATGTTGTAGATTCAGCACTGTGAATAGTGAGACTAATAATTTACCACCTCCACTTGTCTAGCTTTGTTTTCAGTTTAGAATGCTCTTTCCTCCACATTCTTGTGTACTGATGTTTAGTTCGTTGAGATCATGTGGCACATGTATTTTACCTAGTTTACAGATGAAGCATTGAGAGGGCATTCATTTTGGTCAGTAATATTAGATACTTGGTAGGTGCAGGGCTAGGTAGATCCTTGTTGGTCCAAGGATGTTCTGTATGATCAAGGCACCCGTGTGCCCTGAGAGCTTATTAGAAATGTAGAATTTATGTCTAGATATAGTCAACCAGTCTGCATTTTACCAAGACGTGCCCTCAGGGTGTTTTCTGGGTACATTAAAGCTGGTGATGCACCTCTTCAGTAATAAGTCACAAAACTAGGACTTAACCAAACATAATGGTAATAACAGTACAGGCTTCCCTTGTTTTTTTGTGCTTCACAGATACTGCATTTTTTACAATTTGAAGGTTTGTGGCAACCCTGCATTGTCAGGTGATGGTTAACGTTTTTTTGGGCAATAAAGTATTTTTAAATTAACAATTGCATTTTAATTAAACAATTACATTGTTTTGTTAGACATAATACTCTTGCACACTTAATAGACAACAGTATAGTGTAAACATAACTTTTATATGCTCTGGGGTACCAAAAAATTTGTGTGACCTGCTTTATTCCAAGATTTGCTTTATTATAGTTGTCCAGAGCTGAATCTGCAGTATCTCCAAGGTATGCCTGTAACAGGAATAGCTCACATTTATTGATCCAAATGCTGTCCTTTCTTTACACGCCTTGTCTCGTTTAGTCCTCACAGCAGCCTGGTAACTGAGTACTGTGATGAATCCCATTTTCCAGAAGAGGAAAGTAGAGGCACAGAAAGTCAGATAACTTACTCAGGCCTGCTGACTCCAGGTCCACTGCCCTTCCAGCCCCTCCTTGTTCATCTCTTTTTCAGATGGGCAGCACCTCCCTGATGTCTTGTCAAAGGCCTTTCTTTCCCTTTTGTATCCGGGTGACTAACTTCAAGTGCTGATGAAGGAAAAGTGACTTCATAGAATGACTGAAGAAATCAGGGGAAAAACCCTTGGTGTTTGAATATAATTCTGGATGTCAATTACTTGACTGACAGGCATCAGACAGATAATCTGATTAGTGAGATAGGCTACCTCTCCCTCTTCTTAGCTCTAACTCAGGGCTGAAACATGAAGCAGGTTGGCACTGTGAGCTTGTATTCTGAGTCATTCAGGCCTGAACTGCTTCTTGATTCTGGTGATAACATCAGTATCAATGAGGAGAAGCTGGCTAAAGTCCTATGCCACCAGTGGACTAATTGCAGAAGATTCCCTTTGTTGAGCCTCAGCTCTCCCTGTCTGCTGGGTGGGATTTTCCTTTCAATATCCCCTTATCTCCACAATCTTAGAAAGAGTTCTTGATCAAAGCCTGTACCATCACAGGAAATTCTGGTGTGAAAAGGCAGTGGGATCTGGGTGGAGACAAATTATCAGCACAATTCTGCCATTTGCTGTGTTACCCAAGGCAAGTAACTTAGCGTCTCTGGCCCTCAGGATCTGTATAGTCAAAATGGACATGGGATCATCTTCTAAGGCTCTTCCAGCGCTGCCTGAAAGACAGCTTTGAGTTGGGTAATCTTTTCCTTTTCCTTGGTGGCTTAATACAGTGCTTTCTCCCAGGCCTTCCAGGGTGGGGCTTTGAGAGCTCTGTCTTGGCAGTCAGAGATCCTTACCATCAGCTCATCTTATCAGCACAGACATCTGCATTGCTGCTTGGGATGTTCTTGTTTAAGGCTCAGTTAATCTTGGTGACACACTGTGTCTCCTCACTTTGTCACACTGATAGCAGATGGAGAGCTCTTCACACACAGGCACATCTATCTTTAGCATGCTGGTTTATTTAAATCATAGTTTGCATTAGAGAGCATCAGTGATAATTGTGGTGGGTGTGGTTTTATTTTTATAATTTTTGGCAAGATATTTGCAGCAGTTGCGTTTTGTCATATTTGAACATAGTGTATAAATGGAAGTGGGTCCAAGTGAAATAGAAATTGTAATAGATTCTTCGGAGCTGAGACTGGACATGCTGTTACCCACCGTGGGGTCCTTAACATCCCCTTCAGCACTGGTTTCTGGAAGGACTTGCTTTGAGGCTTTCATGTGTGATATAAATTAAACAGAGGCTAAATCTCATAGTACTGTCTCCAGCAGCATAGGGGACTGTAGTAAGCATTACTTTATAACACATTTCAATAACCTAAGCAAAAAAGTCTAGCTAGTAAATCATAAAAGATTCCATGCAGATAAGATAAAACGTCAGCTTGAGTTACTTAAGATAACCGCAAGAAGATAGTTCTTGGTGGAAATAGTTACTGGTTTTGCAAGGTCTGCAATAGCAGGACAGATTCTAGCCCAAGAAATACATGGTGCTTTTCCCTCCTTATTTCTTCAGTTTTGTCAGCATTTTAAAAAAATATTTTCCCCCCGACTATAAAAATAATTTCCACTGAGGAAAAATGAGGAAAATCCTAAAAAGGTTAACTAAGATTCACCTAGAAATAACTAGTTAAATCATCTTACTGTCCAAAGGAAAATGCATTCCTAAATGTGTTTTATCTCATGGATATGCAGTTCTTACCTATTTCTCTAATCATTGTCATTTAGGCTGGTTTCAATACTTAATTCTATGAGTAATGCTACAGTGGACATCTTAAAGATTACCTTTGCATAAACTTGTATTTATGTTTCTGATGATGTTTTTAAAATTAAAACAATATTTTGGTTGTGATGGGTTTTCTGTGCTGCTCACAAGCTTTCTCTAGTTGCTGAGAGTGGAGGCTCCTCTCTAGTTGCAGTGCTCAGGCTTCTCATGGTGGTGGCGTCTCTTGTTGCAGAGCACAGGCTCTAGGCAGCGGGCTTTCATAGTTGCTCTATGTCACGTGGAATCTTCCTGGACCAGGGATCGAACCCATGTCCTCTGCATTGGCAGGCGAATTCTCATCCACTGTACCACCAGGGAAGTCCAAGTTTTTTTTTTTTTTAACAAGGATCATTTTTTTAAGTTTTTATTGAACTTGTTACAGTATTGTTTCTGAATTTTATGTTTTGGTTCTTTGACCTGGAGGTATGTGGGAACTTATTTCCTGGACCAGGGATTGAACCCGTACCCCCTGCAGTGGAAGGCAAAGTCTTAATTAACCACTGGACCCCCAGGGAAGTCCCCTCGTGATTTCTTTAAACTGAATCCTTTCCTTGTTAAAAAAAAAAAAAATGTAATTGTAAAGGCAGCCTCCTAAATAATGTTTTTAACAAGATAGTGTCTAAACAAAATTGAAAAGGCAGCCATTAATAGTTTAGTGGGGAGGGATTACCTTTAGAAAAGGTATTCTGATTCAGTTTCAGCTCACTGGTCCACTTGCAGATGTCTTTTCAGATAGTTGCTCTCAAAGTGTATTTCCAGTTTTGCATTTGGAGATGTTCATTTAACATTTCATAACCATTTTTCCATATTTTCATGTTTAGTAATTATGAACTATAAACTTTCCCTAGCAGCGGGCACTGATGATGTTTCTGGCTTTTAATAATCACATATAGTGCTGTGGTGAGCATCTTTGCTTCTCTGCCAGCCTCATAAGAGAACAATTCTAAATAAATTAGTTTAGGGAAAGTTAGAACTTCATGAAGTTCAAAAGGAAAATTGTACCTTTTCCTTCTTAAAATTTGATTAGGACCCTCTAAAAATATCTTAAAAAAAAAAAGCTTCATGAGATATAATTCACATACCATAAGGTATCTTTTAATAACTTTTGTCAGCCTTCTTTGCTGTCTCCTTAATCTGTTTTTCTTTGTTCTTTTATTTAATTATTTGACTGTACCAGGTCTTAGTTGCAGTTCACAGGATCTCTGATCTTCGTTGTAGGATGCGGAATTCTTAGTTGTGGCATGTGGGATCTAGTTTCCTGACCAGAGATTGAACCTGGGCCCCCTGCATTGAGAGCATGGAGTCTTAGCCACTGGACTATAGTGAAGTCCCTGTTTTTCTTTTCGATACAGAATTCCTTGTGAGTAGGACTCAGAACATGAGACTTTAACATTTAAACCCTTCACTCTCTGAATAGACTATTGGCTGGTGACATTAACCAGAAATACTGTATGTACGTTACCAGTTTTGTGCAGTGGATGAGCTGTGAGAGCAAGCATGTCTTTATGGAATCAGGCAGTGAACCATGATATTTTTGATGGACTTGCAGAGAGGAATTTTTAAAATGTAGCCAATTCATTATATTACTGAAACACCCTGTGATTTATGGGATATTCTGTTTGATCAACTTTGGAAACTGTTTACTATGAAGGTAGCATGTGTAGGCAGCTTCTCTAACATGAATGTACACACCAGAATCACTAGAGATGTTGATAATGGGACTCTGATTTTGAGGATTTAGATGAGATTAGATTCTAGTGGTTAAATGAGGTGGGACGGGGGAGGATTTTAGGTGACACTCCGATACAACATCCTAAATTCTGTTGAGTTGACACTGTGAGAGTTATTCCTTCTGAAACTCTTTTGGCTCTTCTGACTATGTCAAGAAGAGTGTTTGGTTCCAGTCTTTCTTAACATGTGCTGAGTTCCCTTTCTAACCAAGGGAGATCAGTTCTGAGGCCTTAGATAAGCTATAGTTATTTAGTTTGAATTTAGTAACACTGTTGTGTGTCCTTATATTTATTTTCAGTTACCTTCCATTTGCAAGTGATACTGGTTTTCCATTTATGGTAGTGATAGAAAGTTTCTTATAAAAAGAAATGTGTGTTAAAAGTAGGTTTAATGCAAAACCTTAACTCAATAATAGTACAGGTAGTGTATGGATATGGCAAAAACTGTGAAGTCAGATGACTGACATTTAGGACCTGCTGGTGTGGAAAAAAAGGCCGTGAACTTTGGAGCCAGGTTGCCCTGATTTCTGCTTACTTTGCTGCTGATTATCTCAGTCTGCCATGTTGCTTCTCTCTCTAGTCTCCAAGGTTTTTCACTCCTGTAAATTGGGTCAGGGCAGAGGCACCTCCTATAGGCCAGGCATCGTCATGCTTGTCCTTCTCTGATCCTCACACAACCCCAAGTAGCCGGGCATTCATGATAGTCCCATTTTGCAGAGGAGGAAATAGGCTCAGAGGGGTGAGGGAACTTGCATGGAGTCCCAGAGCTGGGAATGGTTGGACTGGGTTTCAATCCCTGGTATGTCTGAACCTCTTTTTTGTTATTCCAGGCCACCTCCCTCCTTCAAATACAGGATTTGTTGTGGCTGTCTGCCCAGCTGCCTGGCTGTCTGATTAAAAGGCCAAGTCATTGTGTACACTCATCATCACTACATTATTGACAATAGCCAAGAGGTGCAAGTAGCCCGCATGTCCATGGCCATATCAATGGATAAAGAAAATATGGTATATGCTACAATGGGATGTATTTAGCCTTATAAAAACAGAGATCTTGTCACATGCTACAATACGGATGAGCCATGAGGCTGAATGGTGGTTTCCAGGGGCTGGGGAGACGGAGGTGGGGAGTTGCTATTTGATAGGTATAGAGTTTCAGTTTGGCAAGATGAAAAAGTTCTAGAGATCTGTTGCATAACACTGTGAATATCATTACTGAACTGTACACTTAAGACTGGTTGAGAGGGTACATTTTATAATAATGTGGTTTTTTTTTTTTTTTTTTAACCACAGTTAAAATTTTCTTAAAAGTTAAAAAAAAAGTGCCATTGGTCAGAAGGCAATCTGTTTTTCTTCCATTTTGGAAACTCTCAAGCATACATAAAAATCGAATAGTGGAATGAACCATGAACCCGTTACCCAGCTCCAGCAGTTATCAGCACATGGCAGTTCTGGTTCACCTGTGACCTTTTATCTACCCCACTGACCTCACCCCTGATTATTTTGGTTCCAGATAGTATGTCACTTTTATCTGAAAATGCTTTTGTGTGTATCTCTTAAGAGTAAGAACCTTCTTTAAAAAATACCGTTTTTACACCTAAAAAGTAATGATAGTTCCTTAACATCAGGGTTCGAAGTTTCTTGATGGTCTCATATATTTTTGATAATCAGCTTGTTCAAATCAAGATCCAGAAAAGGGTCCTACTCAAGGACCAAATGTTGTATTTGGTTGATTAAGTTTCTGACATCACAGTATAAATTTTAAGCAAAGAGACTGTTTCATTTCTTTGCTGGATCAGTACATGGAACAAGAAGTTCCTGGCAGGCAGGCTCTTCCAGCTTCATAGCTTAGTGGTAGTTCAGAGCATTAGCCCTCAATGTCAGGGTCGTGTGGATGGTGGGTGCCCTGTGGGTGAGAAGATAAATGGTATAGCCAGGAGAGTGGGTAAGAGTGTGCCCTCTGTCAAAAGGACATGCATAGCCTTTAAACCTCTAGCAGTAACTTCTACTAAGAACCCCCACATATAGTTAAAGGTATATTCATTCACGTTGTATGCTCAGTCATGTCTGACTCTGCAAGGCTATGGAATGTAGCCCACCAGGCTCCTCTGTCCATGGAATTTTCCAGGCAAGAATACTGGAGTATTCTTTTCCTCCTTCAGGGGATCTTCTAGACCCAGGGATCAAACCCTCATCTCCTGCATCTCCTTCATTGGCAGGCAGATTCTTTACCATTGAGCCACCTGGGAAGCCCAGTGTTCAGGACATTCACTGCAGCATTGTTTGCACTAACCAAAAACTTCTGCAAAGACCAAAAACTGTTGGAGTTTCCCTCAGTGCGGAACTGATCAAATACAGTATCAGGCAACTGTACTGTGGTATCTAAGCAGCTACTTAAAAGGTAGGGACAGGGGTGAGGGTTGGAGGAATGGGAGGTTTCTCCGAGATCTATAAAGTAAGATAAAGAATGATGATACATACTTACTAACACCTCAATTTTAAAAGTGGGGAAGCAGTGTTTATATTAGTTAAGATATATTAAGCATGAATATATCATATATTAATGTTTGCATGCGCTTCAAGTATCTCCCCAAGTGTAGAAGGAAGATTCATTTGTTCACTGTATATACAACTTGAATTGTTGTAATCTCTGCATATATTGATAAACATGTATATGTATGTGTATATGTTTAGTAAGTTTAAAGTTTTTCAGTAAGACAAACCTGGTTTTAAATCCTGACTGTACCATTTAACTGCTGTGACCTTGAGCCAATAAATTTCTCTGAGCCTCCCATCCTTGTTTTTAAAATAAGGTTAATACCTATTCCTCAAAAGGTGATTTTGAGGATTAGAAGAGGTATATACAGTAAGTGCTTAATGAGTTGTGACTATTGAATACAAGGAAGCCCCAGACCCACACTGATTCTGAATTAGTGTCCCCTAGACTTGAATATATTTTTTATGAATGTTTCGGTTTCTTTGCCTCTTTTCCCCGCTAGATAAGTGCTTTCTTTGTTTGCCTGTTGGGGTCATCAAATGATGGAGCTCATGGCGGCAGTTTGAATTCGGGGCAGGCATTTATGTAATCATATTTCTTGTCTGTGACCTTTCCAGATAAGTAGTCTGTCATCTTAAGACACGTAAGCTGAAACCAAGGTACTAGACCTTTTTCCCCCAAAGAAAAAATATTTTTATTGCCATCTCCCTGCATGATTGTAAGAAACCAAATACAGTTATCACAAAAGCCAAAGAAAGCAAAAACAGTAATTTGCAAGCTCACTCCCAGAGATCAATATTATTTGCCTTTCTTGAGGGTTTATTATGCATCTTGAACTAGACTGAGCATTTAACATTTATTAGCTTACTTAGTCCTTATAACAGTTCTTTATGGTAGGTGTTGTTACTTAATTCCATTTTATAGAAGAAACTATGACAGTGTAACTTTCTCTAGATGTTATAGCTGAGTGGCAGAGCAGAATTTCAAATCCTGACCTGCTGAAAGTTCAAGTTTATGCTTGAATGGTGTGTCTTGTCTTTGCAGTTTCCTTCACATCTGTCTCTGCACTTGTGCGGGCACATGTAGACATAAATTGCAACATAGTAACTGTCCTGTTGTGTAGCCTGCTTTTTCCCTCCCAACAAGATGTTATGAACATCTTCCCTTGTGTAAGTAGCTAGAGGTTTATTACCATTCTTAATGATTGCATAATTTCCCATTGTAGAGATATGTCATAATCTAACCAGTTCCTTATCAATGAGTGTTTAAGTGGTCAGAGATACAGTTGAGATAAACATAAAGGTGTATGTACATCTTGCACATGTATTCAGTTATTCACTGATGGCCTTAAAATAGTAGCAAGAAATGGAGTTGCTGTTTCAAGGGAGTATTACAAGTATTGCATTTCAATGTTTTTATATGTGTGTGTGTGTATATATATATATATTTTTTTTTTTTTTAGCATGTATGACATGCAGGATCTTAGTTCCCCAACCAGGGTTTGAATCCATGCCCCCTGCAGTGGATGTGTGGGATCTTAACCATTGGACTGTCACGGAAATCCCTTCAGTTTTTTGATATTGATTGCTCAAATGCCCTTAAATAATTTGTGCCGGTTTGAAATGCTGTGCCTCTTATATTACTATAAGAGATAGTTTGAAAGTGTTTAGACAGAGCACTCAACTGTTTGGCTTACAAAAAAAGATTCCCTTATGTTTATAAACAGTGCCCGTAATAACAGAATATATATTATTAGTCTGTTACTTTGATGTCTTTGTTCTGAATGCCTTTTATGACTGAGGCTACACGGCACGTAACATTGACATTAGAACGTTAAAGACTCCATGTCTGTAGACCTCCTAGAAGCTCTTTTATGACACTTCCCCATGAAGTGGGAACAAGTAGCTTCACTCCTAGGGCCCTTGTTCATGACTTAAAACATTCTATTACGTTATACTCGGGGTGGTCAGTGGAAGTGGAATGATGAAAGCAAAATGAGTTTTAACATCTGGATATAGTTTAGTAAATTTCACAAAAATTTTCATCTTTTTTCCTCCCCTAATTTGATTTTAAGACTGGGTAATATATTTACATGATTCAAGAGGAAATGGCAACCTGCTCAAGTATTCTTGCCAGGAAAATTCCGTGGACAGAGGAGCCTGGTGGGCTACAGTCCACCGGGTCACAAAGAGTCGGACACGACTGAACGTGCATACATAAATTTGGTCATAGATGGAGATGCCTACAGGAGCCAGGCAGGAAGTGTAAATGAGCAAAGCATGCTGGGTGTGAGACAGTAGGAAGTGTGGGTTGGGGAGGATTGGGTGGCTGGGCCCATCACTGGGTAGCTGAGCTGTCATTCAGCTCCCATTGCTGGCACTTGGGGCCTGGGCCAGGGGCCATCAGGATATTCCCATTCTTCCAGAGAAGCAGAAATCCTGTCTATTTTAATGTGAAATTGCTATTGGTTTTTTGTTTGTTTTAGTTTTTTTTTTTTTTTTTCAGAAATCTTAAACATTTGTTCCATTCTCTAAAAGGATATACACTGTAAAGCCTCCCTTCGGCTCTTGGCTTTTAGCTACCCAGCTCTTTTCCCTACAGGCAACCAGTGTTGTTATCTGGCTTTTGCGTATTCCTCCAGATATATTTTATGTACATAGAAGCAGGTATAGAACTATTCTCTCAAAACAGATTCCATGTCCTTTTAAAAGTTCTCCAGGCAGGGATGTTATTTTTTCAATTGGAGATGAATAATCTTGTTTTGAAAATTGTGTAATTCCCATTTTGATAACTGGCCGTCATGGGAACCAGAGACCCAGAGTTGAGCTTGCTCTCTTGATGTTGGTTTGGGGATTGGCAAACAAGGAGTCCTGATCCTTCAGAACAATTAGCAGCCGTTGCGAAAGAGACGTGTTGATGGTGATGAGGTGGATACAGAGTAGAAACAGCTGCTTCCCCTGAGAGAAAGCTGCACACGGACTTGGTTTGGGCTGGTTAATAGGGCGGGTTTGGGCTGGTTAATAGGGCGTCACTTTTATTTTCTCGTCTGAGTGTTGCGGTGCTTTTCTGCTGGGCTCTGTGATCTGTGGCGTGGGTTGCCTTTCAGACACTGTGAGTCCTTGAACTCCAGGCCAGGCAGTTGGCAGGTGTTTACCTGATCTGACCTTAGAGAACACTGCATTGGAATGCATCCATTAAAGGTGTATTAGTATGCACTGTGTACCCACGGAGTATCCCTCCTTGCAGGGCTGTTCCTGCAAGGAACAGTGAATTGCCAGACCTTTATTTTTTTCCCATTTAAAGCTACCACATGCTTGTTAGAGAAAATTTGGAAAATATAGAAAGGTTGAGGGAGCAGGGAAAATCTCCTATATGCAGTCCCATCTCACAGAGTGGACCACTACTGCTGTTTTGATGTGTGTCTTATTTTTATACAATTGTGATTGCTTGTATTTAATTTTGTAAACTGCTTTTTCATTTATGCTAAGCATATTCCATGTCATTACAGAGCCTTGGTAAGTGTCATTTAAAAAGATGGACTAGCATGACAAGGGCTGCCCAGGTGTCACAGTGGGAACGAATCCACCTACCACTGCAGGAGGCACAGGAAATACAAAGGACACGGGTTTGATTCCTGGGTCAGGAAGATGCCCTGAAGTAGGAAATGGCAACCTGCTCAAGTATTCTTGCCAGGAAAATTCCGTGGACAGAGGAGCCTGGTGGGCTACAGTCCACCGGGTCACAAAGAGTCGGACACGACTGAACGTGCATACATAAATTTGGTCATAGATGGAGATGCCTACAGGAGCCAGGCAGGAAGTGTAAATGAGCAAAGCATGCTGGGTGTGAGACAGTAGGAAGTGTGGGTTGGGGAGGATTGGGTGGCTGGGTCCATCATTGGGTGGCTGAGCTGTCATTCAGCTCCCATTGCTGGCACTTGGGGCCTGGGCCAAGGGCCATCAGTATATTCCCATTCTTCCAGAGAAGCAGAAATCCTGTCTATTTTAATGTGAAATTGCTATTGGTTTTTTGTTTGTTTTAGTTTTTTTTTTTTTTTTTTCAGAAATCTTAAACATTCAGAGAATAATGTAGGAAGCAGAATTGACAGTTGTTAATGTTTTCTCTTATTTGCTTCAAGCCTCATAACCCGCTTCTATTTGTTTTTGAGAAATGATAAAGTATTACAGATAAATTAAAAAATTCTTTACATTTTTTTGTTCCATTCTCTACATTTCACTCTGTCCAGTTTTAGCAGGCACTATCATAAATTATTGTATATCCTTCTATTCCATTTTTGGGGATACTTACATATATATAAATGCAAATCCATGAACATATTGTTTTCTAATTTTTTAGTCATAATTGTCATTCTGCAGCTTGCTTTTTCACTCAACCTGTTTGTTTTCTTTCTTTCTTTTTTTTTTTTTAATATTTATTTGGCTGCACCAGGTCTTAGTTGGCATGTGAAATCTTTATAGTTACAACATGTAGGATCTAGTTTCCTGACTAGTGGTCAAACCTGGGCCCCCATTGTTGGGAGCACAGAGTTTTAGTTACTGGACCATGAGGAAAGTCTCAACCTGTTTATTTATTAATGTAAATATATATAACTAATTCAGAGTTGACAGACTTTTTCTATGACAGATCAGGATTTCAGGTTTTGTGGGCCACACTGTCTCTGCTACAGCTACTCAGCTCTGCTATTTTATAGCTAATGCAGCCATAGATAATATGTAAGCAAAGGGGCATGGCTGTGTTCCAATAAAACTTTATTTACAAAAACTGGCTGTGGGCTGAATTTGGCCTGTGGGCTGTCATTTGCTGACTCTTGCTCCAATTTATTCCTTTTAAATACTGAATAGTATAATATCTGTAGCATGAATGTACGATCTTTTATTTTTCAGTTCCTCTATAAATGGATGATTAGGTTGTTTCCAGTTTTCTAGGAAGCATCCTTTTCTGTTTCCTTGTGTGTAAGTGCAAAGATTTTTCACCAAGGCATATACAGATATAGAGGTAGAATTGCTGTTTTTTTTTTTTTTTTAAACAATGGTTGGGCCAAATAAAAATGGCTTCAGGTAGAATGTGACCAGTTTGTGACCTGTGTTCTAGAATCTCTATAGGAAGCCAATAGTTACGATCATCCAAATCCACCCCTAGTTCTAGAATTTGTTGTGGACTTCTTGACAGCACAGGTGAGAGGGCGTGAATCCAGACACGAAAGATTCTGGAAGAGAGTGGTTGCCCTGAGAAATGTGCAACTGATTTCCTCAGTGGACAAGTGAGATGAAGCTGGACAAAGACTCAGTTTTTCACGTGTAGTAGCCATTCTAATGGTGGTTGTTAACAATGGGATGACAAGTTCAAGCAGAGGAGGTGTTCGGGATAAAGATGCTGAGCTGCTGACCTGTGGTTTCTCCTTTCCTGGCAATGCTGTGAGTTCCTTTAAAGATTTATCACTGTAATTAGACAGACCAGAAGAAGGAGGAGGAAGGTAATAAAGACTATCAGGGCATCCTTCCAAGAAAACCCTCTCCTTTGAGGAGGACCCACAGCAAGATTTTAAGCTCTGGTGGCAGGAAATTAAATTAGTCCATCTTCCTGAAGTAATATGTCAATAGTACATGACTAGTTCAGCCAAGCTCAGTGAGTTCAGAAAAGAAATGATGTTCTGTGTTCCAAGTCAAGGAGATTTAATTAAGTGGACTCAGACTTTGGGAATTCCTTCTTTTTAAAAGCTTTTTAAGGTTACTGTGGGTCATTATCATTCCTTTGTTTTTATTGTTTTGGAGAACTCAAAAATATACAGGGCTGTAACAGAAGCAGCTGAACTTCAACATCTGCATGAAAGCCTGCTGCAGGCTTTTTAGTTTCATTAGAGAGGCTTGGGGTCACGTTGTTTTCATAGGTAAAACCTCTCCCCAGGTATGAAATGCAGAAGAATCGGTCTTCTCCAGTGACCTGTTCCCCATGCCCTTTTCTGTTTCTTATTCCTTGGAGTCTCAGCTCTTGTCTAACCATCCCATGTGCTACAGCAGGGGCCTCCCCAAAGGAGGCTCTGGGGCCTGGGGTTCGGGCTTGGCACCTAGAGAGCTTTTAGGCCTCTGTTGAAGTGAAGGGAGAGACAGTCAAGGGATCAGCCATGGCTGTAGCTTGGGGGCCATTCCCCTGGAAAAGAAAGGGAGACGTAGCAACCTGGCCATTCTGATATCTGATTCGAAGCATCTGGCTTAATTCTAGTAGCTTCTAGAAGGTGATGAATGAAAGGCTGCCTTTTACATAGTTTTATTTAAATGACTTGATATTTACTTTTAACTGGACATTCCCTGGAGAAGGAAATGGCATCCCACTGCAGTATTCTTGCCTGGAGAATCCCATGGATAGAAGAGCACAGCAGGCTACTGTCCATGGGGTCGCAAGAGTCAGACACAACTTAGCGACTAAACTACAAACCACCACAGTTGAACATTGATTAGGTATTTGGATCTAAATTCGAACTGATTTTTTTTTTTTTAAGGATGATGACTACAAATTGAACAAGAGAAAATATTAGTCTAGTGATATTTAATGCATAAAATTAGGCTTCCCTGGTGGCTCAGCAATAAGGAAGCCACCTGCAATGTTGGAGACTGCCTGCAATGCTGGAGACATGGGTTCAGTCCCTGAGTCGGGAGGATCCCCAGAAGAAGGAAATGGCAGTTTTCTTGCCTGGAAAATCTCATGGACAGACGAGCCTGGTGGGCTACAGTCCATGGGGTTACAGAGTCAGACACGACTTAATGACTAAACCACCACCATCACCACCAGTAATCTTCAGAATGCCCCTCTGACAGGGGTTTTGGATGCAATTGTTGTAGCTTTTTTTTTTTTTTCTTTTTTGGCCATGCTGTGGCATGTGAGCAAAAGTTCCCCACCAAGGATTGAACCTGTACCCCCTGCAGTGGAAGTGCTGAGTCTTATACTCTGGACTGCCAGGGAAGTCCCTATATTAGTTAATTTTAATCGGACTGTTTTAGTTCACAAAGTAGTTCCACCTTTATAAGTAACTGTTAGTCTGACAATCATCCAAAATGAAGGAGAATTATCCCTGTTTTACAGATTTTACAAAAACATTGATGCAGGGAGGCTAAGAGGTCTTGTGGTTCTTCATTCTTAGAGAACATTATTTTATTACATGTAACAATTAGAAGAATTATGAAAAGTAACTTCTCATGTTTCCATGTGCTTACTTACCGACAGAACAATTTTTTATGAAAGATCAATGAAGGAACATAATTCTGTTTATTAATTGCCAGCATATATTCCTAGAGTGACTCGTTACGGCTTCACATTTTTCTCCCTTTTGTTGGCAAGGAATAGGTCAATCTCACAACTCAATGAGTACTGTAATTCGTGTTCTAAGTATCTATCAAAATTATAAATGCATATATCCTGTAATCCAGATAGATTTTTTTTCCCCCATACGTGAAAGGATGTGGTCCTAGGTTTTTATAGTAAAATATCAGGAACAGCTTAAGTGCTAGGGTAGTGGTTAAATAAATTACAATGCCTTCATACAGAGGGATGTTTTACTGCTGTCGTAAAGAACAGGGCAGCTCTGCATTTACTGAGGCAAACAAACTCCAAGATAGGTTGTTAAGTAAAAAAAAAACAAGCTGCAGGACACTGCGGATTGTGTATTACATACTATGCTTGTGTAAAAAAGGAGAGGGTAGTGTGCATTAATACATAGAGCTTGCTATTCATAAACTTATTCAGGAAGATTAAAAATCTAATAATACTTGGCTGGAGAACAGGTAAGGGAGAGGGACCTGTCAGCAAAGGACCTTTTGAATCAAGAATCATGTGAATTACCTGTTTGTTTTTAATTTTAAAAATAATTTTTGTTTTAAAAATTATTTTATTTGTTTGCTTATTTTTGGCTCTGTTGGGTCTTTGTTGCTGCAAGGGCCTTCTCCACTTGCTGCGAGCGCAGGCTTCTCATGATGGTGGCATCTCTTGTTGTGGAGCACAGGCTCTAGGCACAGGAACTTCGGTAGCTGCAGCGCACAGGGCTCAGCAGTGCACAGGGCTCAGCAGTTGCGGCTCTCAGGCCCTAGGGCGTGGGCTCAGTAGTTGTGGCATATGGGCTTTGTTGCTCTGTGGCATGTGGAATCTTCCCAGACCAGAGATCAAACCCGTGTCCCCTGCATTGGCAGGCAGATTCTTATCCATTGCGCCACCAGGGAAGTCAGAATTATCTGTTTTGTTTTGTTTTTTTTTTTTTAAAAACCCTTGGTTTGAGGTTTTGGGGAGTTTAACATCATCATATGTATCTCTTTGCTCTAATTTGCTTGCTCCCTACCCCTTCCCAAAGAACCCATTTAATCATCCTTTCTTCTGCTCCATGAGTTTTTAGCACCAAATGAAGTTCTTTTTTGTTTTTACTTAAAAATTTCTTAACATCTATTTTCTTATTTGCATTCAAATTTAAATTTATTGACTGGATAAGTGCTTTCTATGTGATGCATTACCCCACATCCTTGTTTATTAGAACACATTTTGCACAAGCCATAGTTGATTTTAGAATGAAAAAGTGTTATTAGTACAAGATAGGAAATTCAAACAGTACTAATGAGTGTATAGTGAAAGTGCTTTTTTTCTTTCTCTAGATCTCTGAGTGTCCTCTGACCCATAGTTCCCCTCCCATGGTTGCCACCGTTACCACTTTTACATGTATGCTTCTAATATTGTAGCATGCATATGTAAACTGTGCTATAGACACTGTTCCTCGTCCAGGGTTTTTCACTTAACAGCATATCTTGGTTTAGGATTATGTTTAGATTAGCACATTGTTTTTAGCAACTGCACAGGATTCCACTGCATATATTAAATATATTTCATCAGCCGCCTCTTGATGGGAATTTGGGTTGTCCACAGTCTATTGCTACCACAGATGATGCCACAACAGATATCCTTCTATCTGTAGGATAAACTCTTAGAAATACAACTGCTAGATCAAAGGGGCTCTGCATTTTAAATTTAGATAGATAGCTCCAAATGGCTCTATGCAGAGGTTATGGTAGTTCCATAGCATATAAGGTTACTTGAGCTTTTATAAAGCTTCCAGCCACCTCAACCTGTAGTATAGGATAAAATATACATTGAAGAGTGGACAAGCTAGTTGGTGGGTTTTTATTTTTCCCTCTGCAACTGGTTAAGATCCCATGAGGAAATAGCCATTTGTAGTAGTTATTAAGTATGGCTGTCAGAAGGTTGGCTAGATGGAGGTGACCTGGGTATGTAATCAGCCCCCAGTGACAACTGTACTGTCTGTGCTTACTTTTTTTTTTTTCCCCTCCCCCTAGGACCCTAGCATCCTGAGATATTTTTGGATTCATAGCCCTTAAGAGTGACCTGGTCAGAGGTCATCATGTCAAAGCTGAAAAGCTCAGAATCAGTCCGGGTGGTGGTTCGCTGTAGGCCCATGAATGGCAAGGAAAAGGCTGCTTCATATGACAAGGTGGTGGATGTGGACGTGAAGCTAGGGCAGGTGTCTGTCAAGAACCCCAAGGGAGTGGCCCATGAAATGCCCAAGACCTTCACTTTTGATGCTGTCTACGACTGGAACGCCAAACAGTTTGAACTCTATGATGAGACCTTCAGACCGCTGGTGGACTCTGTCCTTCAGGGTTTCAATGGGACAATTTTTGCCTATGGACAGACGGGGACTGGGAAAACCTACACGATGGAAGGAGTCCGGGGCGACCCTGAAAAAAGAGGGGTCATCCCTAACTCGTTTGATCACATCTTCACCCATATCTCTCGATCCCAGAATCAACAGTACTTGGTCAGGGCTTCTTACTTGGAGATCTACCAGGAGGAGATCCGAGACCTGCTCTCCAAGGATCAGACCAAAAGGCTCGAGCTCAAAGAGAGGCCTGACACCGGGGTGTACGTGAAAGACTTGTCTTCCTTCGTTACCAAGAGCGTGAAGGAAATAGAGCATGTGATGAACGTGGGGAACCAGAACCGTTCTGTTGGGGCCACCAACATGAATGAGCACAGTTCCCGTTCACATGCAATTTTTGTCATCACCATTGAATGCAGTGAGGTAGGCCTCGACGGTGAAAACCACATCCGGGTAGGGAAACTGAACCTTGTAGATCTTGCTGGCAGTGAACGGCAGGCCAAGACTGGTGCGCAAGGGGAAAGATTGAAGGAAGCAACCAAGATCAACCTGTCCCTTTCGGCCTTGGGTAATGTCATTTCTGCCCTGGTGGATGGAAAAAGCACTCATATTCCATATCGGGACTCCAAGCTTACCAGGCTCCTCCAGGATTCTCTTGGTGGCAATGCTAAAACTGTGATGGTGGCCAACGTGGGGCCCGCCTCTTACAATGTAGAAGAGACCCTAACCACTCTAAGATATGCCAACCGTGCCAAAAACATTAAGAACAAGCCAAGGGTCAATGAGGACCCTAAGGACGCCCTTCTTCGAGAATTCCAGGAAGAGATTGCTCGGCTCAAGGCCCAGTTAGAGAAACGGTCCATTGGCAGAAGGAAGAGGCGAGAGAAGCGGAGGGGGGTTGGGGGTGGGGAAGAGGAGGAGGAGGAGGGAGAAGAGGGGGAGGAGGAAGGGGATGACAAAGATGATTATTGGCGGGAACAGCAAGAGAAACTGGAGATCGAGAAGCGGGCCATTGTTGAGGACCACAGCTTGGTTGCAGAGGAAAAGAAGAGGCTGCTGAAGGAGAAGGAGAAAAAGATGGAGGATCTGCGGCGGGAGAAGGAGGCTGCTGAGGTGCTTGGGGCCAAAATCAAGGTACTGTGCCCTGCCTTAGGGCTGTTCTGTTTTTGTTCTAATTTTTTTGTTTTATCAAAAAAATGATATGAGGAATGATGTTGATATTCAGTGCCCAAGGGCTTCCCTAGTAGCTCAGCTGGTAAAGAATCCACCTGCAATATAGGAGACCCTGGTTTGATTCCTGAGTCGGGAAGATCCCCTGGAGAAGGAATAGGCTACCCACTCTAGTATTCATGGGTTTACCTGGTGGCTCAGACGGTAAAGAATCCATCTGCAAAGCAGGAGACTTGGGTTCAATCCCTGGGTTGGGAAGATCCCCTGGAGGAGGGCATGGCAACCCAGTCCAGTATTCTTGCCTGGAGAATCTTTGACAGTAATATCCATGTACCCCTCTCCCTCCCCCAGTATAAGAAACAGAGTAGCATCTGTATCTTTACAAGCTCTTTGTGCCCCTACCTCCCCAGAAGTAACCGTTACCTTGGATTTGGTGTTTATTCTTTCTTTGCTTTTCTTTATAGTTTACCCAAATGTGTATATATGTGTATATACGTCTCTACATAAGGGATCATTTTGTGCATGCTCAGTCGCTTCAGTCATGTCCGACTCTGTGTTACCCTATGGACTGTAGCCCGCCCGGCTCCTCTGTCCATGGGATTCTCCAGGCAAGAATACTGGAGTGGGTTGCTGTGCCTTCCCCCAGGGGATCTTCCTGACCCAGAGATTGAACCCACATCTCCTGCGTCTCCTGAATTGCAGGCAGATTCTTTACCCACTAAGCCACCTGTTCAGTTCAGTTCAGTTCAGTCGCTCAGTTGTATCTGACTCTTTGCGACCCCATGAATTGTAGCACACCAGGCCTCCCTGTCCATCACCAACTCCCGGAGTTCACTCAGACTCACGTCCATCGAGTCAGTGATGCCATCCAGCCATCTCATCCTCTGTCGTCCCCTTCTCCTCCTGCCCCCAATCCTTCCCAGCATCAGAGTTTTTCCCAATGAATCAACTCTTTGCATGAGGTGGCGAAAGTATTGGAATTTCAGCTTTAGCTTCAGTCCTTCCAAAGAACACCCCGGACTGATCTCCTTTAGGATGCACTGATTGGATCTCCTTGCAGTCCAAGGGACTCTCAAGAGTCTTCTCCAACACCACAGTTCAAAAGCATCAATTCTTCAGCTCTCAGCTTTCTTCACAGTCCAACTCTCACATCCATACATGACTATTAGAAAAACCAGAGCCTTGACTAGACGGACCTTTGTTGGCAAAGTAATGTTTCTGCTTTTGAAAATGCTGTCTAGGTTGGTCATAACTTTCCTTCCAAGGAGTAAGCGTCTTTTAATTTCATGGCTGCAGTCACCTGCAGTGATTTTGGAGCCCCCCAAAATAAAGTCTGTCACTGTTTCCACTGTTTCCCCATCTATTTGCCATAAAGTGATGGGACCAGATGCCATGATCTTCGTTTTCAGAATGTTGAGCTTTAAGCCAAGTTTTTCACTCTCCTCTTTCACTTTCATCAAGAGGCTTTTTAGTTCCTCTTCACTTTCTGCCATAAGGGTGGTGTCATCTGCATATCTGAGGTTATTGATATTTCTCCCGGCAATCTTGATTCTAGCTTGCACTTCTTCCAGCCCAGCTTTTCTCATGATGTACTCTGCATAAAGATCTTTTTAGTTTCACATAATTTTTAACTTTCGTATCAGTTGAATCCCACTGCTGTGATCTACTTTTATTTGCTAAATGTTATGTTAATGAAATTTATCCATTTTGATGCCTGGAACTGTGATTCATTCATACTGCTCTGAGATTTCCATGGCATTCCATTCTCCTGATGGTGTGGGTTGTTTTAGTTTTCTTGCCCTGAATTCCTTGTCCTTGACTCGAGGAGAACTTGTGTGGGTGAGTTTCTTGCTTGACACCATCAGGTCTTAGGGTGTATATAGCTTCAACTTCACCAGACAGCAACTTGTAGCTTTCTCATGTGGTCATGTGTGTTGATGCTTCGACCAGCGGGGTGTGAGTCCTGGTTGTTCCCCATCCTTACCAACACTTGTGATTAGCAGGCTTGAATTTGTGTCTGTCTGGTAGATAAACAGTGGTGTCTGCTTGTGGTTTTTCTGTGCAGGGTGCCTGAGTAGGCAAGATCACCCCCAGGGTGCTCCCTTGCACCAGGCCCTGTGTGCCAGTGGCTGAGTAGAACTCTAGAGTGTGGAGGCGCCCGTGTTCTTTCTGGCACCAATTCCCTCGGGTGCCTGGACTCTGGGCCGCCAAAGGGCTTTCCTGGCAGAGGAGAGCACAGCTGGCTGTGGAAAACCGAGGATGACCACTGCTTGACAACCCGCCAGAATTTCTTTGAAGCATTGGGTTCTGTCTTGTGTTTATGCAGACTTTGATTTCTACTCTAAAATGTGTCTGTGTTTATTAATTAAAAAAAAAAAATGCCAAAGTGATCTCTTTCCTGCCTCCCCTTCCCCCACCATGTGAAGCTGTACTTTATCTGTGGCATCATATCTATAGCCCTTTCACAGAGCTGGGTCCTGTTTGACTTCAGAAGTAGGGATCCTTTGTAGGACTCTCAAGACCTGGTGTGAAAATGGAGTCACATACAACACAATTAGAAAGTAACTGTGTTCTGGGGAGGGGCTTACTATGGGGTTCTGTTATGTCACTTGACCCTTCCTGACTCCTGCACTGTGTAACTGGGTATGCTTGTGTTTGATCTGCATGTGGTATTTTTAAAGATCACGGCTTTTATTCAAGCCCAGGAGCACCTAGACTCTAAACAACCTGGGGTAGTCAGGCAACTCTCAGAAGCCAAGTATGGCCAGACTCAGCATCAGCTCAAGGTCACTGGACCTCTCACATGTTTTATTTATGGGGGAATGACATGACATCTGTCTTTCTCAATCCCTGGATGATATACAGTCATAGGACAAAAGAATTTTAGAGCTGGAAGGGAGTGTGTTGGGGGTGGTGATTACTAATCAGTCCAGCCTTTTCATTTGGAAAGAAGAGGAAAGTCTCAGGGGCTGAAACATGGCAGCAGGGGTAGAAGTTTCTTTAAAGCAAGGTTGCAGAGTTTTCGGAGCCCGTGCTTCTCAGGTGCAAATCATTCCCCTGGCTTCAGCCCTCATCTAAATGCTGAAGGTTTTCAGTCTGCATGGTTAGCCCAGAGCTGTCTCCTAACATCCCAGCTGATAGCCTCTGCCTGCTGGGTATTTCCACGGAGATGCCCAGGGCCACGCAGAGCCTGCTTCAGCCTGCCTTTCCTCAGTCTAGCCAGACTCCTTCCTAGGAGTTATCATTGCCAGCTGCCACTCTCTCTCCCATGGTCTCTGAATCCTGCCTCTCTCGGACCCATCCACTTTGCTCTCCCAACCTCTCCTGCCCCGCCTCAGGCCTGAAACCTTAAAACAGCCTCCTGTCTGCTCTCACTCCACCCAGCCTGCCCTTTTCCAGTTATTCTTCCTGTTGCAGGGGAGTTTTGTTTCTAAAACACAGATCTGCGTATGTATCCTAGTGCTCAAAGGACACGTCAGTGGTTCCTGCAGTTCTCAGGGTCAAGCTTAGTCTCCCAAACAAGGCTTGGAGGTTTTTGAACTACCTCCTGATTGCTTTGCCAACTTCATGTATCACCACTTTCTACCCTACCCTCTGAAAACAATTTTTTTTTCCTGAGCTGTTTCCTATTTTTACTTTAGCACTCTTGTAGCTGTCCCTTGAGACAGGAAGCTTTTTCCCTGACTGCCTTTGGGAAGAGCCTGAATTCCCTCCTTCCTGTGTGCCTCTCCCTGTATTACTCTGTCCTTTCCTCATGATAAGATCTGACTCCATCTGATAAGAACCTGCTTATTTGTGGCCCTCTGTGGACTCTCAGCTTTTGACTCATATTCATAGTGGCATCCTCAGTACCTAGCGTGTAGAAGGTGCTTAATAGGTTCTAACTGAGGTCAATACTTCATACAAACCAAAAATTCTCTTTAAAATATAAAGCTGAAATTCATGTATGTCTAGGGAAGCTGTGTCTTCAGTATTTCCATTATAAAGCCCTAGTGAAGCCGCCAAAGCTCCACCCGAGTGATGAGAAAGGCCCAGCTGAGCACAGTATATTTTCCCTAAGAATCTACCCGCTTTGGCTCGGTCCGGAGCTCTTTGTCTTTCACAGGCTTCCCTGTGAGGAGCTATGTTCTGAGTGAGACCACTCACGACATGGATTCTGCTCTTTTCTCACAAAGGCCATGGAGAGTAAGCTGCTTGTTGGAGGAAAAAATATAGTAGATCATACAAATGAACAGCAGAAAATCCTGGAGCAGAAACGGCAAGAAATTGCAGAACAGGTAACTTGTCATTCCTTTTGGGAGAGAATGGAGTGGGGTGGGGTGCGTTAATGCTACAGAGCAAGTATCTTTTCTATTAGACTCTTCAAAGGTGATGGAAAGGACATGTGTCAGCCCCTTCCTGGTGGGAGACTGATCTAGAGCACCCAGCCCCATATTCTTGAATAGACGTTGTCTGTAGGCACACTGATCAGTTTTGTGACATTGCTCAGAAACGTCGAGAAAGAGAAATCCAGCAGCAGATGGAAAGCCGAGACGAGGAGACCTTGGAACTGAAGGAGACGTACAGCTCATTGCAGCAAGAGGTGGACATCAAGACCAAGAAACTCAAAAAGGTAGGAAAGGAATGAGGCAGGCAGAGGCTCCTTGAGGTGTGGGGCAGAGAGTGAACCCTGTTGTCTAGAGGGCTGCCCGGCTCAGCCGCCTCTCCTGTTGTTTCCAGCTCTTCTCTAAGCTTCAGGCAGTCAAGGCAGAGATCCATGACCTTCAAGAAGAGCACATCAAAGAGCGGCAGGAGCTGGAGCAGACCCAGAATGAGCTCACCAGGGAGCTGAAGCTCAAGTAAGTCCTGGGCTGCTTGCTGTGTTGTTGTTTGTTAAGTAGGAAACCCCTCAGAAGACAGGGCCCCTGCTTGCTTCTCTCCATCTCTCGCCACCTTGTCTGTCTTCTGTTTATTCCTAAGAAAGTTATTTTCTGTCTCTGCATCCCATCTGTTAACTGAGTATCTTCACCGGATGATCTCCAAGTTCCTCCCACTCTGCCTTCCTGAAGCCATTATCTATTGATGAAAGGGAATCTTTTATTAATTAGAATTTTCTGAATGGTATAAGGAACACCCAAATATCCATTGCCCAGTGGTGGTGGTGGTTTAATCGCTAAGTCATGTCTGACTCTTGTGATCCCATGGACTATAGCCTGCCAGGCTCCTCTGTCCATGGGATTTCCCAGGCAGGAAGGCAGGAATACTGGAGTGGGTTGCCATTTTTTTCTGCAGGGGATCTTCCTGACCCAGGGATCGAACCCAAGTGTCCTGCATTGCAGGCGGATTCTTTACTGCTGAGCTACTGGGAAAGCCCAAGATGCCATGATACACAGTCTTTTGTCCTCCATCTTTCATAGTTTGGTTGCTTTGGTTTTTTTGTTTGTGTTTTTTAGGGGGGTGGGCTGCACCATGTAGCATGCAGAATCTTATTTCTCCCACCAGGGATTGAATCCTTGCCCCCTTCAGTGAAAGCACAGATCTTTACCCTCATAAAAATATTTTAAAGCAAATCTTACATCATGTTACCTCATTCCTACATACTTACGTATGTACCACAGTGTTTTTTTTTTTTTAAGAAAATCTTTATTGAGATATAATTCACATACCATACAGTTCACTTATTTAAAGTATACAAGATACAAGTCAGTTTTTTTCCTGTGGCTGCACAGCTTAGGGAATATGTTCCCTCACCAAGGATTGAACCTGGGCCACAGCATTGAAAGCCAGGAATCCTAACCATTAGGTAACCAGGGAACTCCCCCACAAGTCATTTAAATATGTATACATATGTTTACTTAGCTGTAAAGTCAACACTACAGTCTAATTTTAGAACATTTGTGTGTGCCCTCACCCAAAGAAAACATGTACCAGTTGTCAGTCACTCCTTATTATCTCCCCCTCCAGCCTTATAAGTAACTGATCTACTTTCTGACTCTGTAAATTAATCTATTCTGGACTTTCGTATACACGGAATTATATAGTCTGTGGTCTTTTGTGGCTGGCTTCTTTCAATTAACATGTTTTCAGGAGTTATCCATGTTGCAGCATGTTAGCACTTCATTTTGTAGAGCTGACCCATATTATATGAATATTCCACATTTTATTTATCCATTCATTGGGTTGTTTCTGCTTTTCAGCTATAATTAATAATGCTGCTATGAACATTTGTGTCCAAGTTTAATTGCGGACTTAACATTTTTAGTTTTCTTAGGTTATCCAAGAGTCTTACAGATTTAGGTCTTACATTTAGTCTATGATCCGTTTAGAGTTAATTTCTTACATGGTCTGAAGTATAGTTCCAAATGCATTCTTTTGCATGTGGATATTCAGTTGTCCCAGCACCTTTTTTTGAAAAGTGTCTTCTCTTTTTGTCTTTGCATCCTTGTTGAAAGTCAGTTGACCATAATTGTAAAGTTTATTTCTGTACCTCCAGTACTATTCTGTTGAACTATATGTCTGTCATTATTCCAGTATCAACTGTCTTATTTACTGTAGCTTTGTAGTAAGTTTTGAAATGAGAAAATGTGAGTGCCCCAATGTTTTGTTCTTTTTCAAGATTCTTTTGGCTATTCAGGGTCTCGTGCATTTCCAGATAAACTTTAAGATCAGCTTCTCAATTTCTGCAAAAGAAAAACAGTTGAGATTTTGATCGAAATTGTGTTGACTGTATAGATCAATTTGGAGAGTATTGTTATCTTAACAGTATTAAGTATGCTGACCCATGAACATGGGATGTTTTTCCATTTATTTAAATCTTCTTTAATTTCTGTCATAAATGTTTGTATTTTTCATTGCATAGTCTTTGCACTTCTTTTGTTAAATTTATACCTAAGTATTTTATTTTTTTGATGCTATCATATGAGGAATTGTTTTCTTTATTTTCAGAATGTTTATTCTGAAGCTACTGTGTCAGAGTTAAAATTGATTTTTGTGGATGTAATGATATATTTTCACCTAACAAAATTAACATTGTTTCTTAGTAATTCTCTCATACCCTACCCATATTTGGACTTTCTTGGTTTATTTGTATTAAGATCTACATAAGGACTATATATTGCATTTAGTTATTATGTCTGTTATGCTTATTTTAATCTGGAGCAACCCCTTTCCTTTTTAGAAACTTTTTTTCATAGTTGTATTGTTGAAAAGGCTGGGGCAGTTAGCCTAGAGAAATATACCACATTCTGGATTTGTCAGGATGCTTCTTCTTCATGGTGTCATTTAGCTTGCATCTCTATCTTCTTTACTTTCCTTTAACTGAAGGTGAACTCTGAAGGACTGGTTCCCAACCTTGATTACACACACAAATCATCGCAGGAGTTTTTAAAAATAGTGACACTTGGGTCCTACCCAAGAGGTTCTGATTTCACTCATCTAGGTAGTGGTCCTTAAACTTTCAGCAGGTACCAGTTCATCTGAAGGGCTTGTTAAACGTGGATCGCTGGGCCCCACATCCAGAGAATCTGATTCAGCACATCTGGGGTGGGGCCTGAGCATTTGCATTCACAAGTACCAGCTGTTGTTTCTGCTGGTTTTTGAGCACACTTTGAGAATCACTGATCTCTCACGAGGTCTGACTAAGATATTGTAAGTGATATTGATGTGCAGCCTGGCTTGAGAACCATTGAGCTAATGGTTTCAGTCAACATGATCTTTGTGTAACTCCATTATTTCATTAGGGGTTTTGCAAATTAAAAAAAATTTTTTTAATATCAGTTCTTCCACTTCATTTGCTCAAAGTTTTCTTTAAAGAGGAACTTTTCATTGAGAAGGAAATGGCAGTCCACTCCAGTATTCTTGCCTGGAAAATCCTGTGGACAGAGGAGCTGGTGGGCTACAGTCTATGGGGTCGCAAAGAGTCAGACACAACTTAGCAACTAAACACAACTGCAGCAACAAAGACTCAGTGCAGCCAAAAATAAATATATATATATTTTTAAAAAGAACTTTCAAAGAGATTCTTTTAATGATTAAGTTGTAAATTTGGGAAGGAGTCCTTAAAATTAAATATATGTGTTAGCCCTCTTGCTAGGCATGTACACCTAGAAAAAATGTCAGAACAAAATATGTCAAAATATGCTTCTGAGTATTGAAATTGTAGTTGTATTTCTCACATTACACCCTGCATAGAATGTAGGTTCTTAGTTCCCTGACCAGTGATCGAATCTGCACCCTCTGCCTTGGGAGGTCAGAGCGTTAACCACTTCACCACCAGGGAAGTCTCACATTTTCTAATGTATAAGTAAGATATTTTAAATCACAAAAAAAGGACCCCAAATATATGAAAAATCATTTCTTAAATAGTCAAATAAAGAGAAAATGTCATCTCTTCAAATTATTTTTTTAAGGAAGTAATTTTCATTGTTCTGTCTCTTCTTCATATCTACTGAATAAACAGCAAGCCAGCCTGTTTCTCATAGTCCCCTCGACCTCTGTGGTGTTTGTTTTGTGTGTCTCTGACGTTCACACCCTGTTGGCATTGTTCTGTTCTGAGGTCTGGAAGGAGTGCACTCAGAGAGGGGCAGGAAACAGTCATCACCATGGAGAGACACAGCTCAGCGGGTTCCAGTTCCATTGTCTGCTGTGTTCCCTGGGTGCTTCTGAGGCAGAGACTCTTCTCAGAAATGGTCTTCATTCTCAGGGGTCTAGGGGCCTGAAGTGCATCTTGTTCTCCTCTTTGTTCCGGTGATTAGAATGTGGAGTTTTCCACCTTGGGCAACAGTCCATAGGACTGGAGGAAGGCATTTGAAATTGTAATCTGTTTTCAGCATTTTGGAAATTAAGGAGCAGGTTTAGCAGTACCAGTGGCCCTCCCCCAAGTACTTAGCACAAGTTCACTGCAGCATAGCCCAGGCATTGCCTTCCTCTTTATTTTTAAAAATTATTTATTTACTTGACTCAAAAACTGTGGGATCTTAGTTCCCCGACATCAGGCCCCTCGCATTGGAAGTGTGGAGTCTTAGCCAGTGGACCACCAGGGAAGTCCCTCCCTTCCTCTTTAGTCCTTCTACCTCCTCAAGCTGCTACTCCTTGGGGATAAGTGACCTTTCCATATTCCTACAATAGCTGCTGCTAAGTTGCTTTAGTCGTGTTCGACTCTGTGCGACCCCATAGACGGCAGCCTGCCAGGCTTCCCCGTCCCTGGGATTCTCCAGGCAAGAACACTGGAGTGGGTTGCCCTTTCCTTCTCCAGTGCGTGAAAGTGAAGTCACTCAGTTGTGTCCGACTCTTAGCAACCCTATGGACTGTAGCCTACCAGGCTCCTCTGTCCCTGGGATTTCCCAGGCAAGAGTATTGGAGTGGGGTGCCATTGCCTTCTCCATTCCTACGATAGACCTGTCAGCATACCTAAGAGTCTCAAGCAGGGGCCAGTGTCGTTCATGTCTGTACCCCAGCTCCTAGTATGATGGTAGTCCCGTTGTACCTGCTCAGTAGTTGTTGGTTGAGTGACTTGGCCCTTACCTATTACTTGCTTCATGTGGGACCAGATAGCCAGCACCCCATTCTTGTTCTTTGTCCATCTATTCGCCTGTGTATGTGTGCTCTTACAGGCATCTTATTATAGAAAACTTCATTCCTCTGGAAGAAAAAAGTAAAATTATGAATAGATCCTTCTTCGATGAAGAGGAAGATCATTGGAAATTACATCCTATAACCAGACTGGAGTAAGTCACTGTTGACTTGTAATGTGGGAATGGGGTGGGGTAGAATGTTGATAAGCTGGACTTGGCCAGAGGAGAATGGTAAAATGCAGTCTGATTCCTTTGAACTTGGAACCAATTGCAGCTGTGACTTTGTGGCTGCTCTAAGTTCATGAGGTAAACATTTGGTGACGAGTGTGGTATTAGGAATTGGGAAACATTATCATAGTGAACTAATGGCCTTTCCCAAGTTCCTGCTCTTCAGCTTCCCCAGATGTCCAGTGAAGTGTGCCAGGCCAAGGGAGGGGCAGTACATAGGTGTTATCTTATCCGTCAGTCTGACTGTGTGGAGGATTCTCAGTCTCTGTCTGGGTCCTGCTGGAAAGATGAGAGAAGTCTGCCAAGGATGTGGGAATGGGGAGTGTGGACAGCTCAGCTTCATGCCTGCTATCTAAGAACTGGATGATGACTCAGAGCCCCTCCAGCTTGAAAGATGCATGATGCTCACATGTGAATCAGAAAGCAATTCAAGCAGAAAATATAAGCAGCTCCCGCCCCATTTACATGTCAGCCCTCAGTCCAGGGAGTTTCCCATTTCAGGTTCTACCTAAAGGAGGCTCAGAATTTTCTGAGTGCTAGTTTCACAGTCCCAATCCTGGGACTGTGGGACACACTGTGGCCTGGGTCTTGAGCACACAGTCCATTTCCAGGAACCAGCAGATGATGAAAAGGCCAGTCTCAGCTGTGGGATACAGGAGACCGTTGAGCCAGCACGCAAGAATGTCCATGATGGTTCGTCCAGACGTTCGATACAGGGTGAGAAGATTGTACTCATGTTTCTCTCCTCTCTGTCCTGGAGGAGTTTAAATTTATGTAAACCCTTTGATCCGTCTGCACAGTCACAATTTGTATCCTGACACTTTTAAGAGGGACCTGAGGACAGCTACATTAATAACAATTATAACAAATAATATGTATGATTAATGAATCATAAATAACAAGGTAAAAGAGAATGAGATTTAGAAAATTAGGGCTAGGGAAGGAGAGAGTACATACTGTAGTCCATGTGGCCAATACACATTAATAGTGAGTTTCAGAATGGCCTTGTGGGGAGACGGGAAAGAAAGATGTCTAATGACAGGAGATGGAGGTTCGTGAAAGAACTTGTGGTCCTTCCATTTAACAGAATATGTGTGAGCCATGTAGTTATTTGAAGTGACGTAATTGATAACTAGTTAATGACCCAAGCATATTTTACAGTAGAAACACCATACAGGCTTCTGTTTATAAAGCACTGGCCATGCAGCAGGCCCTGTACTCAGCGCTTTGCTGTTCTATGTGACTGAGCCTTCTCACTCACTGTGTGGTCAGTCCTGTGGCTTAAAAGTTCAGGTAGCTGGTAAGTGGATGAGCCAGGAGATGCAGGTATTGTTCAGCTATAGAACAATTGGTCCTGAAAGCATATATATGAATTTAAAAGTCGGGTGCAAAGTAGATCAAAATGTGAACTGGTAATTGCTGGTTAATGAAAGCACATTCATTTAAAATTTTCTTCATTTTGCTTATCTGTATTTTTTATAACGATCCATGGGGAACCTCTATTATGTTTATTTATTTAGACTGCACTGCATGGCTTATGGGATCTTAGTTTCCCCAACCAGGGTTCGCACCTGGACCACAGCAGTGAAAGCACCAAGTCCTAACCACTGAACTACCAGGGAGTTCTCTGAATTACTTTTATGATGAAAGCTTGTCACTTAAAAATTTTAAGATGTTTTTGAGTCTCCCTTGGCAGCCAGAGCAAGGCAGATTAGGACTAGTTAACTCTTCAAGCACCGTTCTTCCTGGCACTGAGTTATTCTGAATAAGGAAAACAAAAGCAAAAAAGAGATTATCAGATGTGGCTTTATGTCGTGGAAGATGAGGGATGTGTCAGAGTCCTCAGAAGCATTTTTCTAGCAGTTTTAGAGGATGCATATCTTACCAGTTTATTTCATGTCTTCAGCCTAAAAACATGATTTTAAAGCCAACAAATCAAATACATGGGTTTCCAGGGGGCTTACCTTGATCCAGAGAGAATTTCAAGCAGTGGCGCTCAGATGATTTTAGCAACAGACCTGCTCCATTGAGAGACATGTATTGCAGTATCTCAAGATATAAAATTGATCAACGGAGCCATTCCATTCTCTCCCGTAACCTCCTCCCAGCTGGTTTCTCTCATGCCCCCGCCAGGGCCTTGGGGCTTGAACTCCACCGACTGGGAGGAGCTAGAGGGGAAGATGTGGAGCCATGGGTGTTCTTCCCTCGTCACCCTCAGCTTGGTGTTTAGGGGCTAGGAAAAGGCCCACCACAGACTATCGAGTGATGGAATCTCTCTACAAGGCCAGTTATGAGGCAGAGCCTGCTCTGATTTTCAAAATCTGATAATAAGCACGTACACTGCCCCCTGCACACACTCCACATATATGCACCATACCTGCCTCCTTCCCTCTACAGCCAGAAAATTCATCAGAGCTGCTGTAGGTGTGGAGATTTTTGATGACTACAATTTTCTTCTGCATATATTTTTATATTTTTATACTGTCTACAATAAATGGGTTGTACTTAATTTATTATTTTCTCTTGATTATTCCCCTTAGGGTGCAATACACATTCTTTTTTTTTTTTTAAAGGAAAACAGAGAAAAGCATAGAAAGTAAAATAAAAGTCATCTGAAATGGCACCAGGAAAAAAGTTATAAAACTACATCACTTTTTCTAGACAGACCCTTGGTAGGCTTTGAGTAGCAAGCAATCTGAGGTTCTGTTCTTGGGTTTAGATTGTTAGAACTCCTTTTGTCTGATTGGACGCCATCCTAGCTGTCTTGGCTCTGCTTCTGTAGGCAGAAAACATCATGCTGCTGGAGCTGGACATGCCCAGTCGGACCACCAGAGACTACGAGGGCCCCGCCATCGCCCCCAAGGTCCAGGCCGCGTTGGATGCAGCTCTGCAGGATGAAGATGAGATACAGGTGGATGCATCGTCCTTTGAAAGCACTGCACATAAGAAAGCCAAGGCCAGGTGTGTGGCTCTGGGGACCTGTGTTTGAGCAGAACATGTTTGAACAAGGACAGATGAGGGGAGAGGGTAGCAAATGTGCTTGTTTATCATAGAACAAAGTGGCAAAGCCCGAGTTAACCTCGGTCTGTCTGCATCCACAGCCCAGGCTCTGAGCCTCAATTTAAATAACCAGCCACTTAATTTGGTGCTCAATTAGAACTCCTGTCTTATTAAATTCCGGATTAGAAGTTTAAGGAAAATAACTGAGTACAAAGCCAAAAATGGAAGGAATTTTACTTGCATACTTAGTTTTTTTTTTTTTTTTTCCTTCTTACCAATTTGGAGAAGACAGTCAAGATGTAATTTTAATGGAAGAACAATTGCTGAGAATCAAGAGTCCCCTCCCTAAGGTGTCATCCGTCCATTGTCGGGTCATGTTGGCTATCCGAGAGGGTCATGCTGTGCCAGTCTCTGGTGGTTTTACAATTGAAAGTCCATGAGGCAAGGCCACTCTGAGACATAATGGCCATTGATGGGAAGGGAGGCTTATCTGCATCAGAGAGAGCGATGGGATGTGTAATGGACGTATGTGCTTGACTCTTGCAGGCCTAAAAGTGGAAGGAAGTCGGGCTCCTCCTCTTCCTCAGGAACCCCCGCATCTCAGCTTTATCCACAGCCTCGGGGGCTAGTTCCAAAGTAAAGCCACTTCCCCCTCTCCCAGGTTACAAACAGCCTTGCCTTCTGGGAGAAGAGACAAGCAAAAACCTGCAGAGAGGACTTGACCCCAAACTCAGAACCATTCCCCTGGGGAGAAGCAATGGCCTCTTTGCCGATGAACCAACTTAATCTGGTCGAACAGGCTGGTCGTAAGACGGCACTCAGTTCCTCTGGGACTTTTCCTTTAATTAGCATCTCAGAACTGCCTGGATAAGGTAAAGTGTGATAGCTGGAGTGGAAAGCAAGAGAGTGACCGGTGACCTTGCTTCCCTTCTCCCTTGCCACCTCCTCTCCTTTTCCTTGCTGTCCCATCCTCTCCCCTCTACTTTTCTAGCCTGTTCTTTATACTGGGCTCCCTTCTTGTTGAACAGTAGGGCAAAATCAGGAGTCACCTCAGCAGACCAACTCTTTGGAGCCTCAGGATAAAGTGGCAAAGGGTCTGAAAAGCGAAAGTCCTAGAACTTGAGCAGGTGCTCGTTCTTATAGGTAGAAAATGAGAAATCTCATTTGGAGCGAAGCCTCTGAGGGGCACGGTCCATGCACCTCAGTAAGAAGTGGATCTGCTTTTGGGATCTGCTGAAGGAGCAGATATTTTCCAAGGAAGCTGCCAACTTCTGCTCCAGAAGGATTCCATGTCAGAAGCAATAGTAATAACACTTCCTCTGCCTCCTTGGAGAGTTTAGGGAAACAGCTTCTTTAGAACCTCAAAACCATGACCATCTTATCCAAGACGTGAATCTGCAAGCTGATGCCATGTCCACACGCCATGTCACTTTGCTCTTTATGGGTCACCATCTATTCCCATGCACATTCCCTGAGCGAACCTGCCTGGGACCATCCTCTGCCTCTGGAGCATGCTCTGCAGTGGGCCTGTATTTTGGGAAAAGGGAGGCTGTCTCTGCCTTCTCTGATGGGACCAGAGCTAGGGGCACGAGACACAGAGAAGCACTCCTGCGTCCCCTGTTTTGTTCCATCCTTGCATAGAGAGCTCTGGGGTGACGAGGTGGGTGCCAAGATGGAGTCGTGAGGCTTGGTGCAGTGGCAAAAGAAGATGTCACAGCTGGCACGGCAGAGGAATCCTGCCTGCCTCCAGCAGAAAACTCACCTAGTCCTAGAACTGGGGCTCCCCTGAGGCAGAGCCCGGGGCAGTAGCGAGGCATGGCCGTGTGATGGAATAGTTCAGAGGAGTTAGGAGTTCCCGTTTACATATACTGGTTTGGTTTGTGTTAGTTCTCTGTATTATTGAAACTCAGAATTTGGCTTTATGTTGGTCATTAGGTGGATGTTACTCATTTCCCCCTGTGAGAAGCTCATCAGTGTGTGTGGGTGTGCAAGCACAGTGGTGCCTGTGTTCTTTGAATGTGTCGTGTGTGTCTGTGAGAGAGAGACCAAGAACTTGCCCGACTTTAGAAGTACACTAACGTGTAGTTGTTGCCTTTGTCTATATTAAAGGCCCGCTGAATGACTAATCCAGGCTGGAAGCTCCCACGTGGGGGTCTGAGTCCACGAGCCAAGCCTGAGGGGACAATATGTGTCCCTAGTCGGCCACACCGGCGCACTTTGCTGGCACCGTGCCTCGGGAAGGTGGCGACTCAATGGGTCTTGAGTTATATTTTAACTCAGCTGCTCAGTTCCCAGGGCACATTTCTGGATCAGAACCCGTGGGAAAGAGGAGGTACCGAGTGCAATGTCTTAGCGTCCTGCAAATGGAGATCTGTCGTCTACCAGCTTATCTCCTGTTTAGTAACCATTCTTTCTGAACCCAGGGCCCTTTTCAGCAATTCGCGGAGCATAATGGAGGCATCCCTCATCTTTCCCGGGATCCAACTCTGTTCTTTATTATTTACTAAGAATGTCCCTGTTTGAACAGGAACCAAATGATGGGGTGGGTAGCCTAAGATGGTGACCTGCTGGTTACACCTGTCTCTTGGCACTACATTTCCTTGAAGCTGATCTGAATTCTGTAGGCTGAACATTTCCATCTAGAAAGTCTGAGAATTAAAAATTGCAGATAACCCTGTAGCTGAATACTGATGTCTCAAGGTGACTATTCTGACCATGGGTGGTTGAATGACCATGGAACTTTTCTAAGAAGGCAAAAGAAGCCAAGTTGATAGGCAGGGTCATGAAAACAGGCCTGCCTTGTACTCAGCTGTGTTCATCTGGTGATCTGTGAAATGAAGTCGAAGAACACCTGGCTGGAGGTTGAGTCTCCGGTGCTTTTCTTCTCTCAAAATGGATCCGATAAATATTTGAATAGAGTAGAGTGTCCTGCTGCCACCAGGGAGCTGCTGCTTTGGGCTCTGAGGGACCAGGTTTTTATTGTCTGTTGTCACGCTAGAATGTTCCAAGCCTTCTGAGCACCTTCACGTCAGCAGCAACTAATGAAAGCTGGCAGCAAGGCCCCAGGATCTAATAAGCTCATCTGAGAGAAGGAGTTTGAGACAAACGTGCAACTGCCCGCAGGAATGTATCTGGTTTCAGATTTCAAATCCCATGTCTCCCAGGCCCCTGGATTCAGAACTCAAGGCCACAAATCATAGGCATGAAGCACTTTCTTAAGACTCTACCCTAGCGCTGGATGGCTCCCCATTGAATGCCTGCATGCTGCTTGAATGGCACCACCCGCATCTCCACGACCACGGGCGTCAAGAGAGTTGCTCGGCTCCGGCGTGGGCCACGCTCTACTTCTCCTGTGTGACTCTTGTAAGTGCCCCTTCGCTGAATGTAGAATCGTTGCCAAGTTTGTGAGAAGTGTCCATTCCCTGTCAACATGGGATATCAGTCCAGCCTCACATTTCCCACTGGAGGTCAAGGCTCGGTGCGAACAACACCTTGGGCCATCTCAGCACCATCAGTGGACAAAAATGGGGCTATTAGTACACTCTGAAAGCCATAATCAGAATGCTCAGAAGGACCTGGGTAAGAACAGCAGGCCTGGCTATTGTCTATCGTGCAAGGCTGTGTCTTGTACTGTTTGGAAATCTGGCCCCCCTCCTCCCTGCCCTCGCTTCTTGAATGAAATGCTTCTGAGGTTATTTATGAAAGGAGTGATCCTGGGGCAGGCAGGAGGCAGTGGGCTCTATGGCTCCTTGGAGTTACTATTGATCTTGACCTTCTCCTTGGCTACCTTTAGACAAAGAATATGCCAATACTTGGGGCTCTGAGTTTTATAGTCAATATTTATTTGTATCATCTCTTTGTCTAGGAATGTAAAAGTGACTCTAAACTAAGATGTGTAATAAAAATCAGATTTATTGTACCTCCAAAAAGGTGTCCTCATAAATGACTGATGCTTCTGAGAACGACATGCTGGTGGCTGACACACTGCCAATTTATTTTAAACATTTGAATTTTTCCAGTGGGAGGAGGGTGGGAGTGGAACATGAAGACTGAGTTGGAATGTTGGCATTTAAAAAATATAGCAGCAAGGTAAAGGGACATGAAATGAAAGAGTGACAAAAGAATGCTTTTTGTGGTTTTCCATGGAAGTTCCTAAGACAGGCATGAAATTACTTTTAATTTCTGTGTTTTGTTTTTTAATGTTTCTTTACATTTATTATATACTTTAGAATATACATTTTTTAACACAAAAATATTTCATGTTATTTACTATCAAGAAAAAATTACCAGGAATGAGCAACTCATTGTTGGTCTTATGGTTTCTTATGTGCTCAGGCCTGCTGGAATGTCCCCCCACCCCAGGATGGAGGAGGGGTCATGTACCCTGTGTGAGGAGTGGAGACTCAATAGGAAGGAGCTCAGACCCTGGACTCTGAGCTCGGCTTGAATCCTGCTTGCGCCTATGCTTACTAGCTGTGCAACTATGAGGATTTTAGTTTTTTAGTTTTTCTCTCTAAACCTTGGTGTGTATGTGGGTGGGGGCGGGGGGGGGGCCCTTGTCTGTAAAACAGGGTCATAGTCACACCTAGAAGGGCCACTGTAAGGATTAGCATTGCATTTAAAGCAACAAGTACACAAGTATGTGGACAAAAGCAGACATTCTCAAATGTGGTTATTGGGAGTTCCCTGTGGTCCAGTGGTTAGGACTCCGCACTTTCACTGCTGAGGGCCTGAGTTTGATCCCTAGTGGGGGAACTAAGATCATACAAACTGTGTGGTGCGATTCCCTCGTACCCCAAAAGCCCCCACCCCACCCCTGCCACCACTCAATAATAAAATTATTTGGTTATTGCTATGACAGGGCCCTGGGTTCAGAAGACACCATGAGCAATTTGTGTCCTAAGAAACTAGAAGCTAGTACTGGGTGTATTATGTTCAGAAACCCCTAGGCCTCTATAGAAAAGCGGCTAATCACTTAACAAATACATGTTGAGTATCTCCTCTGTGCCATGCTGTTCCAGGAACTGGATACAGAGATGTGAGCAACATAGCCCCTGCCCACACACAGCTTGTGCTTGCATGGGAGAGGGAGGTGGGGTAAATGCTAACCAAAAGCACCTGAACGTATAATACCCAGTCATGACAAATGTCATGACGTGATATTATAAGAGAGTAATAGCAGCCTGATTTGGATTGGGTGAGTAAAGAAGGGAAGGGCTTTCTGAAGAAATGGCATAAAGTGAGATCCAGAGGACAAAGAGTTATTGGGACAGGAATAAAGAAAGAAATTTGTTCAAAGAGGGGACAGCACTTGCGAAAGCCTCATGTAATAGAAAACTAGGATTTCATGGGAAGGTATCTGCAGTCCTTTCCTACCCTCACTAGGGGGAAGCATGCAGAGCTGCTGTAAAAAAGATTATAGTATAGGATTTTAAAAATAGGTATACCAACAAGAAATGGAAAGAACACAGAGAGGACAGTGGTTTATGTGATTGGGCAGATGATCCTTAACTCTTCAGAAGATGCCCTCAAACTACATGTAACGTCCCTATAGTCTTTCTTTCCCAAAAGAGTTAAAAATCATAGGTTAGCCTAGCCTACATGGTTAACTATTTTAGAATAAAATCAAAACTCATTAGCCAGAAAGCAAGGGTTCAAAGTGTGATCTGAAGAATTATGAGTGTGTTCTTGAAAGTGACAGAGCTCTGGGTGGGTCAGGGGCTAACCTATCAGGGGAGGTACAGGGCAGGGTTGCTGGGCAACTTGGAAATTCCTGCTGACTCACCAGGTTGTCTTCTCATCTTCTGGATTGTTTTAAGGAAAAAAAAAATCAAGAAACTACTCAAACCTCGTGTGACAGAGTAAGAAGTACGTAGTTGGTCTTCATCCCCCCCAAAACTTCTACAAGCCCTGAAATTTCCTTAATTATAAGAGTAACTTGCGGTGTTTCTAACAAGCCCCTTTCAGCCACACCAGAGCTTAGGCTAACAAAGTGACCTATGGATAGCTTAGGGGTGGAGGTTGGTTGCCAGAGGAACCGATCACGTGATTAGCGTTGGAACTTTCAGCACCCTTCCTGACCTCCGGGTAGGGGAGAGGAACTGGATATTGAGTTAATCACCAATAGTCAATGATTCAGTCATTCCTGCCTGCCTAAAAAGCACCTGAATGATGAGGGTTTGGAGCGCTTCCAGGCTGGTGAACTCACGAAGGTGCTGGAAGGACAGCGTGCCCAAAGAGGGCTAGGAGGCTCCATGGCCCTTCCCTGACCTGGCAATATGCAATTCTTCCATTTGGATGTTCCTGAGTCGCATCAGTAAAATGGTAATAGTATAGTTAAAGTGCGTTCCTGAGTTTCTGTGAGCCATTCATTCTAGTAATTATTTAACCTGAGGAAAGGATTGTGGAAACCCTCGGCAGTTACCGCTGGTTGGTCTCAGAGGTCCAAGTGGCAACCTGGAACACTGGACTAGCCTCTGAAGCGGGGTGGTGGGGCAGGGGCAGTCTTGTGGGACCAAGTCCTTAGATACTGGGAGTTAGTGTCAGTATTGAAAATGGATTTGCAGGACACCCATTTGGTGTCTGGAGAATCAGAGACTTATTGGGTGGAGGGAAGAAAAAAACCCATGCATTTCATTGTCAGAAGTACCGTGACTAAGAACAGTTGATCTTGGAAGCTGTTTTGAACTTCACGCTGACAGTCTGTCCCAGGGCGCGTGATTTTGGCAGGCCCTCTTGCACCAGAGTTGCCATCGGATTGAAGTTTACCCTGAGAATCTGGTCTCCGAGGACCATGTGGTGGTCACATCTGCCAACAGGGTTGTCAGTGGCGTTTATCAAGGATGTAACCGTAGCTCTCACAGCTGCTCCTGTTTCATCCTCTGTTTCTATCAGCAGTCTGTGGTTAACCATCCCCCGGTGCTTCAGTTAGGCGAGCTGACGGGATGGCTTTGAGCGTGGGGAACGGGCAGAAAGAGAGGTGGCTCACCCGCATGCCTAGGGATGGTGCCACCCACAGGAACTTGTTGAATGCTTGCAAGCACCAGGTGTCTTGCTCTGCCCTGGAGACAAAGAGGAATAACATGTACTCCAGCCCTTCTGAGGCCGGGAGAGAGAGAAACAGGATGAGAGAAATAAGTCTCAGAACGGTGATTCAGAGTGGTTAGGACCTTCTAGACGGCCAGTCTCCTCGCCTTGTGCCGCTCTCCCAGGCCTCCTCTTGGTGCTCGGTAATTCCAGCCGCTTACAGGCCATGACGCCTTCGCATGTGCCGTGCCCTGTTTCTGGTAATCTCTCCCCACTCCTGCTTGGTTCACTCATACTCATCTTTCAGACACTCATTTAATGCCATCTCTTCTAAGAAGCCTTCCCAACCACCCATTCTGGTTTCCCCCTGTCTCTACCTGGCTGTGCAGCGTCTCTCACTGAACCACGTTTCCTTCTAAGCCGTTTCCCCAGTTGCAATGTATTTGTTTGCCTCGGTCTCCCCCCGCTGGACCGTTAAGTTCCCTGAGGGCGTGTTGTGTTGTCTTCTCCAGCTTGACCCTCTGATGGATCAAGTGGTAGGGTCAGTGCTGACACCCGCAGCTCAGAACAGAGTGTTTTCTGTCAGAGGAAAGGGCGGTGGGACAGGAGCGGTGGAAAAAGGCTTCACAGAGAAGGCGCGCTCCTGCAGAATGGGCAGCGTAGCAGCCCCCTCTGAGGAGGAGGGGAGGGCATGGCAGACAAAGACAACAACATGGACAAGCACAGGGAGGGTGTGCTGGAGTGAGGGAGCAGACTGTGAGAAGGGGCTCAACTCCACGGCACAGCCTGAAGACAGAGGGCCAGCCCTTGGAGGCTTTTTTGGTGGATGTGTGTGTGAGGGAGTGATGGCCGGTCCTACCTACACTCCAGGCATTTTCTCCTTAAGCCAGCCTCTCCTGCTCCTGTTTCTCCCGAGATAACAGGAAGCAGTTTCACCAAGTGATGCTTTAAGTGTGCCTGCTGTTGACACAGGTTTTCTGGGCTCAGCTGGAAAACTCCATTCTGCAAGGAGCTTTCCCTGGTACAGCTCAGAACCCAAGGAATTCCAAGGGTTGACTGTGACTCAGTTCCCTTGGAAATGGGGCTGAGGCATTTTTCAAAGCAGTAGGACGGAAGGTGGTGCCTTTGCTACGTTTAGGAACAGAAATTAAACTTCTGCCATTGGTTTTGAAATTTATCTTCTTTGGCCAGTGACCAAAAGATTTACCAAATGCTGTTCAATACTCTATGCCAGATGTCAAGGGCTACATATGACTCAGGGCCCTGCCCTTGGGAGCTCCCAGCCTGGTAGGGAATTATCATCCCGCACAAATGCATACATTTCAAAGTGATCAGTGGTTCCGATACAGCACTCACGGAGTGCAGTGGGCGGGTTGTAGACTTTTCAGGGCGCAGTGTGTTAAACGTGGTGATGAGTCTTCTTTGCTTGATCTGGGGCAGTGAGAGGAGCCAGCACTTTGGTGTCAGATCCTTTCTCATATGTGGGGGCATTGTTCTAGTCGCAGGGACCCAGGATGAAGCTCCTGCTCCCAGGGATGGCACGTTCTAGTGGGGGGAGACAGGTGGTTCACCTGACTTTTGGTGAACCAAAGGTGCCCTGCAGGACAAGGCAGGGCAGGGGTGAGAGAGAGACGAGCAGGGGTGGTGGCTGGCTCAGGCTGGGAGGCCAGCCAGGGCTTCTGTGCAGCATGTTTTCCATTTGAACAGAGCCCCAAGTGAAACTGGGGAATAAGCATGGGTTTCCGGCACCAGGACCAAGAGTATTCCAGGGAAGAGGAACCAAGGTATAGAGGCCTGGAGGCTGCGGTGTGTTTGAGGACAAGTGTGGCCGGCAGGCAGGGACAGGTGGCGGGGGGGCCAATGCTGAATTGTAAATGAATTTTATTTTTAGACCACTGGAGGCTTTTAAGCAAAAGAGGGAAATCTGACAGGAATGCTTTAATAGGATCCCTCTGGCTGGTCTGTGGAGAACAGAGGAGCGAGAGCAAGGGGAGAGGAAGGAGACTGCTTAGAAGGGGTGTGGCGGTTTGGAGAAGAGGTGGTGGCTTGGACCAGGCAGTGGGAGCCAGTGGGGAGAAGTGGGAACACGCCTTAGGATATACACTGATTGCTGATAATTGTATGTGAGAAGTGAGAGACAAAGAAGAGGCAACAGCGGTTCCAAAGTTTTCCAAAGTTTTTGATCTGAAGCCTGTGGAAATTCCACCCCTGCCACTTCCTTCCATGCCACCCCCCACTTTAAGATAAAAGGCGTTATTAACATATAATCCCCCTACCATGCATTTTACCCATTAAAGTGCATATAATTAACTGGTTTTTAGTATATTCACAGTTGTGTAATCATCAACCCCTATCAATTTTAAAACATTTTCATCAGCCCCCAAGTACCCATTAACTGCCACTCCCTTTTTCCTCCCCGCCACACAAGCCGTAGGCAACCACTAATCGACTCTGTCTCATCTGTCCGGTGCTCAGAGCTCCAGTTTCCTCCTCTGTAACTTCACAGGGTGATGGTGAGGTTGAAAAGGGAGCATGAAGAGAAACAGGACAGCATGTCGAATAGTTGCCAGGCAGAATGGCCTTGGCCTTCATAAGTGCTCTGGAAATCCCAGCTCTCCCCCACTGCTCGCCATCTTGCTGAGGCATCGTGGCCAGGGGTGAAAAGCATGGGCGCTGGGCCCAGACTGCTGGATTCTGAATTTTGAACCCACCGCTGACAGGTTGTATGATTATTGCAAAGGTTTTTAACCTCCCTGGGGCTTCAGATTCCTCAACTGCCTTAAAGGCATCATAACAAGTACTTCCTAAGTTGCTCGGAGTCAAACCATGCGAAGCCCTGGGAAGAGTGCCTGGTGTGTAGCAAGTGATCAGGGAGGGGTCAGCGTTGCAAGGCTGTTATCATTAAGTGAGGAGCGGGCAGGTGGCAGCTCCCAACATTGAGGCCAACTGGACATTTCAGGCAGTTTCAGTGGTAATGGAGAGAGAAATCATAGATTTATTTTTAGTCTTGTCCTTTTGTGGGATCTCTACTTTTGGAAAAGTCCCCTCTGAGCCTCAGGTTGTCCATCTGTAAAATGGGGGCAAAAGATCTTACCTCGTGGGGCTCTGTGGAGGATTCAGTAACCTGTTCAGTACTAAGCACTGTTTTGAACACAACAGGGAAAAAAACATGCTTCCCTAGAGCTTGTGTGGAGCTAGTAGAGAGAGACAGCAAGTAAATATTAATCATAAAGACAATAGTAATCATAATACATTAAAAATACATGAATAAGAAAGCAGAGATGTAACGCACCTGGCGCCTGGCATGAGGGAAGCCTTCTGTCAACGGAAGCTGTTGTGATTATTATAGGAAAGCACTTTGAAACCGTGGACAGCAGTGTATAGAAGTGGTTCTCCAGGTGACTGCAAGCATGTTGCCTTCATCCAAGCCTACCCTCATCTCTGCTCAATTAAATTTCACTCAGCCTCCAAGGCCCCTTTCGAGTTGCCTGGTTGAAATCTCTCTCATGGCAGAGCGTTCTTTTTTCCTCTCTTCAGCTGGCATTAACTGAATGCCACTTTGGGCCAGTCCCGACGCTCAGGCTTTTGTGATGAAAAACCTGGGAGAGGTGTGGTCAGCAGTGTGAATGGAAAGGCCCCCAGCACTCTCTGCTACACTGTGTTGAAGCCTGGCACCTTGGTTTTAGTCCACCAGGGGAGAGCCCAAGGCTTCTGAACTCAGTGATCAAATTAGCAGATAAATTAAGACTTCTCAACATTCTTGTTTAAATACTTCATTGTAAAAGTAGACACCTGCATTATGGTCAAATGCATAATGTCTATTTAAGCACTAAGTGTGAAAGTCTTAGTTGCTAAATTGTGTCCAAGTCTTTGTGACCCCTGTAACCCACTAGGTTCCTCTGTCCATGGAATTGTCCAGGCAAGAATACTGGAGTGGGTAGCTATTCCCTTCTGCAGGGGATCTTCCTGACGTGGGGATCGAAGGGTCTCCTGCATTGCAGGCAGATTCTTTACCATCTGAGCCACCAGTGGAGGCCCATTTAGGCACTATGACCTAACCAAAGAGCTACAAGATAGAGATGTAAGGACCTGTGGAGGAGCAAAGACTTCAGGGCAAAAAATTTCTCAAGGTGTAGACAGTATTCTACCAGATAAGCAGGAAATGTGGCAAATTGGAACAGAGGTTTTGGAGCTGGGCTTCCCAGGCAGCGCGGGGATAAAGAATCCACTGGCCAATGCAGGAGATGCAAGAGACGTGGGTTTGAACCCTGTGACAGGAAGATCCCCTGGAGCAGGAAATGGCCACCCACTCCATTATTCTTGCCTGGAAAATTCCATGGACAGAGGAGCCTGGTGGGCCACAGTCCATGGGGTTGCAAAGCGTCAGACACGACTGAGTGACTGAGCACAGCACAGCAGCAGCAGCAAACCTGGGTTAGCACTTTCCACCTGAAGCAAGTTACTGCACTTTGGTAGGAGGGTTAATACCTACCCTGCTGCTCTCAGAGTTTGCTGGAAGGTTAAAGAAAACATCCATCAAGCACCCAGCACTTAATAGACACACAATGGTGGTTTAGTCAGTAAGTTGTGACTACGCCCACCAGGCTCCTTTGTCCATGGGATTTCCCAGGCAAGAATATTGAAGTGGATTGCCATTTCCTTTTGCAGGGCATCTTTCTGACCCAGGAACCAAACCGTGGTCTCTTGCATTGCAGGCAGATTCAAGAGGCATATATAATTAAAATAGTAATAACTATTAATTATTAGTAACAGTGTAGCATTATGGAAGGCGCTCTTGTGTCAGCCAAGCTCTTGTGTCAACACAAGAGACTTGTGTTCAGATCCTGACATTCCCATTTCAAGTTGCTTAAACTTTCTGAGCACTGGATTGTCTCCCTTTTCTGTAAAATGAATGAATAATACCTTCCTTGTAGGACTGACATGATAAACGTGATAATATTAAGTTCCTAGGTTGTATAATAAGTGCTAAGTGCCATTTTAAAATCAAAATACAGAAAGCTTTATTGAATATTCTGATTATAAAAATCATATATTCTGATGATAAAACATTGAAACAATACAAAAACATTTAAGGAAATACTTACATATCACTAGAAATTCCATTTCCTATAGCTGATGGTGAATTTTTTAGGTATCTCTTTATGCAAACTCTTAGTTTGACCTTCATAACATACATGGATCCACAGTACACACCTGTCCTGTTTCCACTCAATAATATGTTATACACATATGTTCAGTTAATAAATATAGATTTATATTTTCATTTTTAATTGCTTCCTAGTAATCTATTGTGTGAATCACCAGAATTTATTTAATACTATAGACGATCATTGAAGTAATTTCCAGATTATTTTCTGTTTTATATAACACTGTGTTTTTTTTGGCTGCACCACGCAGCATGTGGGATCTTAGTTCTCCAACCAGGGATCAAACCCTACAGTAGAAGCAAGGAGTCCGAACCACTGGACTGCCAGGGAAGTCCCTATACAATACTGTATTAAGCAGCCTCATAGATCGTTGTTCGCTTGTTTAACGTCCTTCCTGGGTTAAATCACCGTAAATGAATGACTAGCCAAGAATTTTCCCATTATAATTATGTTCCATTTTGGTAAACTGCCTCCCAGAGTAGACTATATGAATTTGTGCTTCCACCAGCATAAATTGTGCGTAAATTGTGCCCACTTCCATACAGCCTCGTTAACACTAGGTTCTCCCAATCTTTTTGATCTTTGCCAGTCTGACCTGTTGAAAAATGGTGTCTCAAATTTGTTTCTATCTGTGGTTACTAATGAAGTGGAAAATATTTTCAAGTATTTATTTCCATTTGTGATTCTCCTTTTGTTAATTGCCTGTTTAGGCCATTGTTATTTGACTATTTTTCTATTCAGGTGTTTCTTATTGACTTTTTAAGAACTCTTTGTCATGAATGTGACAGATATTTTCCTCCACTCCATTGGCTGTCTTTAACCTTGTCTGTGGTGTTTTATTGCCGAATAAGAATTTTTAATTTTATGAAGTCAAATCTTTTTTTTTTTTGAAGTCAAATCTTGACTTGATTTTACTTGATGGATTAAAAAAAAAAGTTTTAAACATGTTTAGAAGTACTTCCATTTCCAGATTATAAAAATAGTCACTTGTTTATTTCTTCCCCAAAAAGAAACAAATTTCGTTGTTTACATACACCTCTTTGATATAAGAAGTGAAATTTAGATTTAAGGAGAGAGATGGAGCTCCAGCTTAATTTTTCTCCAAATGGCTACCCAAACATCCTGTTCTGTTTATTGACTTCCATCTTTTCTCCACCAGTATGACACGTTACTTTTACTGTGCACTGCAATTCCTCATACATTTGGCTCTATTCCTATACTCTGTTCAGTTTAATAAGTCTGTCAGTTCATTTTTCAAAATGGCACTGTTTTAGTTGGTGTAGTGGTAGTAGTGAAAGTCACTCAGTCGTGTCCGACTCTTGCGACCCCATGGACTGTAGCCCACAAGGTTCCTCTGTCCATGGGATTCTCCAGGCAAGAATACTGGAGTGGGTTGCCATTTCCTTCTCTAGTTGGTGTAGGTACATTTTAATATTTGGTAGAATAAGTCCCAACTCATCCTCAAACTTTTCTTGGCAATAGGGCAGTGGAGTGCAGTGGTTAAATTCATGGCGTTTGTGTTCTTTCAGCCAGCCTGAGCTTTATAATTTTCTCATTTATTTATTCATGGCTGAGCTGGGTCTTTGTCGCTGCACGTGCTTTTCTCTAGTGGTGGCGAGTTGCAGTATGCGGGCTTCTCATTGCAGTGGCTTCTTTGTTGCAGAGCACAGGCTCTAGGGTGCTCGGGCTGCAGTAGTTTCAGCATGTGGGCTTGGTAATTGAGGCTCCCAGGCTCAGTAGTTGTGGCGCACGAGCACGTGGGATCTTCTAGGGATCAGGGATTGAACCAGAGATTGAACCTGTGTCTCCTGCATTGGCAGCTGGATTCTTTACCACGGAGCCACCAGGGACAACCCAGCCAGAGCTTTAATCCCAGGTCAATCACCCACAAGCTGTGTAATCTCAGGCAATTTTTTTTTTCTCTCTGAAACTCTGCTTCTTCATCTGTCTAAAGTTAATTGTAACAGTATCTACCTTACTGTGTTTTTGTGAGGATGAGATGAAATGATGCATAGCAAGTCTGGCACGGGGTAAATGGTCAGTAAATGTTCAGTCTTTTTATTATGAAAAAGATGCATCTATTTTTCCAGTTGAATTTTAGGATCACTTTAACAATAAAATCTTCCTGGGATCTTGATTGGGATGACATTTACTTGATATGCTAATTTTCAGATCATGAATGTCCACATGTTATAGTATTTTCCAGTCCGAGGCAAGTTGTGCTCTTTATGGGTACAAGACTTTATGCTCCTTGGAAGAGTTTATAGTTTTCTTCATATAAGAGGTGTGATTTTATGTTAATTTTATTCCAGGTGATATAAGTTTTGTTGTCATTTTGGTGAACGTGAATTCTTTAGTACATAAGGAAGTTATTCACTTTTTAAATTGAGAGGTAATTGACATAATATTAGTTTCAGGTATATAACATAATGATTCTGTATTTGTATATATTGCAAAATGATCACCACAATAAGTCTGGTTAACATCTCTCACCATAGGCTACATCTTTTTTCTTGTGTTGAGAAATTTTAAGACCTATTCTCTTAGCAACTTCCAAATATACAATACAGTATTATTAACTATCGTCGCCATGCTGTGCCTTATATCCCCAGGACTTATTTTATTGGAACTTTGTACCTTTTGATCACTTTTAACCATTTTGTCCACCCTGCCTCTGGTAACCACCAGTCTGTTTTCTATATGTAGTCATTCAGTTTTAAATGTTTATTAATGTTGCACCCAGAATAGCTATAATTGTTGATATGGGGAATAATTTCTCCCGGCACAGTATCAGCTTTCAGACATTCCCTTCTCTCAGCTCTGGGAGCACCCCAGGTTTCTATCCCTTGGTTTTCTGTCACTTGAAATCCATCTCTCTGATGCAGAAACTGTGGCTAATTGGGCTATTAGTCCCCAGAGCTCAGCATAGGGCTTGTATCAGTACAGACTTACCAATGCCAATTAAAGAAGGTGCCCCATGCTGTATTACTCTTTTCTGGAATAGAAGAGCCTCTCTTCTAGGACACAGGGCAGGACAGCAAATAGGCCGGCAGTCCCTGACCTCATCTGGCTGACAGTCTAATTTGGGAGCAGACATTGAGGAAGTCATCATTAGGGTCAAGAGTGAATTACATTAAATATTTTTCCTCATTACATTTTGAAGGGGGTTTTGGGTGCTATGGGAGTGTAAAGGACTTAGTTGAGTACAGAGCAGCAGGAAAAGCTTTGCTGAAGAAATATTCCAGGAGGAGCCCAGGACGACTCTGTACCCCAACGCGTTCCCTCTCCAGGGCAGACTAGTGTCAGCACCCAGGCTCCTTGAATGAATCCATTCAGCAAAGAGCATCTGCTCTGTGTCAGGTCCTATGCTGTTGGGTCTGGGGCCACAGGGTTGGGTAAGAGCCAGTATCTGAGCTCTAATCAGAGTTCTGCTGATTCTTGGGAGTTACAGGAGACAATCAGAACTCCTCAGCACGGGGATCTATCTCCTGTCTCTCCCTCATGCCCCCTACTAGGCCCCAGCCCACCTCTTTGACCTCGTCTTCTGCTGCCCCACTGAACTGCCAGTCCCCTCGCCAACTGAACACACTTGCACTTTCACACATGGGGAGGCTGCCATCCCTTGGTGCCCATCATATTCACTGTCACTTCTACAAAGAATTCCCTTGAGCCTCTCCTTTTTCCTCTCGGCATTCAAGAACCAGAGTATTACCACCTCTGTGAAGTCTGCCCTCCCAGAGTTTGTTACTGAATCCTTGTCCAGTACTGATGGTCGTGTATAGTTATGTTTCCATGTGTATGATCCCATCAGACCAGGGGGCCCTCAGAGTCAGTGACCTTGACTCTGTCTCTCTGGTGGGAACTAATACACAGTAGATCACTTAGGAACTGCAATTAAAATGGGGTCAGAGAAACTTCTGTAAGTAAAGGGGTAGAGTACAGAAAGAAGAGAAGAGGTGGGGTTAGTTAGCTTAGAGCAGCGGTTCTGAACCTAGGGCTCTGAGAGCAGAGGAGCAAGCTGGCAGAGTGTGAGCCATGTGCAAAGCTGGGCTGTGCTCTGTCGCTCAGTCAAGTCGGACTCTGCGACCCCATGAACTGTAGCCCGCCAGGCTCCTCTGTCCATGGAACTTTCCAGGCAAGAATAATGGAGTGGGTTGCCATTTCCTTCTCCAGGGAAAGCTGGGTTACTTGGGTTTCAATCCTGGCTCTGGCATGTTAGTAGCTCCATGAGGTGGGACAAGTGGTTTTATTTCTTTGAGCCTTCAAGAAAAGGGGAAATACTATGATTAGTCTTAGCATGTTGGCTTCAGAGGGTCTGGGCACATGTTAAAATTCTATAAAGAATTTTGTTTAAATAGGTATAAGTTTTTCTGGAAGGATGGTTCCTTGATTTTTAAATTTCACAAAAATGTACAAGCTAAGCTGGAGGAAGGCATTTTCTTAGTTGTCTATTGCTATGTATTGCCGTGTAACAGATGAGCCTAGAATTTAGGGAGTTAAAACAATGAACATTATCTGACCAAAACAATGAACATTGTCTGACCAAAGCAATGAACATTATCTGACCAAAGCAATGAACATTATCTGACCATTCCTGTGAATCAGGAATGCAGGAGAAGCTTGTTTGGGTGATCCTGGCTGTGGATCTTTTATGAGATTGATCTCTCAAGATGTTAGCCAGGGCTGAAGTCATTTGAAAGCTTGTCTGAGGCTACCTGCGGTGTAGACGTCACCTCTCCATATGGCTGCTTGAGTGTCCTCATGACACGGTGCCTGGCCTCCCCTAGAGCTTATGATCTGAGGGAAAAAGGCAGAAGCTGCAGTGTCTTTTATGACCGAACCCCAGAAGCCACACACGGCCTTTGCCAAAGCACCCAGTTGGTTTCACGGTTCAGCCCTATTCAGAATGGGAGGGACTAAAACAGGGGTGAATGTCAGGGCTGGGAATCACTGGGGCCCATTTTGGAGGCTGGCTACCACAGTGCCTCCGAAAGAATTTGGAATGAGGAGCTGTCGGTTTAAATCTTGACTCCACTGACAACTGTGTGATCTTGGGAAAGTTCCTTCACTTTACTGGCCCTGCCAGTTTTCTCACTCAGCTCACATGGTAATTGTGCTACTCAAGAGTTAAGGCCTGTGAAAGCCATTTATCCAAGCCCTGGACTTCACATTCGGTTATTAGCAATCAATAAAGAGGAGGAGGAAGAAAAGCCATTTGGTGCAGTGTGTAAATTAATGTTTTCAGTACAAAAAAATAGCAAACGAAGAACTAACCAGCTCATCTACCAGTCTCAACAAATTAGCACTACTCTTACAATTTTGGTGTCAAAATGCACTTTAAAGTTTCTTTTCCTTTTTCACAGAGAAAGAATGGAGGAAATGGCTTAAATTAAGATGAGAAAGATTTATGGTAGATATGGGTACAACTCTCTGGCATTAAAGAGACTGAAAACTGGGATGGGTTCCTTCAGGGGTCCTGAAATCTCCACCTAAAAATTTTAAAGAATTAGGCAGTATGCTGTTCTTATCTACAGTTTTGGTAAAAAATCACTCAGGTCATCCTTTGAAGCCATTTTAGGAGGGGATCCCACAGATCTTTTAAAGTAAAACAGTGGTGGTGGTTTAGTTGCTCAGTTGTGTCAGACGTTTATGACCACGCGGACTGTAACCTGCCAGGCTCCTCTGTCCACGGGATTTCCCAGGCAAGGATGGTGGAGTGGGTTGCCATTTCCTTCTTCAGGGGATCTTCCCGACCCAGGGATTGAACCCAGGTCTCTTGCATTGCAGGTGAATTCTTTACCAACTGAGCCACCAGGAAAGTCCCTAAAGTAAGATGGAAAGATGTATTATTGGGAGTTCCCTGTCTGTTCACTGGTTAGGACTCTGCGTTTCCACTGCTGGAGCCTGGGTCCAATCCCTGGTCAGGAAACCGAGATCCCAAATCCTACAAGTTGCACAGCTCAGCCAAAAGAAAAAAAAGTGTTCTTACATTGTTAAGCATAAAAAACGTTACTTTTTCATCATACTCAAATGAGTATGAGTAGCACATACTCATTCTAGAAGATTTGGAAACTACAGACAACTGTAAAGAAGTGAAAGACATTAGATCTGCCACCTTAATCTAAATGCTTTGTTTTGTGGTTTAGATGAGAAATAATTTTTTCAGGACTCCCCTGGTGTTCTAGTGATTAAGACTCTGCCTTCCAATGCAGGGCGCAGGTTCAACCCCTAGATGGGGAACTAAGATCCCAGATGCCTCAGGGCAACTGAGCCCAGGCACTCTGGAGCCCAAATAGAGAGCCTACCAGCAGCAATAAAAATCCCAAGTGCCAAAACTAAGACTCAATGCAGCCAAATACATTAAAAAACATTTTTTTTTCAATTAAAAAAAATGTAATACTTTGTAAAACCCACTCTCTCCCCAGTTGAATGTAGTCTTACAAACCAGAAGTAACCAATATTAACAGTTGGGATTTAAACACATTTTTCAGCCTCATGGGAGACTGAAAAACAGGAATGGATTTAAATGATGGTGAAAGGCAGATAAGCTGAATTAGTGTGGTGATGAAGTCCCCATCTCCAAGCATCTTTACAGCTTGCATAGATATGTTTGGGTGAATCCTGCCTGTTTATCAATTCTGCCTGGGCAGATTCTAAATACTGTACAGGGCTCATAAGTAGTACTTAGGGATTTTGTCCAATACAGTAATTATTGAGTAAGGTAATTAATTCCACAGATTAAGTGCCTACCACATGCCAAGACTGTGCCAGGTGTTGAAAGTGTGATGATGAACCCAAGAAGATGCTAACAAGAGCAGAGACACTAAACCAAAAGTCATACAAAGAAATGAACTGTGGAGGGAGACCAGGAGAGGTGCACATTTGTGAATCATCTGCTGTGTTGGAAGTTTAGCCAGTGTTATCACCCTGGGACTTGAAGGAGATAATCTGACCTCTCTGAACTTCATTCAAAAATGGGGACAGAATCACTGGGAGAGAACATGTGTCAGTGTGGCAAACTCTGTTCCAGGGCTTGGTTCACTGAAGTATAAAAATGAGGCACTTTTTACACTTCTGACTCAAACCTCGATGGCCTTTAGTGAGTCTGCTGTGTTCCAGTGAGTGCGTTGTGATCTCTCTGCAACGATCCCACTTAATCCCAATTCCACCCATTTGAGTTTATGTACCCCATTATCCAAATGATGACTCTGAGTCAATGAGAGGTTTCACAGCTTGACGAAGACCACACAGCCATGGAGAATGACCTCAAGAAGATTCAAACCCAGGCCTGCCAAAATCCAAAGTCAGTGGCAATGCATTATCTCTTAGTGAAGTTCCTAGGGTATAGGTGTCCTCTTGAGAATGCTTAGGTTTGCTGGTGGTGTGCTTGCTATTCAGATTCCTGTGTGCTTTGCTCGTAACTGTGCAGTTTGAAAACACTGACTCATCCCCAAACAGGGCAGGGCTGAATATCAGACCTGTTTATCTTATACTGCCCTGTGGCACCTGTGTTGACTTCAAAGAAACTTTGTAATAAAAGCACTGTGATAAAACAGAAAAACACCTCCCCCTCACACAAATATATATATATAGGCTTGTTTTTGGTGGTTCTGACAATAGAATATACTCATGAGTCTCATTAACTTTAAAAAAAAATGACAGCTACTTAAGGTTTAATGACTAAAGCCAATTCTCTAACACACATCTTGCAGAGTCCTCTGAACATACTCTTTTCACACTTAACTATGATGTTGTCATTAGTTTCTGTTTGATTCTGCAAGGGCAGAGACTTTGAAACATTCACATCTGGATTCCCCTGTGGCTTGACTCAACTGAGAGCCAGGAAAAAAATTAGGTATCTCCACAGTCCCTGCATTAGCTTTCTTTTGCTATTATAAATAGTTACTAGGTTTAGTGGTTTAAAACAACATTCTGTCTTACACTTTCTATGGGTCACAAGTCTGGACTGTGTGGGTCAGCTGGTTCTCTGATCTGGCTAAAATCAGCCTATTAGCAGGACCGGACTTCTCTCTGCAGGATGAGAGATGGGGAGAACGTGTTTCCAGGCTCCTTCAGGTTATGAAATCTCAGTCCCCCGTGACTGTTGAACTGAGGTCCCATTACTTGTGGACAGGTTCTTTGCTTCTAAAGGCTTCTGACATTCCCTGGCTCATGACCCCTTCCGCAACAGTGGGTTGACTTTCTCTCAAGCTTCCCATCTGATTCTTTTCTGCCATTTCTCTCCAAGGCATCTCTTTTGCCTTCAAGGGTCCATGTGATTACACTGGGTTCACCCATATAATCCAGGATAATCTCCCTATTTTATGGTCCCTAATTCCATCTGCAATGTCCTGTTTACCATGGAATATAACATATTCACAGATTCCAGGGACTAGAGCATAGTTTTTCTTTTTTTTGGCAGGCAGGCAACAAGAACATTATTCTGCCAACCACAGTGCCTATACTAAACGTGTACATTTTAGAATAAATCTTCTCTGGTGACTCTCTGGAGGTCAGGGGGGCAGGGGTGATAGTGGGGTGAAGCTACTCAAGAAAAGATTTTAAACAGGCCAAATGACCTTTCAAAGGTTATACATTAAACCACCACCACCACCATCACCCTTTTGTGAAAAGTCAGGTCAAACACTTTTTTTTATCATGAAAGTGGGGTTCTTCTTTCCCTGCATTGGGGTGAAGTTAGAAGGGGACAGAAGATTAGAAAACACGCTTAGGAATTCCCTGGCAGTCTAGTGATTCACACTCTGTGCTTCCACTTCAAGGTGCACAGGTTCCATCCTTGGTCAGGAAACTAAGATCCCACATGCCATGTGGTGCAGCCAAAAAAACCCCAACACAACCATGCCTTATTTTACCTTGCACAGTCTATTCACCTTGCAGGATTTTGTTTACTGGACCCGAAAGCCTTCTGTGTGATGAGAATTTGAAGGAGGAGCACTGAACTCCATGGTGTTCCACGTGGGCAGCACCCTGTTTATCTTCCCTCATCCCTGGCTCTCCCATGTGCTAACACCAGGGAGTGGAATGTGTGCTTCCTCACTGCGGGAATCCTTTCAAATGTGACCAGTGACACCTCCTCTCTAATTTTAAAGAATTGGCCATTATCCAGTTTAGGACTGATTCTAGCGATGCTTCTGGGCAGTTGACTGATTCAATAAATAGGCACAGAAAACCTATGTGTTGGGTACTCTGAACCTCATTTCATTTCATGCTTCTGCAACCAAAGCTTGGAGAGGGTAAGTACGTTGCTCATTGTCTCTTAGCCTGTACCAATTATTAAACACTTACTCTATGCCAGGAGCCAAATTATACGGACCTAATGTCAGGGTTCCCCTTGCACACCCTCTTCCAACCTGCCAGGTGTTTTACGCTGATATTCATCTCAAAAATACTGTGATAGCCACGGAATGGTTTAGCCAGGATTCGGCTCTAGGTTCTTTTGACTCCATGTTCTGTGTTTCATCTGGGGTAGTGCTTCTAAAAAGGTCTCAGGTGCATTCTGGTAAGTACGGCTCCAAAGTCCAAGTTCTTTACACTACCCGTAATCTTATCATCAAGTTCACCAGGTGGTAAGAACGCTGTACGCTGCGGGTGCAGCTTCTGCAAACGTACAGCGGCATGAAAGCACAGGAGGAAATGGGGAACTAACTGTTTAGGTCCATCAATCGTGCAATAACCGTTTTACTGGTATAAGTGTCTTTCTGTCTCATTATTATGCGGCGGTGAGTCATTTAGGGGAGGACCAAAAGGGAAAGTCCTGTCTCTAGTCACCTACAAGAAGTGTCAGTGAGAACAGCTTAGGCGGAGAGGGGGAAAAGTGGGCGCTGGGAGTCGAGCTACCAGTTCTCTATTCCCACCCTTAGCCGCGCGTCGGCCCGAAGACGAGACACGCCGAAGGGGTTAAACGTAGCTCGGGGTAGGAGGGCAGCCGGCCACCGCCCCTTCCCAGCATCACCTCCCACAATGCCTCGGGCCCCCAACCAGTTCCCGCACCTCGCGAGACTCGCCCAGCCCCTTCCCCGAACGACTGCCCGTCCCCCATTCCCTACCGAGCTCTGCAAGGGGAGGAGGAAGGGAGGGGAGGGCGGAAAAGACGGGACGCGGGGCACGTCGGGAAGTGTGGTCCAAGAGTTTCATGCAGCCATATTCTTCCGGAGCGGGGGAGGCCAGAGAGGCAGCCGGGACTACGACTCCCAGCCGCCCTTTCGGTTTGTTTTTGTTCAAAAAAAAAAAAACCCCCCACACTCCCCCTCCTCACTCTTCACACACACTCACACACACCCACGGCAGACACGCATACACCCGGGCGCCGAGGGGAAAGCCGATTCTCGCCTTCCCGCCCCGCCGCCAGTCGAGTCTTGGCCTCTTAAGCAGAGCGGGAAAGCAGAGGCCGGAGCCGTGACCTCTGACCCCGTGGTTATGCGGAGCCGCCGCATTCCTTAGCGATCGCGGGGCTACTGCCTTCGTCGCCGCCGCCGCCGCCGCCGCCGCCGCCGCGGGCGACTGACGCAGCGCAGCGCGGGCGCGTGGAGCCGCCACCCCTCCCCCACCGCCGCCCTCGCGCCGGGTCTCGCGCCAGCCGGTCCCCGCGCGCCCGCCCCCTCTCCCCGGCCGCACCCGAGTCCTCGCGCGTCGCCGCCGCCACGCGCCCCCC